>NC_044552.1:112537161-112857995 GCF_007565055.1 Rhinopithecus roxellana
TTCCTCTTATACAACAGTCCATTCATTCAGCCATTGATAGAACTTTTATTATCAAATATTGATTTCCCAAATGTAACTATGACTATAGAATTATTCTCTACTTTAAAATTTGAAGATGTGACTATCAGAGAGCAACTTTCTCAGGATAGGAATTTATTTTATACTCTTTTTTTCTTAGATGTTAGTCACTTTTGAAAAATAAGGAAAAACTGTCTCATAGTCCATATACTAATACCTGATGAATGCTTTGTGCTAAAGCTATGTTGGCACCACTCAGTTAACTCACATACTCCCGAAGTCACCTTCCTGATCAGCTTCCTGAGCTATTTCTCATTGCCCTCACTCAGACAGGATTTATGATCGGTTTTAAGGGTAATCATGTAGGAAGCAGAATGATAGAAAACTACTACCATGTGCACTTACTTCTATTTCTCAAAGAAATTATCCTCTTAAACATTGTTTCTTATTTCAAGGGAACGAAGTATCCTCAGGAATTAAAAGACCACCAAATGGTCATTCATAGTTCAAATGATATGGCTCACGTACTCTAAAAGCAGAATGTTAAACAGTCTTTACATTTCCAATGTGCATTTTGTAGGACACAGCAGGATATATGAGACTAAGAACTGAACCACCGAAACACATCCTAGATAAATTTCACCAAATGAACTGCTTCCAAATGTACTCTTGTAAACAGGATAGATGAGGCTAACAACTGAACCACTGAAACGCATCATAGATAAATTTCACCAAACTGCTTCCAAATGCAGTCGTGTAAACTTCCAATCCACATCTTATAGAATTTCATATAATAATGAGGCACCAACAGTAAAGCTCATGCATCTCTTCTTCTTTTTAAAGGGTCCTGATATCCTGGGATTGGAACAGATATTCCACAGCTGGAGATAATCATCCATATTCCATCATACCATTTAGTTCAACGCTTGCTGAGTTCTCAGAACTTCTCAAAAAGTACAAAATCATTCATTTCCTGTGCAATGGATAAGTTTTACTTAGTATAGATAAATTTGGAGTTTTAGTATTAATATATAATCACCATGTAAGAATAAAACTACTGGGATTTTTTTTTTCCAGTTTTCTGAGGAGTACATTTACATATTCAAAATAAGAATTACAGGATCAATGAAAGAAATACATTATTTTTAAAGATACTTGCAAGTTAAATAAGTTGTATGAGTGACCTACACTATCATCAGCAAACCTTATTGTGCACATAATTTGTGCAAGCCCCTGTTCTGGGTTCCATGAAGAGAAATAATGAGTAGACAATAATCTTGAAAAGAGAGTATAATCTACAGATAAATCATTAATACTATAGTTTCATGAAAGTTATATATAATTATCTCTTTAAATGAAGCACAAAACTTGTTTGACTTTTTATAATATTTTTCTTTAGACTAGCAATTATTTTAAAGTACAAGCTCCAAAATATTATGTTCAAGTATTATAGTGAAATGACAAATAAACATAAATCAAAGTTTAAATCATAGGGGGATGCCAGAAATACCATAACTTCTTGTATTGCATGAGAGAGAAAGTCTTTTCTGTAAAAAATAATTGATGGGCTATTTTCTCATTTGGCTTATTATTTTTACATTATGTATAATTCTGGTCATTTTATGATTTAACACCATGTTAATAATTAATCATTACTTTATAATTTTTCTAGAGATACTTGAAAAATAAAGGAGCCATACTTCTGGTTCAAGCTCCTGTGGAGAAGTCAGAATATTGCAAATATGTATACATACACACACACAGATGGTATGATATGATATAAAGTAAATACAACAGACATATGTTCTTCACTAGGCAGATAATCCAAGAAGTGAGAGGTATAGTGTTTGTGACTTTTGCCGTAGATGACAGGTTTATTCTTAAAAAGAGTATGACCCATGCATAAGTCTAATCACTTTTCCCTAAATGGAGGTAATACAGTAATACCTTCATTGATTTGTTGTGAAATAATGCATATTAAGCAGTGAATATGTCTTAGTTGGTTTTGTGCTATTATAATAGTATACGTGAGACTCGGTGATTTATTAAGAAAAGAAATTTAGTGCCTCACAGTTCTGGAGGCTGGGATGGTGAATTCTTCCTGCATCGTAACATGATAAAAGGCATCACATGTTGAGAGAGAGAGCTGAACTTGTTTTTATAACAAATCCACTCTCTCAATAACAAACTTGCTTCTACAGTAACTACATTAATCCACTCATGAGGGCAGAGCTCTCATGACCTAAACACCTCTTAAAGGTCCCATTTCTCAACCCTGTTGCACTGAGAGAAAACTTTCCAACGCATGAACTTTGGAGGACACATTCAAACCATAGTGGAATGGTAGCAATTACATTTTCAAAACAATAATTGAAATAGTAGAGGTATTATTCAGTCATTAATAATGACCAAAATATTAAATACTATTTCTCCATTATTTAGATTAAGATATTGAGACTCTAAGAATCTGGATAACTGGCAGTCAAAGAAACCCACCCAGACCCTGGTATAGGTAAGATTTCAATTCCGATCTGTCTGATTTTTCATTTATACTAGACTGCCAACTATATTCTGCACTTCTCAAAATCCCCCAAGGGAGGAATATTTACTTTTATTTTTATGTTTCTTATTGTCATTTATAGTCCCTGTATTAGTTTGCTAGGACTGTTGTGTCAAGGTATCAAAATCTGCTGCCTCAGAATAACAGAAATTTATTGTCTCAGTTCCGGACACTAGAAATCAGGTCAAGGTGGCAGCAGGGTTGGTTCCTTCTGAGGGCTGTAAGAGGAAATCTGTTCCAGGTCTCCCTCCTAGCTCCTGGTGGTTTCCTAGAAGGCATGGGTATTCCTTGGCTTCTGCTATGACACCCAGATCTCTGTCTCCATCTTCACATGCTGTTCTTCCCGCATGTGTGTTCTTGTCCAAGTTACTTTTATTTTATAAGGACTCCAGTCATATAGGATTAGAAGCCTATAGTACTCCAGTATGACTTCAACTTAATGAATTACATATGTAAAAACCTTATTTCTGAATAAGGTCACATTCTGAGCTGTCAGGGATTAGAACTACAAAACATGACTTTTTGGGCTACACAATTCAACCCATAACAATTTCTGAAGGAAAAACATCTTTCCAAATAGGCAGGCCACCGTTCATCAATGTAATCTGCCCACAAAGAAGTTGCTGTGTTGATACTGGGGTGGGGAATAGTCCCCAAAGTTCCAGGCTGTCCCAGACCAGTCACTTTGCTGAGAACCGCAAACACAACTCTCATGGGTTGGAGTCAGGTACCGGGGCTCTTTTAGGTTGGCATTGCACACTGGTGTCTCTACAGTTCCAGGGTCTTGGAGCCATACCTGCCCCAAGGCTCCACTAGGCATTTCCCTAGTGTGTGCTTTCTGAAAGGGCTCAGCCCTTCTGGCAGCTCTCTCCCTAGGTCATGTGCCCAAGGCCCCTGGCAGCTCCATTTTTTGAAATCTAGGTGGAGGCAGCTGTAATGGGATGTATACATGTATAAGTGTTCCTGTTTCTCCACAACTTCACCAGCATCTGTTATTTTTTTTACTTTTTAATAATAGTTATTCTGACTTGTGTGAGATAGTGCCTCACTGTGGTTTTGATTTGCATTTTTCTAATGATCAGTGATATTGAGCCAAGGCATAGAGGACAGAACTCTATCAAAGAGGGGCTTTGGGCACCTCTTTGATAGAGTTCTGTCCTCTATGGCTTGCATGGGACCTTTGCACTAGTTTCCAGGTGCTGCCTCAAGGTTCTACTACTTGCATTCTGGTGCCATACTGCTCAGCTGCCCCAGGTATGCTGAAGGCTGCAGTGGCCTCCCCTCTGGAGGGCACAGGTGGTAAATCTTGGCAGTGTCCACACAGTGCCATCTACACCAGAAGGCACAGCCCATGAGCTGTCGAGGCACAGGATGCAAGGTTAGTTCAACATACACAAATCAATAAATGTGATTCATCACATAAATAGAACTAAAAACAAAAACCACATGGTTATCTCAATAGATGCAGAAAAAGATTTCAATAAAATTGAACACCCATCATTTAAAAAATTCTCAATAAACTAAGTATTTAGAGAACATACCTCAAACTAATAAAAACCATCTATGACAAACCCACAGCCAATACTATAGTGAATGGGCAAAAACTGGAAGTATCCTCCTTGAAAACTGACACAAGACGAGGATGCCCTCTCTCACCACTTCTGTTCAACAAAGTATTGGAAGTCTTAGCCAGAACAATCAGGCAAGAGAAAGAAATAAAAAGCATCCAAATAGGAAGAGAGGAAGTCAAACTATCTCTGTTAGCAGATGACATGATTCTATATCTAGAAAACACCATAGTCTTGGCCCAAAAACTCCTCAGCTGATAAACAACTTCAGCAAAGTTTCAGGATACAAAATCAATGTACAAAAATCACTAGCATTCCTATACACCAGTAACAGCCAAACCAAGGACCAAATCAGAAAGGCAATCCCACTCACAACTGCCGCAAAAAGAATAAAATACCTAGTAATACAGCTAACCAGGGAGGTGAAAGATCTCTACAATAAGAATTACAAAACACTCCTCAAAGAAACCAGAGAAGACACAAACAAATGAAAAACATCCTATGCTCATGGATAGAAATAATCAGTATCATTAATATGACTAAAGAAATTTACAGATTCAATGTTATTCCTATCAAACTACCAATGACATTCTTCACAGAACTAGAAAAAAAGTATTTTAAAATTTATATGCAACAAAAAAGGACCCAAATAATGAAGGCAATCCTAAGCAAAAAGAAGAAAGCTGGGGGCATCACAGTACCCAACTTCAGACTATATACTATGAAGCTACAGTAACCAAAACAGCATGGTACTGATACAAAAGCAGGCATGTAGATCAATGTAACAGAACAGAGAGTTCAGAAATAAGGCCACATGTCTACAACCATCTGATCTTTGACAAAGCTAACAAAAACAAGCAATGGGGAAAGGACTCTCTATACAATAAATGGTGCTGGGATACAGCCATACGCAGAAGATTGAAGCTGGGCTCCTTCCTTCCACCTTATACAAAAATCAACTAAAGCTGGATTAAAGACTTAAATGTAAAATCCAAAACTACAAAAACCCTGGAAGCCAACCTAGGCAATACCATCCTGGACATAGGCATGAGCAAAGAATTCATGGTAAAGACACCAAAATCAATTATCACAAAAGCAAAAATTGACAATGGGATTTAATTAAACTTAAGAGCTTCTGCACAGAAAAAGAAATTATCAACAGAATAAACAGACAACCTGCAGAATGAGAGAAAATATTTGCAAACTATGCACCTGACAAAAGTCCAATATCCAGCATCTCTAAGAAACTTTAACAAATTTACAAGAGAAAAGCAACTCCATTAAAAAGGTAGGCCAAAGATATGAACAGGTACTTCTCAAAAGAAGGCATACAGGCAGCTAACAAGCATATGAAAAAAACCTTGAGATCACTTTTGCTTTTGTTGTCTGTGCTTTTGAAGTCTTCTCCATGAAATCTTTTCCCAGACCAATGACCTGAAGCATTTCCCCTATGTTTTCTTCAGTAGTTTTATAATTTCCGGTCTTACATTTAAGTATTTAATTCATTTTGAGTTATTTTTATTTATGGTGAGAGATAAAAATCTAGTTCTATTTTTTTGCATAAGGACATCCAGTTTTCCCAACACCATATATTGATGAGACTGTCCCTTTCCCAGTGAATGTTGTCAGTGTCTTTCTCAAAAAATTCAGCTGGCTGTCAGTATAGCCAACTAATTTTAGATTTATTTCTGCATTCTCTATTCTGTTTCATTGGTCTATGTGTCTGCTTTTATGCCAATACCATGCTGTTCTGGTTATCATAGCTTTGTAAGATATTTTGAAGTTTGGTGGTGTGATGCTTCCAGCTCTTTTTGTTCAAGATTTCTTTGTCTATTTGGGGTCTTTCATGATTCCATAAAATTTTAGAATTTTTTTTCCTATTTATGTTAAGAATATCATTGGTATTTTGATAGGGATTGCATCGAATCAGTCTCTTTGAGTAATATGGTCATTCTAACAATATTACTTATTCTAATTCAAAAACAAAGGATGTCTTTCCATTTGTGTCCTCTTCAAAATTTTTCATCACGTTTCATAGTTTTCTTTGTAGAGATCTCTTATCTCCTTGATTAAATTTATTCCTAGGTAATTTGTTGTTGCTGTTGTTGTTAGCTATTGTAAATAGAACTACTTTCTTGATTTCTTTTTCTGCTAGTTTGTTGCTTCACATCTTTGATTTTTTATCACTGAAGATTGTTCACTGACATTTCTACCCCAAGGATTACTTGTCATTACCAAGGTGAGATATTCCTGCCTCAGGATGTTTATGTGTTTATACTGGTCTTTAGAACAGCATCACTGACTGACTTGGGCCATTCAGTTAACCGATGCCTCACCCGGTCTATCCTTGAAGATGATGGGATGTTTTTCCTACAAATGGCCAAAGCTATCTTTTGAGGCACCACCAAACTTACTCAATTTATTTTTAGTTTCTGAAATTCATGACATAATAGGAACCAAGAGCATATATTACATCTGTGCTAAACTTCTCTTGATCTTAAGTGGAGAATATGTTTAGTCCTAAAATTTCATATTTTTATGTTTATGAATATACCCTCTTATTCAGAAATAAAAAAATTAAAAATCCAATATCACAGCATTTATGAAAGTACCAAAAAGTATATTAGATATATAAAAAATGTGCAGAGATCCATAAGTTCCTTAATAATTAGTTGTAATTCTCATGGAGGGATAAAATAAAGTTTAAGTGTTCATCTTTAGGGTCTGGCAGGATCAAATTCAAGTTCTACTTCTGCCACCCCCTATTAATTAACCTCAAAAACCTCATGCAAAAAATGGAGAATTAAAAAGCACCTACAGTTGTATTTGTGTAAAACAGTGCTTTTGAAACTTGCCAGTAATCAAAATCACCTGAAAAACATTAAAAGCACAGATTTCAAGACCTGTCCTCCAGAGATCCAGGTACAGGGCTCACAAATGAATGTTTTTAAAAGTTTCCCAAATAATCAGGATCATCACACAAGTTTAGGAACTATCACTATACTGCACAGTTCATAACCCATTCAGTAAATGTTAGTGTTATTTACATTGTTTTACATTTGTCAAAATTTATTTCCTGGAGATCCTTGGGAAGGAGGCTTGCTACATGTTTACCAAACCAATTTCCCTTTCCTACTCACACTACTAAACCACAATTTCCAGGACTTGCTCTAGGTGATCCTATGAGATTAACCATGTCAGCGGAAATAGTATCTTTTCTTTCTCTTCATCTCCCTCCCTCCAGTTTGATGGTGGTATATAATCTAATGTGAACTTGAAAACTAAGTTAAAAACGTCAAAACAGGCTGGCTACAGTGGGTCATGCCTGTAATCCCAGCACTTTGGGAGGCGAGGCAGGTAGATTACTTGAGGTCAGGAGTTCAAGGCCAGCCTGACCAGCATGGTGAAATCCATATCTACTAAAAATACTAAAAAAATTAGCCCAGCATGGTGGTGCCTGCCTGTAGTCCCAGCTACTTGGGAGGTTGAGGCAGGAGAATCACTCGAACCTGGGAGGCAGAAGCTGCAGTGAGCAGAGATCAAGCCACTGCACTCTAGCCTAAGCAGCAGAGAGAGACTCCATCAAAAAAAAAAAAAAAAAGAAAGAAAAAGAAAAAGAAAAAGAAAAAGTCAAAACAGCAGTCTGTAAATTATATAAGATCCTAAATGATTTTATTGTACCAAACCTCTCACTAATCCATATGGGACTGCAACATGAGAGAGGAATAATACGTTATTGTGTTAAGCCACTGACTTTTGAAGTTGTTTCAGCAATCAGCATTACATATCTTAACACATCCACATTACATCATCTAGGATTTCTGAAACTGCTTTTATTTCCTGCATTCAAACTTCCCATCTGCAGTTCAGCTTGCATAACCACTGCCTGACACTAATCTTAAAACTGCATTTCCATCACCTTACCTGCCTATACAGACATAGATTAGTGGTTTCTTTTATTTTTCTCATCAGGTCAAAATTCCTCACCTTGGTTTTTAAAACCCTAAGTAGCTCATGCCAACTATCCAAACTTTATTTCCAAAGTGTGAAAAATATAGCTTAAGAATAAAGAAATAGGGAGCTATAAAGAAGATGATTCTTTCTTCCTGGAATTCTTATTTCACATGGAGTCAGAACCACATAACATAGCATATAATTTTTCTGGGTTTTAAAATATATATATAAAATAGCTCTATCTCCTCCCCTGGATGGTAAGATGCTATTGAGTGTGGTGTCTTATACTTTTTTTTAACCCAGTTCTATCTCGGGCACTATAGATTATGTTTGATTATGGAGCCTGATTTTACACCTCCTTTCTCACGTGGAAAGTGTTTATTTCTTAAATGTGGTCTCTTACACAAACTACTAAGATAATGGCAGGTGAGAGCAACTAGCTGAAGTGTTCTATTTCATAATAAGCAATGGAGTGACTAACAGCTGCATGATGTTTCCTGGATTGCATAAACATGTTGAGAGCCACTATGCATGAGACACATTTCAGCTCCACGTGTTCTGATAAACATGTTGAGAGTCACTATGCAAAAGATACATTTCAGCTCGATGTGTTCCAATAAGTAGTTTTTGTTCCCAGTTACTTGGAAGTTTACATAAAAATATAGAAACTACCTCAATCATTAGATTTTTAACTGGATAATATTAGAGGAGAAAAGAACCATAAACATTATGTAGTCCATCCCCTTCATTTTATAGGTGGGGAAAATGCCATGTCGGAAACAAGACTTAACCAAGAACCAAGTTTCTGAAGTTCTAGTTTCAATTCCACGTGTATGATTTGAGCAAGTCAGTCAGTTTTTCTGGGTCTCAATTCTTCATGTACAAATTAAGGGAACAGAATGATATTTAAGGTCCCTTCCAGCTCTAGAATTCTAATTCTATATGCCTATTAAGTACTTTTTATTCAAAATTTTAAAAAAACATTAACTTATAAACCCACATGAATAAATATGATTGCTTATTTAAAAACTTTGAAAAATTCTTGGGATATACTGAGTTAATACAAGTACTATAATATTCTACTTAGTAAAAATATGGCAACGCTAAATTAATCAACCTTTAGTTTAGATCAATATCAATGAATTAAAACAAAACTAAAATTACAGACTTTTTAAAAAATCTGTTTTTAATAGATTTTGCCTGCATTGCTTTTTTAAAAATCTATTTTTGAGCATATAATGAGTGAATTTTCGCCAGTACCTAGGTTATGACATGGACATAAATTAGGCATATAAAGAAAATGAACTTTTATAAGTCACCACATTACTACTAATGCATAGTAATAAATTACTAAGTGCTACCCATAAGGTTTGAGGGAAAAAAAGTACAGTTTTCATAGTGACTTATTCAAATAATGTTGTCTACAAATTAGATTTGTTCTTATTCACTCAAAACTGTATATAATTCAGATGTCAGCATGAAATCTCTGCCCTTTAAGCTCTAAGTAAAATTGTCACCAAAGTCCCACCTCTATTCTGCAGCCTGTGCAAGCTGAAAGCCTTCCTCAGGTTGCCAGTGTACTAATGGAGGGCTCCTCTGCATTCTTAGAGGTGGAGTCTCTGTTTTGCTTCTTAGTAAAACAAATGTAATTTCAACAGCCACTTCTTGCATTTCCACAGAAGCAACATATGCATTATTAAGAATAGAACATCTTACTGAAAGTCAGGATCATGAGAATGAGTCACCTAACAATTTTAAGATCCTTTCTAAACCTTCCTTTCCCGCAAGGGCCCTTCCACTCTGTTCTCAAACGTATCTCTCCTGACATCTCCCCTAGGTAGCACACTTCCTTTGTCTTTCTTAATATTCCAATGCAACAAAAGAAAAAAAAAAATACCTTTCCTTGCCTCATGGAGAGCAACTCAACCTTCTTTTCTAAAACTTCCTTCAATGCTCAGAGTGTTGGGGTCTCACCTGTATTTCTAAAGCCTGTTAAGGTATTTTCCCTAAATAATCTCCTTGTAAGTCTGGATTATTTTTGTTGAAAGTTACTGGAACCACAAAAACTAGCTTAAGCTATGAAGGGGAAATTTTGGCCTCTGTAACTGGGAAGTGTGGAGTGGACCCTAGAACAGGCATGTGACTTCAAGACACTCTCACTGACTCCCCTGCTTCACTCTGGGTGTTGACTCTGTCCTCTCAGATCTGTTCGCGTTGTGAGGGATATAGTGACTGGCAGCTCAGGGTCATATCATTAGAGCTCACAATTCAAGTGAAAAAAGAGATTCACATAATATCTATTATTGCCATTTTTCAGAAGCAGGATGGATCCTTACCCAAAGTTTGAATCAGATGTCGAAACTGATGACACCACACACACACCATGAAGGTACTAAAATGGGTTACTACTTACATAATTAAGTTTTCTAGGAAAGCAGAACAGACGTTCCAAGCTGGGTTTAGAAAAGAAAAGGCAACTGACCTAAGGCTTGTATTGTGGTTAGGAGGTGGAGTCTGGGTGAGGATTCCCAAGCGTGGGTAGTGGGGGGGCTTATGTGGCTTGAATCATCCACCATCACCAAAGGAGAGAACACTGGCTTTTTAATTATCAGCTTTCTCAGAAGCAGAAGGGAAGACAGAGGAGTGAGGCTTACAAGTGGTTAGAGTCAAACCTAAAACATGGAGTCAAACTCTTTATCACAATACCTCAACTTGAGTCATATATCCAACTGTGGGAATCACAATTGCATCCAGGAGGACATAGCCCTAAATCTTATGCTCACATATTCACATCCATGACTACTGGGCCAAGATGCTGAAACCGGCAGTCCCACCAGATCGAATGTAATGGGTTGTGGGAAAGGAGTGGGTCTCAAAGAAAAGACATATGCTCTTGTTAGAAGAAATTGACATAGTAAGCTGAGAAGAAAAAAAATACAACAAAATAAACATTAATACAATATTTCAATGAAAAGATTACAAAGCCACATGATAAAATTTTTAAAGTGTCCACTTATTTGTTTGTAATTGGTAACACAAGTAATCTGCAGAATTGCACAATACAAAAAGCACAGGAGTCTGGATTCAAAATATACTAGACAAGAATGTAGGCTGTTTCACCAGCTGTGGGGACTTGGGCAAAAGTAAAAGAAGAAGATAAAAGGGGAAAATGAAGACTTTCAGAGAATGCTTACTAAGTGCCAATCATCATGCTAAGTGCTTCAGACAGGTTATCCATTTAATCTCTCATTAGAACGTTATGATTTTGAGGCTGTTATAACCTCCACTTTATTCATATAATGATAGAAAATCAGCAAGAGAACTTTACATTTGTTAGACTTTAAAGGCTAAATCTTATAGACTGTTTCAATGAGTATTCATCTTACTCTTAGTGATCACTGGCATGCCACTAATTTGTTTTGCTTAGCAACCTTACATTTTGTTCCAAAATTCATCATCCATGATTCAGAAACTAGGATGTTTCTTTATTCAGCATCATCTATTCTCAGGCTATAAAATGCTGTTGTCTGTCATGGTAACTTTATATCTTAATTTGGGGAAATCAATAAGAGCAATAGGGCAGTATTCCTATCAGTAACAGAAATCAGGAATGAAAATGTACTTGTGTGAAACAAATAACAGAAGGGCCTCTGAAAGACATACACACAAACCATAAAATACCGGGGAAGTTCTGAAATCTGCCACCATAAGTTATTGCTATCACAAGGTGTAAAATCAGTAATGACAACAGCAATGATTCAACTTAATTGAATTCTGAACTCCCTTATTCTTATCTTCACACCCAAATTGGTGCCCAGGCCTCTGTTTCTCTGACTAAAATATTCTACATAAAGCCTTTCACTCTTTCCTTCCATATTTTGCATACTGTGTAAGAAACAAAATTAAATTTCTCTTTCTGTAAGCAATTCACAAAATGGTTATGTACTATATCCTTTTCTCATTTTTTCTGCAAAAGTATCCTCAGTTTGCAATGGTCTTCTTTATGTTATGTGCCACACATTGCTCTAAGCTCTGGAATACAAGAGAGACAGTTCATTACTTTGCAGAGTTCATATTATAAAAGATAAATGCAGACAATAAAAATAAACAAATGAAAGATTGTTTCATATGGTGGTAATTTCTCTGAATTACGTGACGATGACTGAAAAGAGGCTAGCAATTTTAGATTGGGCATAAGGAAATATCTTTCTATGAATGAATATCAATTAGACAGTCAGTATTCTGCTCTGGTAACAAATGATCCCCAAATCTCAGCAAGGCTGTCTGCTCCATGTCAGACACCCTCCAGGGTAACTGACGTTTGTACAGTGACTGAGCAGCACAGGACAGTGGGATCTCTACCTTCCTGCAGCTGTACCATCTGAAACCCACATCCTTACTTGATATGGCAGTTGAAGAAAGACTGAAAAACAGCACAGTCAATGACTTTTCACTCACCATCACAGCCCATTGGCCAGAACCAGTCACACAGCCCTGCCTCATGCCAACCATTCACTGATGTCCTTCCCTCAAGCTGTATACCCTTTAACTAGGTACACAAGGACTATCTTGACCTGTGCAGT
This sequence comes from Rhinopithecus roxellana, assembly GCF_007565055.1. Taxonomy (NCBI): domain Eukaryota; kingdom Metazoa; phylum Chordata; class Mammalia; order Primates; family Cercopithecidae; genus Rhinopithecus; species Rhinopithecus roxellana. The sequence goes on from NC_044552.1 coordinate 112,549,845, forward strand.
ACCCTGTTCATGTCCCCACTTCTTTCCTTATTAAAGAAAGGGTGGGGTGGGGGTGTATTCAGATCTTCACATAGTTCTCCTATTCCTTGAAAAGCTCTTCTTGCCACCATTCACTGCCCTCACTTTCTCTGGAAATAATTTTTACTTGTGTTTTGTAACTTGAGATACTAGAGATACCAGTCATCTCCTCTAGGGAATCTTCTGTGACTCTCCCATGCTGGGTGAGTGTCCTCTTCTGTGCTCTCATAGTACCCTGTGCTTACCTTTGTTACTCTAGTACTTATTTCTCTGCCAGGATCTCCACTAAACAGCAAAGTTATGGAGAGCATAACTGACCTCTTAAGTACAGAATCCCAACATTTGTTCTTAAAACAGAAGATGCAGTTAAATATTTGTTCAAAAAAAGTGGGAAGAAAAATATAAATCGTATGCTGGATTTATTAAGTGTAATTTACAGAGAACACGATATCATTCACAAAATAATGGAGAGAATAATGGGAACAAGTACATTTGATGTAAGAAGAAAGAGAACTGGAATTCTCTACCTTGTCAAGTACTCAGCTGAAAGTATTATGGATATTCAATTAAAGTTTGGATATAATAAATTTGAGATACTATTAGAATAACTATGTAAACATGTCCAAAAGATAGGTTAGACTTATATCCAGTTGTCATGGATGACAACACAGATTTGACATTCATCCACCAGCTGATAAATGGTGCCATAGACTCCCTGTGTGAAAATACTTTATGGAAATATAATAATAGGGCAAGGCTGAGTCAACAGCCAGGAGCAGGCAGCATCCTGAAGCAAGATATTGTTTGCAGTCCTAAAGAGTATAGTCTATGTAAACAGGAGGAAGTGGAAAATGTGTGATTCAAATTAATTCTATTACACTTTTTATTTGTGTTCAGCTTAATTTTGCTGTTCCAACTATGCCCCACATCATGTTTACATCCCCCACAATTCCATGATGCATAAAAGCTAATACTATTTCTGAAAAGTAGGAGTCAAAGAGGTATTTATAACAAAGAGGAAAAGAACAATGTGGATTGAAAGGGATAAGGGAGGCATGAAATAGAAGAGAGAAATAGCGGGTAGGAGAGGAGATTTAGCATAAAATCTTAAGGGGCAAATATATTTTGAAGGAGAAGAAAAATAGCTGAAGGGCTAGAGAAGGAACAGTTATACAGATGTGAATATAATCATGGTTTATTTCTAGTGATTAATTCCAAATTCATTAAATGAAGGAAAGAGCCAGAGGGAAAGAAAGAAAAGAGGGAAAGTCAATAGGAATTAATGTAAATTAGTTATTACTTAATGATGAAACAATTTTCAATTTACAATTAGCTACTGGGAATTCTCTGAAAAGAAAATTGTTTTATTTACCAGATGAAATGCTGCTTCCATCTAATTTTACTTCTCGTATCATTCTTCTTTGATGCAAGGGCTAGTTAATTGTCAACACCAATCTGGCAAATGCAACATATTTGCTAGGTCTACCTGACTGCAAAAAAGAGCATGTGGCTGAAATAGACCGTTCAATATACAATACTTCAGCTCATGAGGACAGTCCCTTGAAATCAGTGCATAAAACCTTCCTGTTTTGTGCAATTTTTGGAGCTATATAGATTGTAGTAAACTGGAGGCAGAAAATCTTTTGTCCATGTCAGCTTAACTTTAGTCCTGCAAATATTGCTGGAATGGAGTTGTCCTTGAGGCCTCTTTGATTTTGATTTCACTCATCCAGAATTTGCAGTATATAGACTCATTCTGGGATGAAGTTTGTTTTCCCTAAAACAGAAAATTTCTCTGAGTTTCCATTTCTAGAAAATATCTAACCAAATGATTTTTGAAATATATTCTGCAGGATTATCTATCTTTTAAATGTTAAACTCAGGAATAAGCAAAGTCAAGCAGCTTTGTTTAATATGGAATTTCTAAGTTTTAAATTTGTTATTGTCTATTGTGATTTTCCCCAAAGCAGTTTTACTATGAAGTTTTTCCAAAGGTTATCTCAACTTAGAACATCTTTGTCATAGAATACGTTTTAGAAAATATTAGTCTAGCTTAAAGCATATCAGTGAAGATTACATTTATTTTTGGAACATCTACTATGTGACTGATATTGTGCTAGCACAATCTGGAGAAGCAGACTGAATTCCTGTCTGTATAAGACAGCCATTAAATCATAATTAATTGCATAATTCTAAGTGTGTAAATTACTGTAAGAGAAAAATTCAGGGGAATCTAACCTAGTCTGGGAGGAGAAGGAAGGCTTCACTATGAAATGATGTTTAGTCTAAGATCTGCAAGATGAGTGTGAGTTTGTTAAATGAAGAGACACAACAAGAGAATTCCAGGTATAGGAAATAGCAAATACAATGGATCTGAACCAGGAGAAAGTCTGGCCAATCTGAACAATAGCTAACAATCCAGTACAGCTGAAGGACAGAAGTGCAGCCCTCATGAAGCATCCTTTCTGGTTGGAGAGACAGGTTCTATATGTCACCCTTCTAATCCCAACCCATAGGGAATCTCTTTTTCCAACCAGTAATGAACTAGCTGTTCAAGACTATACATTCACCAAAAATAATCGGAAAGGCAAGAATAAAAAAGTCATCTCTTTGAAGTCACCGGAGAGCTACCAAAGCAATGACAACCTAAGGAAACATGATTTCAGAGAAAAAGTGAAGCCCAGAGAGGTGAGGCAAACGTTGGGAACCTCTCTTACCCTGCAGGCATTAGCTAGTTTGAAAGCTTTAGATGAGAGAAAAAGAAGCTAAGCAGAGCATTCAGCAGTTTTACAAAGGGGTAAAGACACAAAAACTACATTCAGGGCCTGCCAAGGAGAAGAGACACACGTTAAAATACTGAAGGCCTTCAGTTGGCAAAACTAAAGGACCAAAGTGAGACCTTGACTTCGGAAAATCAAAAAAAAAAAAAAAAACAAAAAAAACCAACCTCTGACTAAAGAGTGTTCACAAAGGCAAAACTCCAGCTTTAAATCAACTTGATCTTTGTTTAAAGTGCCCTATCCTACCCTAACTTCCTGCAAGAAGCAAAAGTAAATTCTTTCAGGAGAAAGAGGTCATCATTTCAAACCTCACGTTACCTCTACAAATTCTAATTCACAATGGAAGTCTATGTAAGTCAAAAGAAAGCACCCATATTAAAGAAGAAAAATAAAAAATAATGGAAAATACAGGATACTGCTTAAGAAATATTTGGGGCTTGGTAAAGTGTCTAACATATCTTGAAATCTCAGCAAGAGGAGTGAGGAATGGAGCAAAGCAATATTTAAAGAGCTAACGATCAAAAGTTTTCTAAACTAATGAAAAATATTAAGGCGCAGATACAAGATGCACTGTAATTCCCAAACAGGAAAAATACAAAGAAAACCAGATCCAGACATACCATAACAAAACTGTAAAAAATAAAAGATAGACAATCTTTAAAACAGCATGAAAGAATAGGAAGTATTCCTTCTTCATTTTGTTTTTTTAATGCTTCAAGTTCTGGGATACATGTGCAGAATGTGCAAGTTTGTTACATAGGTATACACGTGCCATTGTAGTTTGCTGCACCCATCAACCCGCCATCTACATTAGGTATTTCTCCTAATGCTATCCCTCCCCTAGCCCCCAACTCCCGACAGGCCCTGGTGTGTGATATTCCCTCCCTATGTCCATGTGTTCTCATTGTTCAACTCCCACTTGTGAGTGAGAACATGTGGTGTTTGGTTTTCTGTTCCTGTGTTAGTTTTCTGAGAATGATGGTTTCCAGCTTCTTCCATGTCCCTGCAAAGGACATGAACTAATCCTGGCTGCATAGTATTCCATGGTATATATGTGCCACATTTTCTTTATCCAGTCTATCATTGATGGGCATTTGGGTTGGTTCCAAGTCTTTACTATTGTGAACTGTGCTGCAAGAAACATACCCGTGCATGTGTCTTTCTAGAAGAATGATTTATAATTCTTTAGGAATATACCCAGTAATGAGATTGCTGGGTCAAATGGTATTTCTGGTTCTAGGTCCTTGAGGAATCGTCATACTGTCTTCCACAATGGTTGAACTAGTTTACACTCCTACCAACAGTGTAAAAGTGTTCCTATTTCTCCACATCCTCTCCAGCATCTGTTGTTTCCTGACTTTTCAATGATCACAATTCTAACTGGCATGAGATGGTATCTCATTGTGATTTTGGTTTGCATTTCTTTAATGATCAGTGATGATGAACTTTTTCTCATATGTTTGTTGGCCACATAAATGTCTTCTTTTGAGAAGTGTCTGTTCATAACCTTCACCCACTTTTTTGATGGGATTGTTTTGTTCTTGTAAATTTGTTTAAGTTCTTTGTAGATTCTGGACTTCACAGAATTTAAAAAAAAAAAAAAAAAAAAAAAAAAAACTATTTTAAATTTCATATGGAACCAAAAAAGAGCCCATATAGCCAAGACAATCCTAAGCAAAAAGAACAATGCTGGAGGCATCACATTACCTGACTTCAAACTATACTACAAAGCTAAAGTAACCAAAACAGCATGGTACTGGTACCAAAACAGATATATAGACCAATGGAACAGAATAGAGGTCTCAGAAATAATGCCACACATCTACAACCATCTAATCTTTGACAAACCTGACAAAACACAAATAAGGGAAAGGATTACCTATTTAATAATTGGTGCTGGGAAAACTGGCTAGCCATATGCAGAAAGTCAAACTGGATCCCTTCCTTCCACCTTTTACAAAAGTTAACTCAAGATGGATTAAAGACTTAAACATAAGACCTAAAACCATAAAGACCCTAGAAGAAAACCTAGGCAATACCATTCAGGACATAGGCTTGGGCAAAGACTTCAGGACTAAAACACCAAAAGCAATGGCAGCAAAAGTCAAAATTGACAAATGGATCTAATTAAACTAAAGAGCTTCTGCACAGCAAAATAAACTATAATCAGAGTGAACAGACAACCTACAGAATGGGAGACAATTTTTGCAAACTATCCATCTGACAACAGAAGCATTACTTCTAAAGAATCAAAATTAAGATTGAATGAAAGCTGACTTCTCAACAACAAAAAAAAGCAGAAGCCAAAAAAATCTTCAAAATATTGAAAGAAAATAACTACCAAGCTAGAATTTCTATATCCAGTCAAAAATTTACTCAAAAAATGAAGGTGAAATAAAAACATATTCAAATAAATAAAAACAGAGAATTATACTCCAGCAGACCTATACTAAGGAGATACCAACATGAGGTTTTCAGGCAGAAGAATCATAATCATAGATGGAAGCATGGCAATAAAAAAAAAAAAGACTGATGGAAAAAGTAAATATGTAAACAAATCTAAATAAAGTTGACTGCATTTTTAAAAGTGAGGTCTTGACGTTGTGTGTGTGTATGTGCATATGTGTGTTATATAAACACAGAATAGAAATAGCACAAAAGCCTAGTAGAGACTACATTAAATGTTCTAAGATTCTTGCATTTCCCAAGAAGTAATAAAACAATAAATTTATATTATACTTTATAATCCAAGGTTGCAGGCTATAAAATATATAGCAACTACTAAAGAAAAATAAAAAGATGTAAAACTAACAACTAACAAGGAAATATTGAATTAAAATTCTTAATTGAACTTCTGCTTGTACCATGATGGATTAGGTACTGAACTTTCCCTGTCACCATAAAACAACTAGAAACCTGGACAAATTATATGAAACAGATGTTTCCAGAGATTAAAATAAAGGCAACAGAGGACCGTGAGTCCAGGGGAAAGAAAAATAAATGATGTAGGACTGACTATTGCCACAGCTTTCCATGTAGAGTCATTTTCAAGGCTACAACACAAGAATTATTTAATCAAACAGAGCATGGATGTCTCACTGAATTGAGAATCTAGAAATCAGAGTTTGAGGAGTGTGGTGGTTGGTATTTGTGGTACAAACTCCCATAGCGAAGGAAGACATGCAGAAAAAGAGATCCAGTAATCTGCACAGGAATTCCTTGAGTCCACTACTAAATAACAAGTTTTGTGCATGGATGGGGTAATGCAGAAAGCTATCAAGATCCAACTAAACAAGTTTCAAGGTTCAGGCAGGGCTGGGAGACATTCTAGTTCCAAACAGTCAGTGTGGAGAAGTGTTTTTAAACATCCAGAGGATTAGATAAGGTTCCAGAAGAGTGATACCTTAGTAGTAGAGCTAAACCAGCTGTAGCATAAAGGCTACCTTCAATCTGCTCTTCAGAAAAAGATAAAGAGGAAAAAAAAAAAAACCTTGAAAGGAGTAAGCTGATCCTCAAAAGCAAACACAAGAGAAAGGCATAAATCTTACTCAGAGAGTCTTACCCCTACCAAGGCTCTCTGCTGAACATGTAGTACGGGTCTGTGTTCAGGACAATGACTTCTATTGCTTTCTTTTCTTGTAGGACAAGGTGAGAGCAGTATTATTGATAAAGACTAAACAGACTACATATAGAACCACGATCCAATAGAAACTTAACACAAGCCACAAACATGACTTTAAATTTTCTAGTAGCCACACTTTAAAAGCAGATAAAATTAATTTTAATAATCTATTTTTATTTAACCCAATATATTCAAATGTAATCATTTTAGCATGTAGCCAATTTTAAATAATTATTGAGATACTTCATATTTTTCATGCAAAGTCTTTGAAATACAGTGTGTATTTTACACTTTCAGCAATCTCAATTTAGACTAGCTTTTCAGTTCAAGTGCTCTACAGTCATATGTGGCTAGTGGCTACCATATTGAACAGCACAGGGCTGGAGCACAGGAGTCCAGATTGGAGGTTCCAGCTATGTATGGAGTTGTCTAAGAAAGCAACAAGCTGGGGACCTTCAGTTCATAGGAAGCTGGGGATAGAAGTAAACAATATCTTGGTAAACTAATCATAGAAAGCTGAGTTTGGGTATCATTGCTTATAATCTGCCAGGGTTATTTTGAGGCAATCTTGCTTGTCACATCATAGAAAGATATTGGTAATATCCAAAGCATTTAATTAATGTGTCTGTCACCTTTTGAAGCTCTTCTAAGAGCTTAATTAGACCATAAGATAAACAAGAGCAACCCACTTCAAGACTGTTCAATCTTTCATTTATTGGCCTCCAGATGGGAGGCCATAATATGCAAAATGGGAACAATATGCAAACTGATAAACATCCATTCTGTAATGGATCAATCATATTTAATAAAAGCATGTCATTTATTGTCAAATAATCCACCTACCTTACTCCTAGTAGTAAAATAGTAATCTATCTAAGAATTATAAATAGAGAAAGGGAGTAGCTCTTGCTCATTGAGAAAATCCAGTAGGCCAAAGGGCATATACATCTAGACCTTATACACATTAGATACCATGTCATTTGTTTATGATTCCAGATTTTTCATGCTGCTCAGTGATATAAAATACTTAGTTTTCCCAGATAGTCTGCATAGTGTAATTCACACTGTGATTCATAATGTAATTCCCAGTGTAGTCACATTGTAATTCATAGGTCTTAGTCACAGAAGGAAGATGTATCTCCTTTGGTCCCTTAAACAGTTATTGGCCACATTTCAGTTAAAAGTGACAAAACCAGAAATACTCAGAAAGCTTGTTTTGGGTAACTGAGTACAAGGTGAATTTTGTCTGGCTCAGTGATTATAAATGTCCTGAAGGCAACATATGGTCAAGTCTCATTTAGTAAATGTGTTTGTTGAGTCTCTGCATTTCTCCTTCCAATTTTGCAATCAAGCCCTGTTTAGTAATTTTCAGATTCTTTAGGATGCTTCTTAAATCCCTCTATTTAAGGAGTATGCAACAAAAACAAGACAGCATTTCTTTCAAATTCACATGTAAAACCTCTCCAGTCAGTCTTATAGGATTCTTGCCTATAGCCAGGATTCTCAACTGAATTACGTGGCAAATGCTCCTTTCTAAATGGCTTTCCTTTGGAAGAATCATGCAGCTGAAAACATAAACACACATGCAGGCACAACCCTAAATAGGACTATGCAACTTTGAGCTTGGGGACTTATCTGCACAATGATTTTGATTTGGGTGCAATAGCAGCAGACATTTACTATATCCTTTTAGAACAAATCTTTTTGAGAGAATTTCTGCAAGGTTATTAACAACAATGACAACAACAATAATAATATCTATTCAATAGTTACTGAGTGCTCATTACATGTGGTGAACTGAGCACATCAGATGGTTCTCTAATTCCATTTGTGCAACAAACTTTGAGGGAGATATTCTAATTTTCTAAGGGAATATTGGAGGAAAAAGTAACGTGTCCACATTTATCCAGGTAAAAATGGAGCTGAGTTTGAATCCAGATAGTTTGATTTTGGGTTTCATTCTGCTTCTCATTACATATACTGATTCTCACTTGTGAAAGACCTAAATCTCTCTTATACTTCAAAATCAATTAATACTCCTCCAAAAACCCTCTCTGCATTCCATCCTGGATCTAAAACAGTTAATTATTTTTTATCCCTCTTCTTTGCTCCCAAGCACATTCGCATTCCCCATTCACCACACTTTTTACATTATTTAAATTATCTGTTTACTCCTCAGTGTCTTCCACTTGATTTAACTTTCTTTAAAGCAATGGTTTTCAACTGAGGATTATTTTGTCCTCTGGGGCACATTTGGCAATGTCTAGGGATAACTTTTGGTTGTCACAACTAGCAAGGGAGTGCTATTAGAATTTACTGGGTAGAAGCCTGTGATGCTGCTGAACATTTTACAATGCTCTGGGCAGCCTCCCACTAGAAAGAAATATTTGGCCCAAAGTGTCAATAATATCGAGGCTGAAAAACCATTCTTCAAGGTACACCCAACCATAAATTATTAGTCTTTGTATGCAACACAAAATACAATATCTGGTACATAATAAATGCTCAATAGATGCTTGCTGAACAGGACTCAACTGACATAGTAGATCAGAAAATCATGTTCCAGTTTTTATTTATAGCACCTTTCTTAAACTTCAGGTTGTATTGGCCCCTCCATTCTTCATAATCTATTATTAGCTTAAGTCACCCACCAGACTGGAGAAAATCTCTCTGTATTTACATGCTCGTTAGATGGTAATCAGTCTCACATATCTTTGCAGCTCAGTCCCTGCATAGACAAAGCAGTATTTAGAGATACTATTAAAAGTTACATGCAGAAATACTTATCATAATTAGGTGACTTATTGGCATCTCCCTCCTGCAAAAGCATAACTCCTCTTAGTCTCAAAGCCTGTAGGACATGCAGCCACAGGGGATCTACAGTCAGCAGAGAGTAAAATCATTTGGGGGTTATGAAGGCTGGCCCTGCCGTACATTATTATTTTCTATTTTCTGTTTCTCTGTTATGTAAGTTTGTAATATTCTATTTTATATATATAAGCTATAACAGCTGACCCTGTTCAAATTTCTCTCAAACTTACATTGCTCTTCATTGAGGTTGTGATTTTATTTTTATCTGTTCTTCACAGATCTGAAAAAGCATGTTACCAAAACTGGTGTCAGGACACTCTATAGTAGGAACTTTCTTACTTTTCTTGCAGTTATAAACATGCATTCCCCTGACAACTCACTACAGAAAAGTTGTGATTTTTTTTTCTCATGGAATAACAGATAAAATAAAATCAATAGCCATAATTGGTGGCTCTTGTTCAAGAGCAAGAAAATGAAAGCCTTTCTCACAAAAGACATTGGAAAAAAATGTCTGTTAAATTTGATTAGATCACTATCAACCTACTCAACCTCTTTTGTTAATGTTTATATTTGATAGCAGTCTAATATTCTCATATTGGAAAAATATAATCTTCATCTCCTCCATATTTTTATGAATTATGACCTATATTACACTTTCTTTGGCTTAATATCTCAGTCTTTCTTTAGCTATTCAATTCTTTATTTTTAATTTTGTTTAAGATTTAATTAAGATATATCTGATTTTTTTCTAAGTACTAGATTAATGACCATCTGTCATTAGATCATTTTTCTATAAAGAAAATGCCACTACAACTTCCATTTTTAGCTATGACAAAGTAGCTACTAGCAAATCAACATTCACACCAAAACAACTAGAAAAGCTGAATAAAACAGAAAACGAAAACCATTTTCAAGGTATTGGACAGATTCAAATCAGCCAAGACTCAAGGGGACAAGAAGCCAAAGAAACAAGAAGCTTCTTAGAGTGAAATCAACATTTTTAAATTTTTTTTTAACTTTTATTTGAGGTTTAGGAGTACATATGAAGGTTTGTTACATAGGTAAACTCATGTAACGGAGGTTTATTGCATAGATTATTTCATATTTCAGGTATGAAGCCTAATATCTAATAGTCATTTTTTCTGCTCCTCTCCCTCCTCCCACACTTCACCCTCAAGTAGACCCCAGTGTCTGTTCATCCTTAGTGTTCATGAACTTGACATCTTGTGTATCAATTTTGCCCTTTAGGCATTTGCCAAATCTTTAGAATCCAGGGGCTGCTCAGTAAAAGAAGAAAACATTAGTGGATGAGTGAAGTTTTCAATGGTCTCAAGGAGGTGGGAAAATAAAGAACTTGAGTTTAGTCCTGATCAGGCAGCCAGGACTTAAGAGAACAAGAATCTGAGGAGAAGAAATGAGCCCAACATGCTACACTAATTCTCCCCTCAAGATATCGGACAAATCTTAGGCTGGGCATGGTGGCTCACACCTGTAATCCCACACTTTGGAAGGCCAAGGTGGGCGGATCACCTGAGGTCAGGAGCTCGAGAGCAGCCTGACCAACATGGAGAAACCCTGTCTCTACTAAAAATATAAAATTAGCCAGGCATGGTGGTGCATGCCTGTAATCCCAGCTACTCGGGAGGCTGAGGCAGGAGAATTGCTTGAATCCAGGAGGCGGAAGTTGCAGTGAGCTGAGATCGCACCATTGCACTCCAGTCTGAGCAACAACAGCAAAATCAGTCTCAAAAAAAAGGTATTTGCCAAATCTTAAGCTGTGCATGGTGAGAAGCTAAAAATCTAAGTAGAAAGTCACCATAAAGTAGAGCAAAGTTTTTATAGATTGCCCCAAGAAAGAAAGGCCAGCAAACATCACAGACTTTATTTGGGGACCCCTAGAGAGATACGTCCCAGAAGTAAACAGAATTTTACAAACGTTGAACCTACCTTAAGACACCTTGTTCCCTTATTAAATTGAGGTGATTTGCTTCTACCTAGCTGTTTTCTGGAGGACAAGTTAAGTCCTACTTAGAGAAATATAGTATCACCCAAATCTTTACTTTTTTTTTTTTGAGATGGAGTCTTGCTCTGTCACCAGGCTGGAGTACAGTGGCACAATCTTGACTCACTGCAACCTCTGCCTCCCAGGTTCAAGTGATTCTTCTGCCTCAGCCTCCCAGGTAGCTGGGACTACAGGCATGCGCCACCATCCCCAGCTAACTTTTGTATTTTTAGTAAAGATAGGACTTCACCTTGTTGGCCAGGATGTTCTCAATCTCTTGACTCGCCATCTGCCCGCCTCCGCCTCCCAAAGTGCTGGGATTACAGGCGTGAGTCACTGTGCCCAGCCTTTAAAATTTATAATGCAAAAAATCTAGGAGCCAATCAAAAATTACCAGAACCAAAAGGGAAGACAAAAGAATAGGGAAAGTAATTTAATAGAAAGGGATTCATAGGTGATTCATATTTTGGAGTTGTTAAAAATTGAATTTAAAATAATTGTGGTCAGGTACAGTGGCTCATGTCTGTAATCACAGCACTCTGGGAGGCCAAGCAGGTGGATCACTTGAGGTTCAAGGCCAGCCAGGCACACACAGTGAAAACCCATCTCTACTAGGAATACAAAAGCAATTAGCCAGGCATGGTGGCGTGTGCTTGTAATCCCAGCTACTCGAGAGGCTGAGACACCAGAATTGCTTGAACCCAGAAGGCAGAGGTTGCAGTGAGCCCAGATTGCTCCACTGTTCTCCAGCCTGGGAGACAGAGTAAGACTCTGTGTCAAAAAAAATTAAAATCAAAATGTTTAAAAATAAATAAAATAATTGTAATTAATATGCTCAAGAAGATCAAGAACAGGAGGTAGAGTTTTATCGCAGAACAGATGGCACAAATGAAAAATAGTAAGAGAGTACATATATATGTATATTTACATTTGTATATCCAAATATATCAATAATTACATTAAATGTAAACAGACTAAATAATCTAACAAAAATATTAAAATTGACAGACTGGATTATGAAAACAATAGCCAAATCCATACTGCCTACAAAATGTGACTAGGATATTACAAGTAAGGAGAATTATAGTTTTATCACTCATATAAATATGGATGCAAATATCATTAACAAAATATTAGCAATTCAAATCCAAATTATGCAAAAAGTACAATACATTGAGAGCAAGTTGGATTTATTTCAGGAATGAAACTTCGGTTTTACATTGAAACATCAATGTAATTCCCCACATTAAGAGGGAAAAATGAAGGCACAATCACATATGATTATCTCAATAAATGCTGAAAAAACATTTGTGGATCTTTTCTTTAAAGTCTGGTAATGTTCTAAATTAATTTTATCTGGTTATATGCTTCTAAAGAAACCTAAAGGAAACATCATGTGAAACAGTGAAATATTACAGGGTTTATATGGTCTGACTCTGTGTTCCCACCCAAATCTCATCTTGAATTGTAATCCCCACCTGTTGGGGGAGAGACCTTCTGGAACGTTACTGGATCATGGTGGTGGTTCCCCCATGCTGTTCTCCTGATAGTAAGTGAGTTCTCAAAAGATCTGTTGTTTTTATAAATGACAATGTTTCCTGAACTCATTCACTCTCTCCTGCTGCCATGTGAGAAGGCCCACGCTTGCTTCCCCTTCACCTTCTACCATGATTGTAAGTTTCCTGAGGCCTTCCCAGCCATGGGGAACTGAGTCAATTAAACCTCTTTCCTTTATATATTACCCAGTCTCAGGTATTTCTTCATAGCATTGTGAAAAAAGACTAATACAAGGCTATTACTACATACTCTAAAGAGCCTAGTATGCTCAATAAGACATGTAAAAGGACTAAGAACTGGAAATGGAGAAATGAGATTATATTCATAGCTGGCAAGATTATATATGTAGAAAATCCAGGCGGGGCCCCGTAGGTCTCACCTGTAATCCTAGCACTTTGGGAGGATGAGGATAGTGGATCACTTGAGACCAGGAACTAGAGACAAGCCTGGCCAACGTGGCAAAACCCTTTGTCTACAAAAAAAAAAAAAAAAAAAAAAAAAAAAAAAAAAAAAAATTGCAACAATTAGCCAGGTCTTGGTAGCTCATGTCTGTAGTCCCAGCCACCTGGGAGGCTGAGGCTGGAGAATCACTGGAACCCAGGAGGTAGAGTTGCAGTGAGCTGAGATCCTGCCACTGTACTCCAGCCTGCGTGACAGAGTGACACCCTGTCCCAAAAACACAAAATAAAAAAAACAATAGCTGGGCATGGTGGCACATGCCTGTAATCCCAGCTACTCGAAAGGTTGAGGCACGAGAATCACTTGAACCCAGGAGGTGGAGGTTACAGTGAGCCAACACTGCACTACTGGCACTCCAACCTGGGTGAGAGAGAAAGACTCTATCTCGAAATAAATACATAAATGAATAAATAAATAAATAAATAAATAAATAAATAAATAAAGCAAGCCAGTTCAGCAGACAAAAATTAATTGAAATTTGTACAATAGCAAACAAATAGAAAATACAAGTTTTAAAACAATACCTTTTACAAAAATAGCACTGAAAAACAACTTTAAGACATAGGAAAAAATCTCATGAAAGATTTGGAGGATGTTTGTACGGAGAACAAAAAAATACTGAGACTGGAAAAAAAATCTAAATAATACCTTATTTGTTGACTAGAAGGCTTAATATTGTGAATGTGCAGTTTGTTCTCAAATTATCTTATAGATTAAATGCAATTATAATCAAAATTTTAGAGTGCATGGGTGTCTGCCTGCCTATACATGTATATATATACACATGAAATACTTGCTCCTGCAGACAGTGTGATATGAATCCAAGGATGGATAAATAGACCAATACAACAGAATAGAGAATACAGAAACAAACAAAACATATATAGTCACTTGATTTATGACAAAGGCCACTACAAAGTAGTAGTACTGCAACATAGTAGAAAAGGGTGCTTTTTAAATAAACTGTAGCTACTAAAATGTAGTAGAAAAGGGTGATTTTTAAATAAATGATCCTCAGGCCATCACATCCCTACATTAGAAAAAATGTAAATCTTGACCTTTACATTAGACCATCAAGAAAATCTCTTCCAGATGTATTTAAGTTTGAATGGAGCGTATAACACTAAAAGTTTCTAAAAAATAACATAGGAAATTTATATTATATTTTATTGTACTGTATTATATTAGGCATTTTCAACAGAACCTCAAAAGCACTAACCATGAAAGAAAAGATTAATCAGTTGAGCTACCTTAAAATCAAGAACAACAAAAAAGTCACCTTAAAGTAAAAAAAGAATGAGAGAGAAAACATTTTATATTTATCTGGCCAACAAAGGACTTGCACCTAAAGCTCCTACAAAACAATAAGAAAAAATATATAGCAAACTAATGCAGGAACAGAAAACCAAATACCACATGTTCTCACTTATAAGTGGGAGCTACATGATAAGAACTTATGAACACAAAGAAGGAAACAACAGACACTGGGGTCTACTTGAGGAGGTAGGGTGGGAGGAGGGAGAGGAACAGAAAAGATAGCTATTGGATACTGGGTTAATACCTGGGTGTTGAAAAAATCTGTACAACAAACCCCCAGGACACAAGTTTACCTATGTAACAAAGGTTCACATGTATCCCCAAACCTAAAATAAAAGTTAAAAATAAAATAAATAAAACAATAAGGAAAAAGTGGACAATTCAGTTTTAAAAATAGACAAATGACTCGTATGGACACTTCATAAAAGATGATCTAAAATGGACAAGAAATGTGAACATGTTCTCATAATCATTACTCTTCATGGAAATGCAAAGTAAAACTTGTGAGATAACATAAGAATAGATAAAATTGAAAAGAATCATACCAAGTGTTCATCAGAATATAGATAACTAAACTCTCATACCCTGTTCTGAGAGTGTGACTTAGTATAATCACAGTTTGGCAATATCAACTAAAGCTAGATACATGCATAATCTACGATGAAGCACTGCTACTTCTATGTATATACACTGCAAAGATGCAAAAATATGTTCATCAAAAGACATTTATATGGCCATCTGTGATCTTCCCTAGGAAAAAAAAGTAAAAAATTTTAAAATATTTTTATAAGAATGTTATTGTAGCACTATTTGTATTACTCAAAAACTGAAAACAATACAAATGTTTTTTAACGGTAGAATGGGTTAATACATTACAACGTATTCATACAAGGGAAATCTAAATAGCAATAAGAATGAAAAACACTGTTGCACACAACAACACTGATTATCTCAATGAAAGAAAGAGAAACAAACACAAGAGAATACAGGCTATACACCTTCATCTATTTCAAGTTTAAGAGCATATAGAATTAATTAGTGACATGAAGTAAAAATAGTGGTTGCTTTTGGGAGGTAATGTTAGTGACTGGGAAGAGCTACTGGTAATTATTCAGCTTATTTATCTGAGTACTAGTTACACCGGAGTGTTCATTAGCGAAAAAAATTCACTGAGCTGTACTTTTACAATTTGTGCCCTTTTCCTATGTATGGTATATTTTAGCATGAAGTTTATGATCTAAAAATTCCATTACACAATACATGACAAAGCAATGTTCATATTTTAGGAGTAGCTTATAGAAGTTGCATTTGGTGGTGAAGTTGCAAAAAGAATCAATATATTATTTATTTTATTTAAGATATCCTTTTCTTCCTTCCACATGTATTCACCAGTGGACATTACATTATATATTAACTTGTTTTTTATTTGTCCCCTCTATTATGTAAACTACACAAAGGCAAAGAGTTTGTCTGTTTCATTCACTGCTATATATTCAGCATCTAAACCACTATCTTAAAAATTCTTAGTAAATATTTACCAAATGAATGAATCAAGCTGATTATGACCAATCTTAGTCATTGAGGCTTTCACTTAAATTTTATTTGAATTTCACACTCACTGAAACTTGCACTAAGTCTTTAATAATTCTGGATCTTTAGCAACTTACATGCAGTGGGCAAATAAGTAATTTAAATGTTTAAACTTCTGAAAGATAATTCCTTAAACCTGCTTCCTAGCTACAATGAAGACGTGTAGGGAGAAGACGAGAAAGCATTATAAAGTAATAGTTTGGTTCAAGAGAGCTGCTTGACAGCTAGATTCTTCTCTGCAAATATTTTAGTTTCTTAAAGGGAGAAAATAGTTTTTTCTATAATATCATTCAGAGAGGACAAAAGAGGAAAATATGGATCAATGACCACGGGATAATGTAATGACTGGACCAGTGTTCAGAATGACATGGCTGTCTGCTGGCTAGCAGGCACACCTACCTAAACTGCAGAGGGAACATGAAGTGTTATGTGGTGGATAACATAAATAAGAACGTCCCCTTTAGGGAACAAGTGACACAAGCTCTCTCCTTACAGGGTAGCTTGTCCCAAAACATATGACCTCTTGGCCCAGATGAACAGCACAGAGGGAAAGCCCAGAGAGCTCAAAGCAAATCTGTGCAACTCAACAGGGATGACAGTGAGCTTGTGAAAGCGGTTCTGAAAGGGTGAGTGTGGATAAAAGGAGCAGCAGTGGCCACAGCATGATGGGGCTCGGGAGCGAGAGTGAGTCATTTAACATAAAGAATAAAGAAGAGAAAAAGTGGAGCAGAAAAGAGAACGTTACCAACTAGAGTGACTGCAGAAGAAAGGGAAAATGAACACATAATGCATTTGTAACCAGAAAAGCAAACCCCAGTTACTTAACTAGCATTGAGTAAACACTGAACCAGTTCATATAAAAAAGATGTGGGAAGAAGGAAGAGGAGAACAAGCGATGAAGACACTGGGACAAATGCTGCAGTGGCTCTCTTCATCTAGGGGCAAAACTAAATTCCTTTTTGTTGTACATTGTAATGTCATTGATGTTTAATTTGGCTATTTAGTAAATTCAGATATTTTATTTTTAAAGCTAATTTTAAAGAAAGTGTCCAAAGAGAATTCTAAAAGACCCCTTGCTTATTATTTTTAATTATCAATTTTTTTAAATTACCAAATTCAGGACTGACACCCAGTAAACCTGTGCATGACAGAGGCATGTACCCTTCCTACACAACAGAAAGAAAATGGCAGTGTTTCATGACAAATTCTCTAAATAAGGGTGATTTGAGGGATACTCATGATCAAGATTGTATTTGAATGATATTATTTCACTATATCAGAGTAAAACCTGGTACATGAATCTGCTTCTATTATAACCTGAGTCCACGCAGTTAATGGTTTGGTCTTTCTTTAAAATATAAATATGGCTCAAACTCAGTATTGAAAATTTCAGTGGGTCAGTAGACACTGTTAAGAAAACAAAATTAAAACCAATGTTAAAAACTGTTAGAATCTTTTTTATAAAAAAAAAAAAATGCAGGCTCACAGAAAATGCATGCTAGGTAGGTTATTAAAGCTCCAAACTAAAATAATTTGTTTCCTCATAAGTTAAAATGTTAATGAAATGTCTTTACCAAGAGCAAGAAAAAGAAAAGGATTAAACAAACTACTGTTGTGTAACTCTGACTTAAGGGACAATAGCCATGATGAACCTATTATCTCTTTTTCCAGGCAAGATATGTACTGAATCCACTTTTTAAACCAGCCAAAATTGCAAAATGCAATTCATTCTTTAAATAATTGGAAATCAGTATTGTGAATAGATTTTGATTGCTAGAAAAAAATGTTAGCTTTTTCTTATTAGCAAAGTGCAGCTGAAAATGAAGAAGAAAGACAAATAAAATATCAACTTGTTAATGGACCCTGGAAAAATAAATGAGGTTTTCTTAATTTCTTAGTGACTGTGGAGAGAGTGTTTATGTCACACTGAAAAAGACAGTTCTGTTGCGGCTCTGAAAAGTAAGTAGAGAGCATATAGAAATTGTTATTTAATTAGGCCAGATTTTTTTCCTCTAGCAATTTTCTGAAGAATACTTTTAAAAATAAAAAGCTAAATATTAAACCACTTATTCATTTTTTTCTTATATTTGTTAAAATCTTCAATATCCAGGAAATATACGGACTCATTTATTCCAGAGGTAAATGGACTTTCAAGGTACATAATTTCTCAGAAATAGCCAAGTCTTAAATCTGGAGTTGGATGGAAAGAAAAGGTCTCTGCTCCAAAATGTACTTTTTTGTTGTTTATTTCCAACTTTTATTTTAAGTTCAGGGATACATGTGCATGATGTGCAGGATTGTTACATAGGTAAAGTGTGCCATGTTGATTAGCTGCACAGATCATCCTATTTCCTAGGTATTAAGCTCAGCATTCATTAGCTATTCTTCCTGATACTCTCCCTCCTCCCACTCCCACCCTCTGACAGACCCCAGTGTGTGTTGTTCCCCCCATGTGTACATGTGTTCTTATCACTCAGCTCTCACTTAAGAGTGAGAACATGCAGTACTTGATTTCTATTTCTGCTCTAGCTTGCTGAGAATAACGTCTTCCAGCTCCATCCATGTCCCTGCAAAGGACATGATCTCATTTCTTTTTACGGCTGCATAGTATTCCATGGTGTACATGTACCACGTTTTCTTTAATCTATCATTGATGGGCATTTAGGTTGATTCCATGTCCTTCCTATTGTGAATAGTGCTTCAGTGAAAATATGTGTGCATGTATCTTTATAATAGAATGATTTATATTCCTATGGGTATATACCCAGTAATGGGATTGCTGAGTCAAATGGTATTTCTGCCTCTAGATCTTTAAGGAATCGGCACACTGTCTTCCACAATGGTTGAGCTAATTGATATATCCACCAATAGTGTATAAGGATTCCTTTTTCTCCACAATCTCACCAGCATCTGTTGTTTTTTTGACTTTTTAGTAATAGCCATTCTGACTGGTGTGAGATGGCATCTCACTGTGGTTTTGGTTTGCATTCCTCTAATGACCAGTGATAGTGAGTTTTTTTTTCATGTTTCTTGGTCATATGTATATCTTCTTCTACGAAGCATTTTTTTATGTCCTTTGCCCACTTTTTAATGGGGTTGTTTATTTCTTATAATTTGTTTAAATTCCTTGTAGATGCTGGATATTAGACCTTTGTCAGATGGGTAGATTGCAAAAATGTTCTCCTTTTCTATAGATTGTCTATTTACTCTAATAATAGCTTTTTATCCTGTGCAGAAGCTCTTTAGTCTAATTAGATGCCATTTGTCAATTTTTGCTTTTGTCACAATTGCTTCTGTCATCTTCATCATGAAATGTTTGCCTGTGCCTATGTCTTGAATTGTATTGCCTAGGTTGTCTTGAGGGTTTTTATAGTTTTGGGTT
Source organism: Rhinopithecus roxellana (assembly GCF_007565055.1). Classification (NCBI taxonomy): domain Eukaryota; kingdom Metazoa; phylum Chordata; class Mammalia; order Primates; family Cercopithecidae; genus Rhinopithecus; species Rhinopithecus roxellana. Next base: position 112,569,383 of record NC_044552.1, read on the forward strand.
TTACATTTAAGTCTTTAATCCATCTGGAGTTGATATTTTATATGGTGTAAGGAAGGGGTCCAGTTTCAATTTTCTGCATATGGCTAGCCATTTCTCCCAGCACCATTTATTAAATAGGCAATCCTTTCCCCATTGCTTGTTTTTGTCAGTTTTGTCAGAGATCAGATGGTTGTAGGTGTGTGGTCTTATTTCCAGTACTCTTCTGTTCCATTTGTCTATGTGTCTGTTCTTGCACCAGTACCATGCTATTTTGGTTACTGTAGCCTTGTAGTATAGTTTGAAGTTGAGTAGTGTGATGCCTCTAGCTTTCTTCATGTTTAGGATTGCCTTGGCTATTCAGGCTCTTTTCAGGTTCTATATGAATTTTAAAATAGTTTTTCCAAATTCTGTGAAGAATGTCAATGGTAGTTTAATGGGAATAAATCTATAAATTGCTTTGGGCAGTATGTCTATTTTCACAATATTGATTCTTCCTATCTATGAGCATGGAATATTTTTCCATTTCTTTGTGCCCTCTCTGATTTCTTTGAGCAGTGGTTTGCAGTTCTCCTTGAAAAGATCCTTCACTTCCCTTGCCACCTGTGTTTCTAGGTATTTTATTCTTTTAGTGACAATTTTGAATGGGATTTCATTACTGATTTCTCTCTTGGCTTGACCATTGTTGGTGTATAGGAATGCTAGTGACTTTTGCACATTCATTTTGTATCCTAAAACTTTGCGAAAGTTGCTTCTCAGGTTAAGAAGTTTCGGACTGTGACGATGGAGTTTTCTATATATAGGATCATGTCATCTGCAAACAATGATAATTTGACTTCATCTCTTGCTGTCTGAATACACTTTATTTCTTTCTCTTCTCTGATTGCACTGGCCAAAACTTTCAATACCGTCGTGAATAGGAGTGGTGAGAGAGGGCATCCCTGTCTTGTGGTGGTTTTCATGGGGAATGCTTCCAGATTTTGCCCATGTATGATATTGGCTGTCAGTTTGTCATATATGGCTTTCATCATTTTTAGGTGTGTTCCTTCAATATCTAGTTTACAGAGAGTTTTTACTACAAAGGGATGCTGAATTTTATTGAAGTCCTTTTCTGCATCTGTTGAGATAACCATGTGGTTTTTGTCTTTAGTTCTGCTTATGTGATGAATCACATCTGTTAATTTTCCTTTTTTTTTTTCCTTTTTTTTATTATTATACTTTAAGTTCTAGGGTACATGTGCACAACGTGCAAGTTTGTTACATATTTATACATGTCCCGTGTTGGTTTGCTGCACCCATTAATTCGTCATTTACATTAGGTATTTCTCCTAATGCTACCCCTCCCCAATTCCCCTACCCCATGACAGGCTCTGGTGTGTGATGTTCCCTGCCCAGTGTCCAAGTATTCTCATTGTTCAATTTCCACTTATCAGTGAGAACATGCAGCGTTTGGTTTTCTGTCCTTGTGATAGTTTGCTGAGAATGATGGTTTCTAGTTTAATCCATGTCACTACAAAGGACTTGAACTTATCTGTTTATGGCTGCATAGTATTCCATGGTGTATATGTGCCATATTTTCTTAATCCAGTCTATCACTGATGGACATTTGGGTTGGTTCCAACTCTTTGCTATTGTGAATAGTGCTGCAATAAACATACGTGTGCATTTGCCTTTATAGTAGTATGATTTATAATCCTTTGGGTATATACCCAGTAATGGAATGGCTGGGTCAAATGGTATTTCTGGTTCTAGATCCATGAGGAATCACCACACTGTCTTCCACAATGGTTTAACTAGTTTATACTTCCACCAACAGTGAAAAAGCATTCCTATTTCTCTACATCATCTCCAGCACCTGTCGTTTCCTGACTTTTTAAGGATCGCCATTCTAACTGGTGTGAGATGGTATCTCACTGTGGTTTTGATTTGCATTTCTCTGATGACCAGTGATGACAAGCATTTTTTCATGTGTCTGTTGGCTGCATAAATGTCTTCTCTTGAAAAGTGTCTGTTTGTATACTTTGCCCACTTTTTGATGGAGTTGTTTGATTTTCTTCTTGTAAATTTAAGTTCTTTGTAGATTCTGGATATTAGCCCTTTGTCAGATGGGTAGACTGCAAAAATTTTATTCCATTCTGTAGGCTGCCTGTTCACTCTAATGATAGTTTTTTTTTGCTGTGCAGAAGCTCTTTAGTTTAATTAGACCCCGTTTGTCAATTTTGGCTTTTGTTGTCATTGCTTTTGGTGTTTTAGTCATGAAGTCCTTGCCCATGCCTATGTCCTGAATGGTATTGCCTAGGTTTTCTTGTAGGATTTTTATGGTTTTAGGTCTAACATTTAAGTCTTTAATACATCTTGAATTAATTTTTGTACAAGGTGTAAGGAAGGGATCCAGGTTCAGCTTTCTACACATGGTTAGCCAGTTTTCCCAGCACCAATTATTAAATAGGGAATCCTTTCTCCATTTCTTGTTTTTGTCAGGTTTGTCAAAGATCAGATGGTTGTAGATGTGTGGTGTTATTTCTGAGGGCTCTGTTCTGTTCCATTGGTTTATATCTCTCTTTTGGTACCAGTACTATGCTGTTTTGGTTACTGTAGCCTTGTAGTATAGTTTGAAGTCAGGTAGTGTGATGCCTCCAGCTTTGTTCTTTTGACTTAGGATTGTCTTGGCAATGTGGGCTCTTTTTTAGTTCCATATTAACTTCAAAGTAGTTTTTTCCATTTCTGTGAAGAAACTCAGTGGTAGCTTGATGGGGATGGCATTGAATCTATAAATAACCTTGGGCAGTATGGCCGTTTTCATGATCTTGATTCTTCCTATCCATGAGCATAGAATGTTCTTCCATTTGTGTGTGTCCTCTTTTATTTTGTTGAGCAGTGGTTTGTAGTTCTCCTTCAAGAGGTCCTTCACATCCCTTGTAAGTTGGATTCCTAGGTATTTTGTTCTCTTTGAAACAATTGTGAATAGGAGTTCACTCATGATTTGGCTCTCTGTCTGTTGTTGGTGTATAAGAATGCTTGTGATTTTTGCACATTGATTTTGTATCCTGAGACTTTGCTGAAGTTGCTTATCAGCTTAAGGAGATTTGGAGCGGAGATGATGGGGTTTTCTAAATGTACAATCATGTCATCTGTAAACAGGGACAATTTGACTTCTTTTCCTAATTGAATACACTTTATTTCTTTCTCTTGCCTGATTGCCCTGGCCAGAACTTCCAACAGTATGTTGAATAGGAGTGGTGAGAGAAGGCATCCCTGTCTTGTGCCAGTTTTCAAAGTCAATGCTTCAAGTTTTTGCCCATTCAGTATGATACTGGCTGTGGGTTTGTCATAAGTAGCTCTTATTATTTTGAGATACGTTACATCAATACCTAGTTTATTGAGAGTTTTTAGCATGAATGGCTGTTGAATTTTGCTGAAGGTCTTTTCTGCATCTATTGAGATAATCATGTGGTTTTTGTCTTTGGTTCTGTTTATGTGATGGATTACGTTTATTGATTTGCATATGTTGAACCAGCCTTGTATGCCAGGGATGAAACCAACTTGATCTTGGGGGATAAGCTTTTTGATGTGCTGCTGGATTCGGGTTGCCAGTATTTTATTGAGGATTTTCTCATTGATGTTCACCAGGGATATTGGCCTAAAATTCTCTTTTTTTGTTGTGTCTCTGCCAGGCTTTTGTATCAGGACAATGCTGGCCTCATAAAATGAGTTAGGGAGGATTCCCTGTTTTCTATTGATTGGAATAGTTTCAGAAGTAATGGTACTTTTTACCTCTGGTAGAATTCAGCTGTGAATCCGTCTGGTCCTAGACTTTTTTTGATTGGTAGGCTATTAATTATTGCCTCAATTTCAGAGCCTGTTATTGGTCTATTCAAGGATTCAACTTCTTCCTGGTTTAGTCCTGGGAGGGTGTATGCATCCAGGAATTTATCCATTTCTTCTAGATTTTCAAGTTTATTTGCGTAGAGGTGTTTACAGTATTCTCTGATGGTAGTTGGTATTTCTGTGGGATCAGTGGTGGTATCCTCATTATCATTTTTTATTGCATCTATTTGATTCTTCTCTCTTCTTTATTAGTCTTGCTAGTGGTCTATATATTTTATTGATCTTTTCAAAAAATCAGCTCCTCAATTCATTGATTATTTAAAGGGTTTTTTTGTGTCTCTATCTCTTTCACCTCTGCTCTGACCTTAGTTATTTCTTGCCTTTTGCTAGCTTTTGAATTTGTTTGATCTTGCCTCTCTAGTTCTTTTAATTGTGATGTTAGAGTGTCGATTTCCGATCTTCCCTGCTTTCTCTTGTGGGCATTTAGTGCTATAAATTTCCCTCTGCATACTGCTTTAAATGTGTCCCAGAGATTCTGGTACGTTGTGTCTTTGTTCTCATTGGTTTCAAAGAACATCTTTATTTCTGCCGTCATTTCGTTGTTTATTCAGTAGTTCTTCAGGACCTGGTTGTTCTGTTTCCATGTAGTTGTGCAGTTTTGAGTGAGTTTCTTAATCATGAGTTCTAATTTGATTGAACTGTGGTCTGAGAGACAGTTTGTTGTGATTTCTGTTATTTACATTTGCTGAGGAGTGCTTTACTTCCAACTATGTGCTCAATTTTGGAATAAGTGCGATGTGCTGCTGAGAAGAATGTATGTTCTGTTGATTTGGGGTGGACAGTTCTGTAGATGTCTATTAGGTCTGCTTGGTGTAGAGCTGAATTCAAGTCCTGGATATTCTTGTTAACCTTCTGTCTCGTTGATCTGTCTAATATTGACAGTGGGTGTTAAAGTCTCCCATTATTGTTGTGTAGGAGTCTAAGTCTCTTTTTGGGTCTCTCAGGACTTGCTTTATTTAATCTGGTTGCCCCTGTATTGGGTGCATATATATTTATGATAGTTAACTCTTCTTGTTGAATTGAACCCTTTACCATTATGTAATGACCTTCTTTGTCTCTTTTGATGTTTGTTGGTTTAAACTCTGTTTTATCAGAGACTGGGATTGCAACCCCTGCTTTTTTTTTTTTTTGCTTTCCATTTGCTTGGTAGATCTTCCTCCTTCCCTTTATTTTGAGCCTATGTGAGTCTCTTCACGTGAGATGGGTCTCCCGAATACAGCACACTGATTGCTCTTGACTCTGTATCCAATTTGCCAGTATCCAATTTAACCTTACATTTAAGGTTAATATTGTTATGTGTGAATTTGATCCTGTCATTATGATATTAGCTGGCTATTTTGTCCATTAGTTGATGCAGTTTCTTCCTAGCATTGATGGTTTTTACAATTTTGTAAGTTTTTGCAGTGGCTGGTACCAGTTGTTCCTTTCTATGTTTAGTATTTTCTTCAGGACCTCTTGTAAGCAGGCCTGGTGGTGACAAAATCTCTCAGCATTTGCTTGTCTGTAAAGGATTTTATTTCTCCATCACTAATGAAACTTAGTTTGGCTGGATATGAAATTCTGGGTTGAAAATTCATTTCTTTAAGAATGTTGAATATTGGCCACCAGTTTCTTCTGGTTTGTAGGGTTTCTGCCAAGAGATCAGCTGTTAATCTGATGGGCTTCCCTTTGTGGTTAACCCAACCTTTCTCTCTGGCTGCCCCTGGCATTTTTTCCTTCATTTCAACCTTGGTGAATCTGACAATCACGTGTCTTGGGGTTGCTCCTCTCGAGGAGTATCTTTGTGGTGTTCTCTGTATTTCCTGAATTTAAATGTTGGCCTGCTTTGCTAGGTTAGGGAAGTTCTCCTGGATATTATCCTCAAGTTCTCCTGGATAATATCCTGAATTCTCCTGGACAATATCCTGAAAAAATACCCCTGGCATTTTTTCCTTCATTTCAACCTTGGTGAATCTGACAGTTATGTGTCTTGGGGTTGCTCTTTTCAAGGAGTATATTCATGGTGTTCTCTGTATTTCCTGAATTTGAATATTGGCCTGCCTTGCTAGGTTGGGGAAGTTCTCCTGGATAATATCCTGAAAAGTGTTTTACAGCTTGGTTCCATTGTCCCCATCACTTTCAGGTACACTAATCAAATGTAGATTTGGTCTTTTCACATAGTCCCATATTTCTTGGAAGCTTTGTTTCTTTTTACTCTTTTTTCTCTAACCTTGTTTTCTTGCTTTATATCGTTAATTTGATTTTCAATCACTGATACCCTTTCTTCCACTTGGTCGAATCAGCTATTGAAGCTTGTGCATGCATCACGAAGTTCTCCTGCCATGGTTTTCAGCTCTATCAGGTCATTTATAGTCTTCTCCACACTGTTTATTCTAGTTAGCCATTCATCTAAGCTTTTGTCAAGGTTTTTCTTCCTAGCTATGAGCCCGAACACCCTCCTTTAGCTTGAAGAAGTTTGTTATTACTGACCTTCCGAACCCTACTTTTGTCAACTCATCAAAGTCATTCTCCATCCAGCTTTTTTCCATTGCTAGCATGGAGCTGTGATCCTTTGGAAGAGAAGAGGCACTCTGATTTTTAGAATTTTCAGCTTTTCTGCTCTGGTTTCTCCCCATCTTTGTGGTTTTTATTTGTCTTTGGTCTTTGATGTTGGTGACCTACAGATGGGGTTTTGGTGTGAATGTCCTTTTTGTTGATGTTGATTCTATTCCTTTCTGTTTTTTAGTTTTCCTTCTAATAGTCAGGTCCCTCAGCTGCAGGTATATTGGAGTTTGTTGGAGGTCCACTCCAGGCCCTGTTTGCCTGGGTGTCACCAGCAGAGGCTGCAAAACAGCAAATACTGCAGAACAGCAAATTTTGCTGCCTGATCCTTCCTCTGGAAGCTTCATCCCAGAGGGGCAGCCACCTACATGAGTTGTCTGTCGGCCCCTACTGGGAGGTATCTCCCAGTTAGACTACATAAGGATCAGGGGCCCACTTGAGGAGGCAGTCTGTCCGTTCTCAGAGCTCAAACATTGTGCTGGGAGAACCATTGCTCTCTTCAGAGCTGTCAGACAGGGACGTTTAAGTCTGCAGAAGTTGTCTGCTGCCTTTTGTTTAGCTATGCCCTGCTCACAGAGATAGAGTCCTGAGGCAGTAGGCCTTGTTGAGGAGCTCTCCGGGCTGTTTTATTTACCCGCTTAAGCCTCAGCAATGGTGGATGCCCCTCCCCGAGCCAGGCTTCTGACTAGCAGTTCAATCTCAGATTGCTGCACTAGCAGTGAGCAAGGCTCCATGGGCGTGGGACCCACCGAGCCCAGCACGGGGGAGAATCTCCTTGTCTGCCGGTTGCTAAGAACTTGGGAAAAGCACGATATTTGGGCAGAAGTGTCCCCTTTTTCCAGGTAGTCTGTCACGGCTTCCCTTGGCTAGGAAAGGGAAATCCCCTGACCCCTTGTGCTTCCCAGGTGAGGTAATGCCCCCATCCTGCTTCACCTCGCCCTCCATGGGCTGCACCCACTCTCCAACCAGTCCCAGTGAGAGGAACCAGGTAACTCAGTTGGAAATGCAGAAATCACCTGTCTTCTGCATCGATCATACTGGGAGCTGCAAACCAGAGCTGTTCCTATTTGACCATCTTACGACACCTGTCCTGGATTCATTAATATTTTTAAGGGTTTTACATGTCTCTATCTCCTTCAATTCAGCCCTGATCTTGGCTATTTCTTGTCTTCTGCTGGCTTTGGGGTTTGTTTGCTCTTGGTTCTCCAGCTCTTTTAGTTGAGATATTAGGTTGTAAACTTGAGTTTTTTCTAGCTTTTTGATATGGGCATTCAGTGCTATAAATTTCCCTTGTAACACTGCTTTCATCATGTCCCAGAGATTCAGGTACATTGTCTCTTTGCTCTCATAATTTTCAGAGAACTTCTTGATTTCTGCCTTAATTTCATTATTTACCCAATATTTATTTAGGAGCAGGTTGTCCAATTTCCATGTAGTTGTGTGGTTTTGAGTGAATTTCTTAATCTTGAGTTCTAATTTGATTGCACTGTGATCTGAAAGCCTGTTTATTATTATTTCAGTTTTTATGCATTTCCTGAGGAGTGTTTACTTCTGATTAGGCAATCAGTTTTAGAGCAAGTGCCATTTGGTGATGAGAGGAATGTATATTCTGTTGTTTTTGGGTAGAGAGTTCTGTAGATATCTAGCAGGTCCACTTGATGCAAAGCTGGGTTGAGTTCCTGCATAGCTTTTTTAGTTTTCCGTCTCGATGATCTGCCTAACACTGTCAGTGGGGAGTTAAAGTCTCTCACTGTTACTGTGTGAGAGTCTAAGTCTCTTCAAAGATCTCAAAGAAGTTGCTTTATGAATCTGGGTGTTTCTGTATTGGACACACATATATTGAAGAAAGTTACCTCTTCTTGCTGAATTGAACCCTTTACCATTATGTAATGCCCTTCTTTGCCTTTTTAAAATTTTTGTTGGTTTAAAGTCTGTTTTGTCTGAAACTAAGGTTGTAACCCTGCTTTTTTCTGTTTTCCATGAAATACTAATACACTTTTTACATTGTCTAATTTATTAACCTTTTCTTAAACATTGATATCGAGAAGTATAATTGCTGCATTTCATGTGCTTTGGACTTCTTTAAAAAAGAGATGATTAATATTTTTTCTATATTTTCCATTTATTAAATGCAAAAGTAAAACCTCCATATTTAACAATCAGTGTTCTCTGGCCTTTCTTAGTTAATGACATAAAGCTCCCACTTTATGAAAATTAAATATCCTCCTTATTTTCATTCAATGATAAATCTCATTGACACCTGAAATCATAATCTAATGGATATACATACTTTCTTTCATCACCTGAACTGTCTTTAGGCTCAAGTAAGAAGGAACACTGACCTGGGCTCTGCACTTTTTAGAGCCAGTTTTTAGGGCCTGCAAAAGCCTCTGTCTTGGTTCCATTCTCCTGAGGGTAGATTGTACTGCAGGTGTGCATTTCATAGGTCTGAGAGGTGGCTGGTTGTAGGAGATGTGGAAAGAGTTTGAACAGGTGGACCATGTGTGAACATAAGTCCCTCACAGAGCCAGCAGCAGAAAGAATAATGGGTAAGCCACCTCATTTGAGCATAGAACTTCACGAAGTCTGAGATCCCTAACTTTAAATCTGGCCTTTCAAATAATTATGAAGGCCAATATGTAAAATAAATAGGATAAAACATATTTTATTCAACAATCTGTTGGTTTGATTTGTAACTTTAAATATTTAGACATCTGGGCTTCCATTTTCACTCATCCCCTGTCCCTGTGATGTAAGGAGCAGACAGGACAGCCACCATCCTCCATGTCATATGCCAGACATGAGGCTAAAGGGACACATGGAAAGACGATCAGTGAAAATGTATGTCACTCACTTTAAAAATAAATGGATTAGGAAATTAATTAACAGGTATTCTCTACTTTGTTTTTACATTGCTTCTGTTAAATGTTTAAGTCCATCTTCAAAACAGATCTAACCAGTACTTGCTAGTCAATTTCCCTGTGAGTCAATGCATGTTCTAGGAATAGTGGGACCCAAACCCCCTTCTGAATGGACAGGGGGCTGTCTTATCCCTCCCCTTGGTATAGTTTACTAGATGATTGTGGATAACTGATCTGAGCTGGACAAATTACAATTTCTCCCAAAATCAGTTATAAGGATACAAGAACTCTAGTTTTTCTCTGCTGGGCAGTTCACTTCACTTGGTAGGGGATACAATGCCAAGGTGCGGTAGCTAAGTCAGGCTCATGAGTAAATGGAGCAGAGGAAGAGTATCTGGAAAAACAGAGAATTATAAAGCAGACTTACACAAAAAGATGCTTAGCAGAGAGTCCTTACAGCCCACAAGAAAGAGGGAAAGAGAGAGAGAGAGAAGCTGCCTTGATGTCTGCTGCTTTCCAAATCCTGCTTCCAGACCTAGTGAATGACAGCTGTACTTTCTCCTTCGAATTCTAAAAAGATTCCCTTGTACACTTATAACTTAGGCATTTTACTTATGCTGACTTAAGTAGTACTTAAGAATAGTCATCTTTCAATAAAGAGCAAATAAGTTTTGCCATGTCTAATTCTGTAATTCTATGATGACATTTTGCATACAACTCATATGCAGAAATAAAGTTAAACCAAACTTTTACCTTCATGAGAATCCTATAATGTAGGTATTATTATCACTGTTCTACAAATGAGAAAGCTGAGACACCAGAGAAGTTAAGTAACTTGCCCAAAGCTATCCAATTAATGTTTAATGTCATTCAGTTAGGATTCAAACACAGGCTGCGCGGCTCTGAGATCCCTACTCTTAAGAATGATAACTTATAGCACATCGATCATTTTCCTATGATTCAAAAATCATATTTTAGAGAAAGCTTATGATAACTCATAATTTATGTAGAAGTTACATTAAGCAGAGTGAATAAAACAATATAGTCATTAGAAGGAACCTGAGAAAACCATAAACATTTCAAATTATGAGCTTAATATGCAGATTTAAAATAACAAAACCTTTAACCTTCTTTTACAGAGTGCCTCATCGACCATCTTTTCTCAGAGGAGTTACAAAGAAGATTGATATATTATAAAATCATTATGAAAATTAGGAGATTTATTTTAATTTTCCAATGGATAAGCAAACATGAACTAGACAGTAATAAGACCGAATATTTATTAAGCACTCAGGAGACTCTGAGTAACAATTCTTGCACAACAGAAAATCTTTTTGCAATTTAAAATAATTTCATATATAGCCTTCATTCCTCTGTAATATATATTTAGTTAAAACATAAGAAGCTAAGACTACTATGTGATTAAATTAAAATTTTAATGGGTTTTTTAACTAAAATTGATATCATTTTAAGATAAAACCAAATATAATCCCTAAAATTAAGCTTTAAAATTTTAATAACCAACAACATAGCAATAATTAGCAGTTCTGTTTTTTGGACCATTAAGAATTAGACAATAATAATCTGTCATTTCTACTCTGAACCTAAATCTGTGAGGCACAGAAGAAAACAAGGGAAAGACATCTGTCACAAAGAGTGTACAATGTGGCTTGAAAAACAAAAGGTACTCACATGAAACAAGTGCAGGGTAAAAATAAGAATAGTCTTTGTTATTTATTTGTGCTTTCAGCCTATTAAAAATTAGCTGAGTCCATTTTAAATAGCAGTATATAATACAGCTGTATGTTATATGGCATAAAATATAAGTCCAACAGAGAAAATAGAGAATGAGGATTAAGAGTCAAAGAAGGTGTCTTGTAGCAAGAAAATAAATCTTTACCTTATTCTTACAAGGTGAGAAGTATTTCAATAAACAGAAAGAAGAGAAAGGTCAACATTTAATTCTAGAGAAACATCATAGAAATCAGTTTGGAGACAGGCAGTATTATGTTGTGATTGTTCTCCCAACATCCATTCCTGGAACCATTAGCTCCATGGATAGGAGCTAATGATCCCAGTTCTAGGAATGAGTCCTACATTGGCCCAGGCAATTGGTAATTCCATTCTTCATCCCACAGTCACTGGACCAGATTATCCAGGCCTAAGCCAATTAGCACACTGCGTCAACTCATGTGAGTGGTTCAAAAGGAAGACTTTCCATCCTGATGTGGGAAGAAAGGGTTTCTGTCACATTGATCAAAAATGAAGCAGTACGTGGCCCTACTAGGAACAAGCAACCATTCTATGACATGACAGGATAGAAGGCAGTACAAACAAATTTTTTTTAAAAAAGCTTGAGTCGCTGGTTATTATAATTATTCTCAAGTATTGAAACATAAAAAGTGTGATTCTTCATAATCATGGCAAATAGAGATTCTTTCTACAAAAGAAGTATTGTCAGTATATGGTACCACTGATTTGTGATTCTGTTCACAGTCCCTAAAATATGGAATCTATAAAGAGGAATTTTGCTTTCTAGTTGCATAATACTATCAACAGTGAAGAAAACACAGAGAGATTTACAAAACACTTCTATTGTGTATAATATGCACAACCTACTGACTTCAATGATAATCAGTTCATTAAAAGTGTAGCAAGTTTTCATCTCTACCTCAGAGATATTTTGAGAGTCAGAGATTATAAAAGTAGTATGTTGTGATAATACCCAATAATCTTTCAGGAAGAATATAAGCATAATTGCACTAAAATGAAAATCACTGCTAAGCCAGTAAATGACCAAATTTATACTGTTTTTCAAAAAATAAGTTTTACTAATGTGTTTTAGTTTCTAAAACACCCAGAATACTACTCATAATGCTCCTTTAATCAATCAGAGTTTCTCTGAATCATTTTCTTTTCTAACACAGTCAGAACATTTGAAATGGCACAGCATAGACAAAATCAAAATAAAAAATTAAGTTTATATAACTCCTATTTCAAATAAGAATGTTTCCTTTGATCTAAAGTCAGTTACAGTATTAGTTCACCTAGCTGAATTTCTTATTTTTCCTTTGAAATCTAAATAGTCCCTTTATTACCTGCAGTCAGTAGTATCTAACTGAAATTTAGGTCACCCTACAGCCCTCTTTTGTTCCCCTGTTCTAGTTTCCAAATCTCTAAGTTTCATCATTTTAATTTCAGTCAGCACAATATATACATGCACAAAATCAATACTCAATTTGATAGATAGAGGACAAATTTAACCAACTTTATCTCAATCAAACCTTTTCCCAAATGTTATCTTTATTTTAAATGCCCTCTAATACTCAATGTTTTAAAGTTCTTTTCATTTTACTCCCAATACCGCTCTTCATATTGTCAACAATAGCTTGTACATTTTTTCTTATTTTTCATTTGGAAATTTTTGGCATTGAATAAGCCACAGCAATTGGTTCTTTTTCCACCTAAATTACAACTTGAAACTTTTGTTTTTTAATGTATAGAAATAATGTCTTAACCACTACAAACAATTCTACTTAACCCTCTTACGTCAACAGGTCTGGTTTATTCAACTTTCATAATATATTTGCTTTTTGAATAAATTTTAAAGAGAAATTTTAAAAATTCAATAATAATTCTTTTCAATCTCTAAAATCAGTAGTTTTCTAAACTTCTGAAGTAATCTCTTCAACATATTAAATCTAAACATTATAAGAAATGGTAACCTTATTTTTTCCAAAGATGTTTATAGAGATTTTTGCTAAACTTCCAAAAATGTCACCCAACAACTTGTTAACATAGCAAAACCAACTTTATTTGGAATTTCTTCACTAAAGGAGAACACCATCTTGAGAAAGTTTTAGCAGTATCTCAAAAGAAGGCTATCAACACTGAGATAGTTATAAGACGGTGAGGTCTGAGTCCAGGTGATTTAAGGTAGGTCCTTCAAGAGAGGAACTGATTAGGATTGGATAAAAGTTTTGGTATAATCATTTAGGATTGGTAGACATAGCACAGTGAAGGTCTCGAATCAAATCTTAAAATAGAAGCCCCTGTTTGATAAGTGAGCAGTTTTCTCAGGCCACCAGATTCCCAGGTCACCAGATTATGTCCAATAAATTGATCTGTAGGAAAGTTCTGAAACAAACAGTGAATTTATGTATGGGTTTATAGTTTTATCTCTCCCAGACAAAATTTTCCTGTAACAAACAACTAGGTCAGGTGGACATAGTCTAAAATCTTACCAAATTCCTGTTGATGCAAATGGTCTTATTTCTCAGTTCTCCCTCATAGTGATTCTTCAGCCTGATCTGGAAAACAGATGGTTATCATGTGGGGGAGATGATTGCATAGATGTTTGTAGAGTCATCATTACATATCTGAATTCTATTGTTGGTCATTTCAACCACTGCATACACCAGGTTTCCTTGTTCTTTTTGTTGGATTATCGTTTGATGGAACAGTGGTTACGAAAAGCATTTAAAATTCTAGAGATTATGCATTTGAACATTGTAGTACCACTGTCAAACACCAAGAATACTACAATCAGATTCTGTAATCTACACATTAGCCAAGAAACAAGGGTAGCCAAACTAAACTAAATCAAGAAAACAGACTGCATCCACCAAAAAGCCTATAGACTAATATGGGCATTTTAGTCAAATTACCTAATTTTATAATGTTCTTATTGGTTTCCTGGACCCTCTTAGTAATGTTAAAATTATCAGAAAGATCTATAGGGGGTAAAAACAATATTCTTTTTCCTAACATGGTACATATAATACCTCTACAGTCCATTTATGTATATAGACTCTTTACTTTTGAACAGAGAAGGTGTTCTATCGATTTCTATGAACTTACTGACATTATCTAACTCTTCTTTCAATATCTGCACCATAACATGTTAATATATTCCCCTTCATCCATGCCTGTAGTAGAAAGTGATATAAAGAGGTCTGAGGGAAGAAGAAAACCATCTATAATTTCCCTGTGTAGTTACGGTTTCATATTTCAGTAAAGACATAGTTATTTTCTTCTTTGAAATAAGTCATGTAGTTACCTTTTTTCTGAGAAGGATGAATAGTAACCAAAATGTAGCCTGAGTGATATCAAAGACTACCTGAGTAGTATGAAATAAGCATTAATTTACAAAGATAAGTTCCTAAGTTACTGATAATATTCAAAAGGCTTCTGTGCCACAAATTCAATACCTGTGGTAGGGGGCTTCCCAAATAACAAGCTCTTGGCCAACATACCCCAAGTTGATGCTGAATTGTACTGTATGGTTTTGACACTCTTTAGAGATAATTAGGTGCCAGATAGGAGAATATGCAGTAAGGATGTCATGAAATAGATGAAATTTTATATTTTATAAAGAATTCAGATTTACCTACATAGTAAACCTTGTTGGCAAAGTCTGTAAACATGAGTGACAGATATTAAATGCATTCCACAGTTTCCCTTTCTGAATCTAGTTCATTTCTGAGTCTAATTAATTTGAGATGTATATCTGAAGTACAGTCCAAAATTAGTAAAGAAATAGCCAGTCTCATAGTATGACCTTTTAAAAGTCCATGTGGTAAGAGGCAATGAGCGCCGGGAGGTGTTAACTTCATGGTCTTAAGGGCCAGAGTGAATAACCTTGGTCAAGGAAGACAAAAATGTCAGATAATTTTGCAAGTTTGAGTTTTAAAATATGATTAGCTCTACCTAATTTACCTAAGGATTGAGAGTGATAGGCACAATGAAGTTTCTGAGTAAGTACAAAGCTTTACAAAATCTTCTAACAGTCCTAGTAAGATGAGTGTTATATCACTGGAAGGATTGGAATTCCAGGTTGAGAACATAGTAATGTGTTTGACACTCTCCAAACCACAGCTCTCTAGCAAGAAAATACTTCAGCTTACTCTAAGAATGAGCAAATACTGATCAGGACATATTCAAAGCCCATAGAAGAAAGTAGATTATATAGACTCCATGAAGACATTGACAGGAGGTTCTTATCTGTACTGGTATGGGTTCTTGGCCATATCGTATATTTATAGACATCTACCACAGATACCCTCAGCAATCCTAGTAAAAATTTCTTCACTTACATTGACTGACAATAGTGATCAATTTGTCCTTGTTGTAGTAGATGATTTCATGTAAAATTGCTGTCAAAGTTTCAGTTGAGGTCCTCTAGTATCATCAAGTATCTACTCTAAAGTGTCAGAGAATATCCTCATGAAATTTACAACCAGAGTTTTTCCAATAACTCTTTTCAGTTTCTGGGCCAATCATTGGCATTCTACAATAGCTTCTTTCAACCTTTCAAAAGAATTGGCTTCTAGGATTAACATGGGGCCCAGAATCTTAGTGAGGGCTATCTGCCTGCCATATTGATTATGTAGAATTTTCCTTTAACTCCAAGCTATATGTTTTTGTGTAGCTTCAACTTTTATGATAGCCAACTGTTAAGAAGTCCTAGAATATTTAAAATTTATTTAATCTGTTAAACATTGCTAACTGGGGTATTAATCAGCTCATGCTACCATGATAAAATCCCACAGACTGAGTGGATTAAACAACAGAAATTTATTTTCTCATAGTTCTGGAGTCTGGAAATCCAAAATCAGGCTGACAGCATAGGCAGGTTCTGGTGAGAGCTCTTTTCTTGGCTTGTTGATGGAGCCATATTACTGTGCGCTCACATGGCCTTCTTCAGTAGAGAAGAGAGCAAGATCTCTGGTGTCTCTTTTTATAACAGCATGAATCCCATCAAAAAGTCTCCACCCTCATGATCTCATCTAAACTTAATTTCCTCTCAAAGGCTCTACCTCCAAAAACCATCATATTAGGTGTTAGAACTTCAATATTTGAATTTTGGAGGGGCACAATTCCATAGCAATGGTTAATTGCTAAGACTAAAAACATTTATTAATACTTTGCACCCATTAGGATAGCTGTTGTCAAAAGTATGGAAAATAACAAGTGTTGGTGGGGTCCGTAGAGATATTAGAACCCCTATGCATTGCTGATGGGAATGTAAATGGTGTAGTCACTGTGGAAAATTGTTTGGCTGTTCCTCAAAAAGTTAAGCATAGAATTACCATATGATCCAGAAATTCCACTCCAAGGTATATACTCCAAAGAATTGAAAGCAGGGACTCAAACAGATACTTGTACACCAATGTTCATGGCTGCATTATTCCCAGTAGCCAAAAGGTGGAAACAACCCAAGTGTCCATCAACAGGTGAATGGATAAACAAAATCTTGTATAGATATAATGAAATGCTAATCAGACATGAAAAAAGAATGAAATTCTGATACATGTGACCTTGAAAACATTATGCTAAATGAGATAAGGCAAACGCAAAAGAACAAATGTTGTATAATTCCTCTTATATGAGTTACTTAGAACAAGGAAATTCATAGCACAGAAAGTAGAATATAGGTTACAAGAGCTGGGAACAGTGGGGAACAGTTAGTGGGTACAGCGTTCCTGTTTGGGATGATGACAAAATTCTAGGAATAGATAGTGGTAATTGTTGCACAACATTGTGTATATACTTAACGCCACAGTGATTATATATACAGATATAGAGTAATATATAGAGATAGAACACTACAATTTTTAATTTAATTTTAAAATGTTTCCAAAACATTCCAAAATTGTAGACTTATCCCATGACTTACCTACTCTGAGGGTATAAATCAATCTTGTCTTTAGCAATTGTCAAGCTCTGGCAAGTGCAAAAAAATTCTACCATCAGGGCTAAATTTACTTCTGATTAGGTATCATATTATAGGAGTGAAATGATGTTTGTCATGGAATACACTGCCTGATATTTTCCATTTTCAGAGGTAAGAGATGACCCATCAACAAACATTACTGAATCAGAATATTCTAGGGCAATTTATAGTAAACCTGTTCAAACATAGTCAATTATTGAACAGAAGCTAAACAATTGTGGGATTACCTTTCTTTGGATAATGAAAGAGGTTAGTAGGATTTAAAATATTCCAATAATGGACAGACTTGATGAAGGAGAAAGTAATAAAATTTCAGGCTGCTTGCTGAGCAATGGAATGTATTTTCAGTAAGTAACACAGATTACACAGCATGAAAAAAACATCAAGTTTAAGGAAGATCTTAAAACCCAGTCAGTGAAGCCTCCACTTGTTTGGCTGTTGCTGCTGCTGCTTATACAAGATTATGGGTCTAGGGAAAGGCTGAAATAAGTAATTCGTCTGTGATGATTCCCATGGCTTTGGATCAGAACACTAAGGGACTTCCCAGAGCATTCATACGCAAATAGGTAGAGAATTTATAATTAGAAAGGTCCACAGGCTGAGGCTTTTGAAGAGGTAATTTTATGTCAGAAAATGCCTGTTAATATTTAGATTCTCAGGAAAGAGTTTCAACTACCAAGGACTAAATAAGTCATATAAAGATGAGATGATTTTTTAAAAGCTAGGAATCCATTGCTTGCAGGTGCCAGTGAAAACCAGAAAACCTTTTAATTATTTCTTAGTAATCAGTCTAGGAAAATTTTGAGTGGCTTGTAACCTATCAATGGTGAAGAATGCACTCCCCTTAGAACAAATTATGTTCCAGATAATGCACTGTGTTTTGACAAAATTGTAATTTTGGGGGGCAGGAAATGACATAACCCTTCTGAGCTAGAATGTTAAGTAAATCAAAGTCAGCCTTCAAGCTCAACTTGTCTTTAGAACATAGCAAAAGTTAGTCAACATACTAAGAAAAATTTGCAATACTGAAGTTCCTTGTTAAGCACCTGTAAAAATGGGAAGGTGACTCCATAAACCTTCAACTGCCCAGGTAAATATTTTAACATTCTTAAGAGAAAACAAACAAATAAACGGGTATTGACCAATCTAAAGGGACACTAAAGAAAGCAGAACAAAGTTTATAATGATAGCACTGAAGATTAAGTAGTGTTGGAATTTGGTACCACAGGAAAGTAGAGGTTGACTTTTATTTGGGCTTAAGGTCCTGAACAATCTGTATCCTTACCCATTCATTTTCTTGGCTAAATGAATTGGTGTGGTACAAAGACCAGTATAATGTATGACTAATATTCTTTGCCTCTTTGGCTATTAGCTATTGACTTGAGGACTTTCGTAGCTTCTGGTTTTGGAGGATATTATGAAAGCCTTGGATCAGTTTCAGCCTTAACGAGTTCATCCCCAACAATTCTGTCAATATCAGTAAAATTTTTGCCCATAAAGAATCTAACACAAAGATCTTCAACCTGGGCTTCAGGTAGATACAAAAATACTGGAAAGTCAAAATTTAGTTTAGCTAAAAATCTATAATCTGATAATCAATAGGGGAATTCTAAAAGACTTAAGGAAAAGATCATTGGGAGAGTTTTGTTTGTTTGTTTGTTTGTTTTACTTTCCACTTAATTTTGCTGTGAACCTAAAACTGCTCTAAAAGGGAGAATTTTTAATTTAGCAATTCCACAGCTTTTGTAAATCCTTCTGGTTTCCAGTGCAATTCAGAGTCTTCTTAAGTAGTAATTCTTATGGCCCATTTAGTCCTTTTTTAATCCATTCTTTGTATATAAGATTACTCTTAATATATAAACCAATTGATATTGATCCAGAAACCTGGGTTTTATGTTTTTAAAGCTATTCTAAATGTCTTTGTAAATTTCTATCTTATCTACAGGTATGAAAGTCTTCGACAATGGCTTTCATCTAATACTAGTCTTTTTTTCCCATGTCAGACTGGTATTGTGTTGGTGTCCTAACAATGTTTGAGGGAGGTTCAGCTCACATATGAGCACTAAACTCCAACCACGATGCTTATAAATTACAAAAGGATCTAATGCTAGTCTTTTTTATGAATCTTAGGGCTTAAAGTCAACCAGAATAGATTTGCGTTTTCTAAACGGAATTTAACTTTTAGAGATGGGTCAGCTTTGGGGGTTTCTGGACACCCAAAAGATAAGAAAACCAGATCAGAAAGAGGAGTAGAGGTAGAGTATAATGGAGAAGCAAAAGATGAAGCAAGACAGTAATACAAAAGTTCAAGTTCCGATTGGGACTATCTTAAAGAAAGATAATTTTAAGTTTTTCACATTCCTTAGCCAAAGAAACTTTTTATTATTATTATTATTATTATTATTATACTTTAAGTTCTAGGGTATATGTGCATAATGTGCAGTTTTGTTGGAAACTGAGTTTCTTTTGGGAGTTTCATTATAACAATAAAATCAATGTCCGCCATTGGATGTTTGGTATTGTTTTCCTTTTCTGTTCCAAAGTGCTTCTCAAATAAAAAATTTTGTTCATATCAAACGTTTCTCAAAGTGACCACTATGACCTAAATTATCCAAGGTGAAATCAGGTCATTTGAAAAGATATTTACAGAAATTGATGTGTAAAAATATATGAGCTAGGAGAATTGACCAGAATGAGACACAGACTTAGTTTAAAATGAGATAAACTCATGAGAATTCTAGCATCAACTCATCAAAAGTATTGTTGACGCACCTTATGTCTTGGGCCCTCAAATGGTTGGCCTTCACCCTGCTATATTACACAACCTCTCCCTCAGAATCAGTCAACTATACAGACTTCAAAGTCTATGTAGATGGAAACTTTGGATGAGAGATATCTTCCAGAATCAAGTTCTCATGGGAAGCAAACAAGACAAAACTAAGGAAAATTCTCATAAGATACTAATTGATAATAATGTAAGGCAAAATTTATCCAAAAGAAACTGATTTAAGTGAAAACTTTCTGCAGTCTTCAGTGCCTGGGTCCATTCTGAGAAACAGACTTATTAGGGCTCATGCTTATTCACTTTCTTCTTACAGAGTCACACACAGACACACACACACACACACACACACACACACACACACACACAGAGCAACGGCAAAGATAAAGAGTAGAGTTATGAATAACAAAGCTGATTTTTCAACAAGGAGAACAGCTTTCAAATCTGATCAGGTAATAATAAAAGCGTTATTATACAATCTCCTCCAAAGTTGTATTTCCTGGAAGAGAATATAAACTTAGCATTTTACAACAAAAGGAAAACAAAATGGATCAAAATCTTCCTCTCCCCCATCACAGTCAGCGAGACTACTAAGCAGGAAGGTGAAAGAATCTCAGTAGAAAGTACTGTTTCTGACTCAAAAATCTCAATCACAGCAGTGAGGTGAGAACTCAACTGAATGTCAGTGGAACCTCCAGATCTGCTCTATCTAATGTGAGAGACCTTAGCTGTGTATGTACATTGAAATTTAAATTTAAAGCAGTTAAAATTAAATAAAATTAAAACTGAGTTCCTTAGTTAACTAGTCATATTTTAAGTGCACATGTGACTGGTGACTACTGTATTGGATGTTTCTATGATTGCATAAAGTTCTATTGGACATTACTGTTTCTGATTGTTGAACCCACCAATATCTTACCAAGCAACCTGGTAATCAACTAAATTTATTTGAACTCACTATAATAGGGAAAAAATCCCTTTGAAAGAATCTTAGCAATGTCTCAGAAAAGAGAAATCAGAAGTGTTTCTGGGATTAGGTGGTTTAGGGCAAGATTTTTGAGGCAGGAAATTGGTTAGATATGAACATAGTTTGTGATAGAATCGTTTCAATTTGGTAGACAGCAATGTGAGGGGTTTTGTTTTGTTTTGTTTTGAGAAGCAGTCTCGCCCTGTCACCCAGGCGGGAGTGCAATGGCAAGATCTCAGCTCACTGTAACCTTCACCTCCTGGGTTCAAGCAATTCTCCTGCCCCAGCCTTCCTAGTAGCTGGGATTACAAGAGCCTGCCACTACATCTGGTTAATTTTTGTTTGTTTTTTGTTTATTTTTTGAGAAGGAGTCTCACTCTGTCACCAAGCTGGAGCCCAATGGCGTGATCTCGGCTTACTGCAACTTCTGCTTCCTGGGTTCAAGCGATTCTCCCGACTCAGCCTCCCAAGTAGCTGGGACTGCAGGTGCATGCCACCAGGCACAGCTAATTTTTGTATTTTTAGTAGAGACAGGGTTTCACCGTGTTGGCCAGGATGGTCTCGATCTCTTGACCTTGGGAACCGCCCTCCTCGGCCTCCCAAAGTGCTGGGATTACAGGCATGGGTCACTGTGCCCAGCCTAATTTTCGTATTTTTAGTAGAGACCAGGTTTCACCATGGTGGGCAGACTGGTCTTGAACTCCTAACCTCAAGTGATCTGCCCACCTGGGCCTCCCAAAGTGCTGGGATTACAGGCATGAGCCACTGCATCTGGCCAATGTGAGCATTTTTAAATGAACTTTGATAAGTAAACTCCTATTTAACATTCTGTTTCTTGCAGGTAAGCAGACTATTGTTTCTGATAAAAATGACCTACAGGAATATTCTGAAATAAACACTGACATTATTTCTGGTTTGCAGTCTTATTTTTAGCAAGCAAAATAAACTGAATCAAGATTAATTAATTCATGTTCACAGAATTCTCATGTTATTTAAATACAAAGACAACATTTTCAAAAGAGGAAATATTTTCCCTTCTGTAAAAACAAAATAAAAACATGAAAACTTCACCCCAAAACATTTTCACATTTTAATTTGTAAAATTAATTAATAAAATGGTATCATGAAAGCATCAAGAGAAGCAAAAATCTATAATAAAATCTAAAATACTAACAATAAGAATATTTAAGCCTCTTATGAGAGTAGAGAGTTTGGACTTTCTTCAGACTCTAATTCTAATGGGTCACAACTAAGAAAGATCCATATAAACTAAAATTGTGCATTTAAGGGAATTCCAACCAACTCGACCCACTTTTTATAATTTAGGCAAACTAAACGAAAGCTTCCCCAGACTAGCAGTTCTTTAACAACATGATTACAAGAGATATATTTCTAATTCAGAGTGCAATCTGCAAGCATAAGTCAACTGGAAAGGATTTTTAAAACAGCATCCTCTAAGACCAAGTCTCCACAT
The DNA here is from genome assembly GCF_007565055.1 of Rhinopithecus roxellana. Classification (NCBI taxonomy): domain Eukaryota; kingdom Metazoa; phylum Chordata; class Mammalia; order Primates; family Cercopithecidae; genus Rhinopithecus; species Rhinopithecus roxellana. The sequence continues at coordinate 112,591,607 of NC_044552.1, forward strand.
ATCAATAAATAATCTGAATAAGATATAGAAAAATATTTTAAAATAGTAATTAAATGTCAATATTGAGAAAATTGGAAAAGATGAAAGGAAAAAGAGAGAAGTAAATCTCACCCCAGAATAGATCTTACAGGTACATGAAGATATTATCTCTTATCAAGGAGAATCATTTGTCATTTTACTTATTGAGGTGTTGAACAATGAAGAAGCAAAACAGAAAATTTAAGAAAATTTTAAGTGTGGCACACAGAAGATCAGATATGATGGAGCACTGCACAGAATAGTGAAGACCAACGGACTAGATGAATAAGAGGAGTAATAACAGATATAATATAATGTATTAAGATTCTCCAAAGAAACAGGACCAATAGCATATACATAGAACATGAGGGGGTTTATTATAGATATTGACTCACATGATTCTGGAGGCTGTCTCATGATCTGTCTATAGGCTGGAGACCCAGGAAAGCCAGTGGTGTAATTCACTTTAAAGGCCAGAGAACCAGGAGCACTGCTGTCTAACAGCATCAAAGGTAGGAGATGCATATCCTACCTCAAGAAGAGAGAATAAATTCAGTTTCTCCACCTTTTTGTCCTACCCAGTGTCTCAACAGATTTGGTGAGGGAGGATATTCTTTACTCAGTTTACCAATTCAAGTGCTAATATCTACAGTAAACACCCTCACAGACACACCCAAAAATAAGGTGTTTTGTTTTTTTGTTTGTTTGTTCATTTTGAGACAGAGACTTGCTCTGTTGCCCAGGCTAGAGTTCAGTGGCACAATCTCGGCTCACTGAAACCTCTGCCACCTGGGTTCAAGCAATTCTTGTGCCTCAGCTACCAAGTAGCTGGGATTACAGGCATGCAGTATCATGCCCAGCTAATTTTTGTATTTTTAGTAGAGACAGGGTTTTGCCATGTTGGCCAGGCTGGTCTAAAACTCCTGGCCTCAAGTGATCTGCCCACCTTGGCCTCCCAAAGTGCTGGGATTACAGGCATGAGCCATGATGCGCAACCAGAAATAAGGTTTCACCAGCTATGTGGGTAGCCCTTAATCCAGTCAAGTTGACACATAAAATTAACCATCACAAATACCTCAAAAATAAATATTTTGTTTCACAGTCATATGATGTTCTTAAGAGAAGTTTTGCATCTAGTATAAGAAGAAAAGGGGACAGAGGAATTTCCTTTGGCCGGGGATATAACTGTATTTAGAGAGAAGCTGGTTTAAAATATATATTATATAGAAAGAAAAACCAGATATGATTTTGAGCCTTGTCCTAGCTTCAGAGGAGGTGGTCAGTAAAGTTACAGTTACATAAGGATGAAGTGCTGTAAACCAATATTCACAGTCTAAGGTATGTAAATAAATATTCAAATTTGGCTTGTGTCAAGTCCTTCTCCTCAATATCCAGAGATCCAAACCAGTAGTTTTAGAGTGGGTCTCAGTGATATTAGCAACTATTAAGTAAGGGTGAAAAGATAAACTCTGCAGAACTATTCAAATCATTATTTGAATAATATAAATCATTGAATACTATTCAATGGACAGAAGCAATACATTATTGAAATATTACAGAAAAAATCAATCAGTGAAACAAGTGATAAACTTGAGGAATACACATAGAATAACAAAGAAAATGAATATGAATGTGATTTATGAAAGAGATAACATGGTACAAATTTAGAATTGATGGAATCAAAAATAAAACTGAACAATGATAGCTATAAAGTTTTTTTTTAAAGAACTGCTGGGTCTGACCTGCAGATCCTGATTGAGTGATGGATGAAAAAAATGTATGCAGACACATGTTTTTTGCCTGGCCGCATGGCTGGGGGCCAGGGTCACTCACAGACATCGAAGAGGATGCCTTGAGGAGTCACAGCGGCTGCAGCCTGGACAAGCAGGCACTGCAGGCTTTTATGCAATACAGATTTAATGACAAAGGCCTTGAGTTAACACACTTGTGGGTAATTAACATGGTCACCCCCAACCTTCTGGAGAGAGCACATGTAGATCTACGGCATTTAGGGATTCTAGAGTTTTAGTTTTAAGTTACTTTACGTTTGCTGTTAAATTATCATGAAAGATTCCCCAGAGATGTTGTTTCACTTTATCCCAACTATGTAATGATTGATTCCAAGGTAAAGAGGTGACACAGATGTGCTTAAGCTCCCGGTCACAGTTTAATTGCTGTTGGAAGGCCAGTGCATCTTGTTGCTCCCCCACATATTCCAAGGCAGCCTCGAGGGCATACAGACATGCAAGAATCTTTTGATCTACACCCTGTGGTAAGAGAAGTTCATTAGACACATTTCTGACCAAATTATCTATAAAAGTAGCTGTTTGTACTGATTCAATAATAGATGCTACAGCAACACTAGCAGTTTCTAAGATGACTATGGCTGAGATTACAAAGGCTATAAGTGCAACTACGAATCATTTGTGTCTGACCTGGGACAAGGCACATTCTAAGGCGGCAAGGGCAGAGGAACCTTGCCAATCGCATATTAAAATGACTGGTAGGAAAGCCTCAGATTGTCTGAGGCTAGTAATATTTAAATTACCATGACACTAGTAATATTTAAATTAGATATATTATAATTAATGATACAAGAGGCATACCAAGCCTGTCCCTACACTTGGGTCACAAACGTGGAGTTTTGGAGTGTAATGGAAATATTGGTCCCCAAAAGGAAAACATATGAATGGGTGGTGAAAATGAGGCACCGGTCAGTGTGATTATGAAAAAAGGTCATAGTATAATTGTGACTGGAATTATGATATGTCCCATCCCAGGTGTTAAGGGGGGTGCTAAGAAGTCCCAGGTGCCATAAAGTGTCTAGTGGTGGCATGGACTCTACTTGGGGTCTGGGATATCCCATCCCCCTATTGGCCCAAATTATGGGGGAATGGGACATGGATACGAAACTGTCATTGATGCCACAATAGACATGGACATCAGTGTGACCGCCCTGCAAATGACTGTGGGGGCTCCAGTCTAAGATGTTATAATTGCCTAGCTGGAGGTTACTAACCAGCTAGATATAGGGAGAGAGGGTTTTAGTCCTGGTATGTGAGCAAAAAACCCCTTCTAGGAAGTGTAGCCCTGGGGCCATCTGTCCTATTAACCCACGAAGGGAGTGTTTAGTGGGAAAAACAAACAACTGAACTGAATATCATTGATCTATGCAATCTAGTTGCCTCTGAGAAATATCTTGCTCTACTTCCTCAATTTCCCTTTGTGCTGCAGGAGTTAAATACCTAGGAGAGTCTAGGGCAGTATTGCCTTTTAAGATAGAAAACAGGTTCTGTAACTTAACAGCAGTTATGCCTAGGGTGGGGTGAAGTCAGTTAATATTGTCTAGTAATTTCTGATAATCATTTGAGGTGTGTAAGTTGCTAGTAATTAATTTAATCTTTTGAGGTCTTACTGACCGGGAAGTTAGTATGTACTCAAGATATTTCCAAGGAGAGGACATTTGTACTTTTTTAGGTACTATGATTAAACCTCTTAACTGCGTATTCTTTACGACAGAGGCATATAAACTTAAAAGTACTGGCTCCATTGGGGCTGCTAGTAAAATATCATCCATAAAATGAATAATCTTACAATTAAGAAATTCTTTTCTACTGGGGAGTAAAGCCTGGTTTACATGATATTGACACATGGTAGGATTGTTTAGCATCCCTTAAGAAAGCACTTTCTAATGAAATTGGTAAGCTGGACTTTCATTATTAATAGCTGGTATTGTAAGCACAAATTTTTCTATGTCCTGTTCTGCAAGGGGAATAGTCTTTTAAGTCAATAATGATTATAGGCCAATCTTGAGGAATTACCACGGGGGAAGGGAGCCCCTGTTGAAGGGGCCCCATAGGTTGCAAATTAGCATTAATAGTGCATAAGTCATGCAAAAGTCTCCATTTACCAGACTTTTTGGGAATGACGAAAATGGGCAAATTCCAAGGGCTGTTTGATGGTTCTATATGGCTGGCTTTTAATTGATCCTTAACTAATACATGGGCTGTTTGTAATTTAGTTCCCTTTAAAGGCCACTGTTCTACCCAAATTGGATCTTGAGAGAGTCATGTCAGGGGTAGGGGAGGGATAATAACAGCGGCCATTATTAGAAAGGGGTCTGCAAAGTAACCACCTATTGGGCTAATAGGTACTGTCCCCAAAGATTAACAGGGATGGGCATGATTAGGGGTTGTACAACTGCTTTTCTACCATCCGAATTGCAACATGTTAGGGGGCACGTGCTCCGCTTGGTTGTGTGCACTTCCCCGATGCCAACAATTTTGTTTCTGGGTGACCCAAGGCCAAGCTTCTGGCCAGTTTTGAACACCAATAACCAAAATATCTGCTCCTGTGTAAAATAAGCCAGCAAAATTCTTATTTCTAATTTTTAAGGTGATCACGATCAGCAATTAATTGATTCCAACATACTCCTGTGGCTTCTGTGCTTCGAAAACTTCCCTTTCCCCTTTTCTTTCCATGGGCATTGGGGACCCAGTATGGTAAAAGTAGTAACTGTGCTATCTTTGATCCAGGGGGAGGAATATGCAGACCTTTACATTCCATCATAACTAATATCTCACCTTGATAATCACTACCAATTACCCCAGTGAGCACATTAATTCCTTTATTGGATAGGCTTGATCGCCCTAGAACTAATCCCATTGTTCCCGGAGGCAGTGGGCTCCAGATACCAGTTACGATCCTTTTAGGGTCTTCTCCTTCTTTCAGCACTAATTCATTAGGGCAAAGTAAGTCCAGTCCTGTGCTTCCAATGGTGGCTGCTCTGAGAGAGATGACTGTGGGCTTTCCATCTGACTGGGGAAAGCTGCTGGCATTGCCCCAGTTTGAAGCAGGGTCTGGGGCCGGCTCCCTCATGAAGTTCCCACCTGGTTACTTACGGAGTTGCTGTTTTTATCAAATTTCGATCTGTATTGATTTGCCCAATGTTTCCCCTTTTTACACTGGGGGCATATAGAAGGGGGTTCTTTCCCTGAGGTACCTTGGTCTCTATTATTGGTGTATTCCCTCTTCATATAACCTGGCTCTCCACATAGAAAACAATTTGGGTTTCTCTCCCTTTTCACTTTAGGAGGCCTTAATGCCATAGCCAATATTTTGGCTTTGTGCGTTCCACTCCCCACCAATTGACATGCTCCTATAAGTTCCCCGATTGTGGCTGTCTTTCCTCTGATTGCCTGCATTGCCTGCTGGCAGCCAACATTAGCATTTTAATTAGCCAATTGCAACAATAAGATATCAGCGGCCTGGGCATGACTAATTTGTCTCTTAATTGCCTGGGTTAACCGATTGATAAATTCAACAAGTAGTTCCTGAGACCCTTGTTGAACATTTATAAACTATTGAACTCTGCTTTCAGCAATTTAGTCCCAAGTCCCAAGAGAGCACAAAGACACTTGTGCATAGGCCTGGGGATGAAAATTTAGTTGTTGTTGTACATCAGCATGGGGACACCTCTCCTGGAGCATAGCAGCTGTTATGTCTTGCCCAGACACTTGATTCTAGTTGGCTAGTCGCACAACTCATCATATTCTGCCTTCCAAAGGAGGTATTTGTCGGGCTCCAAAGTCCCATGGGATCATATGGAGGTTGTCTGCTATGGCTTCAATCATTCCTTTCATAAATGGGCTAGCAGCTCTGTTTTCTGTAATACTTTTTCTTAGGTGTTTATAAGCGTTAAAATAAATGAGTTCACATACCTGATGGCCTTGTCGATCTTGCAGTACTGGGCAGGCTAAGAGCTCCCCTTCTAATGTCACTTGCTAAGACAGGGTCGTAGCATATCCCTTGTCTTTTTTTCTAATTTATTAGAGGAGGGGGCTCAGGAAAAGCCTCCTTTTCCTCTTTAGTATTTTTGACCAGAAACAGCAGGGCTGAGGGAGAAGGAGGAGCTGGTAAGGTAGGTGATGGTTCCTCCTCCCTTCCCTTTTTAGGCTCTTCTGTGTAGAGTGGGACCAGATCCACCCTAACCAAAGCCCATAATGTTAGAGATGTTACTGGGACCTGTTGCCCTTGTGCATGATATTGTTTAAAATTTCTCCCCACTTGTTTCCAGAGCTCTAGGTCTAGCTACCTTGTTCCAGGAACTATTAGTTATGGGAAACAAGTTTGCATTAGGTCCCTTAATTGAGCCTGTGAAACTGAGGCTCTGCTAGCTTTAAGCTGCTGTTTCAGTACTTTTATATACTGTTGTTGTTGAACTGATAACTGTTGTCCCGTGATGAAACCCTAGCCTGAACAATTCCCCTGAACTTGGAAATTAAGTGGGCACCAATGACTTACTGATTTACTGACTGTGCAGTCTCTTCTCCTTCATTTTCGAGGGTTCCGTTGCGACTTGTTGCAGGGTTCCGTTGCGACTTGTTGCAGCGTTCCTCACACTGGGCACCACCTGCCACGTCTGACCCAGTGGTCAAATGATAGATGAAAAAATGTAAACAGACACAGGTTTTTTGCCTGGCCATGCAGCTAGGAAACCGGGCTGCTCACAGACATCAAGGAGGATGCCATAATGGCTGCAGCCTCGGTGAAGTCAGTGTTGTGGGCATTCATTCAGTACAGATTTAATGACAAAGGCCTTGAGTAAACACACTTGTGGGTAATTAACATGGTTGTGCCAACCCCCTCCCCCAGATAGCAATCTTGCATGCAGATGATTAAAGGCCCTGTTCCAAGGCCTAAGTAAACTAACTTATCTAGATCAATTCCCTTACTCTTCCTTGATATCTACCCTGAGAGAATTCAGCTGCCTTCAGCCAAATCCTTTCCCAAAGCTTTTGCAAAACCTCCCAGCATTCCAAGAAGGTTTGTGGCTTTTCCTCATAATTTTTATAACTTTTCTGACCACACTGAAAAAACTCAAACACAGAACTTGAAACCTAGAAGGTCTTATGATATCTCCGAGTAAAGAGCACACTGTCATTTTATTTATTTATTTATTTATTTATTTATTTATTTATTTATTTAATTTATTTTTTATTATACTTTAAGTTCTAGGGTACATGTGCATAAGGTGCAGGTTTGTGACATATGTATATTTGTGCCATGTTGGTGTGCTGCACCCATCAACTCGTCAGCACCCATCAATTCATCATTTATATCATGTATAACTCCCCAATGCAATCCCTCCCCCCTCCCCCTTCCCCATGATAGGCCCCAGTGTGTGATGTTCCCCTTCCTGAGTCCAAGTGATCTCATTGTTCAGTTCCCACCTATGAGTTAGAAAATGCGGTGTTTGGTTTTCCCTTCTTGTGATAGTTTGCTAAGAATGATGGTTTCCAGCTCCATCCATGTCCCTACAAAGGATGAAAACTCATCCTTTTTTATGGCTGCATAGTATTCCATGGTGTATATGTGCCACATTTTCTTAATCCAGTCTGTCACAGATGGACATTTGAGTTGATTCCAAGTCTTTGCTATTGTGAATAGTGCTGCAAAAAACATACGTGTGCATGTGTCTTTGTAGTAGAATAATTTATAATCCTTTGGGTATATACCCAGTAGTGGGATGGCTGGGTCATATGGTACATCTAGTTCTAGATCCTTGAGGAATTGCCATACTGTTTTCCATAATGGTTGAACTAGTTTACAATCCCACCAACAGTGTAAAAGTGTTCCTATTTCTCCACATCCTCTCCAACACCTGTTGTTTCCTGATTTTTTAATGATTGCCATTCTAAATGGTGTGAGATGGTATCTCATTGTGGTTTTGATTTGCATTTCTCTGATGGCCAGTGATGATGAGCATTTTTTCATGTGTCTGTTGGCTGTATGAATGTCTTCTTTTGAGAAATGTCTGTTCATATCCTTTGCCCACTTTTTGATGGGGTTGTTTGTATTTTTCTTGTATATTTGTTTGAGTTCTTTATAGATTCTGGATATTAGCCCTTTGTCAGATGAGTAGATTGCAAAAATTTTCTCCCATTCTGTAGGTTGCCTGTTCACTCTGATGGTAGTTTCTTTTGCTGTGCAGAAGCTCTTTAGTTTAATTAGATCCCGTTTGTCAATTTTGGCTTTTGCTGCTGTTGCTTTTGGTGTTTTAGACATGAAGTCCTTGCCCATGCCTATGTCCTGAATGGTACTACCTAGATTTTCTTCTACGGTTTTTATGGTATTAGGTCTAACATTTAAGTCTCTAATCCATCTTGAATTAATCTTCATATAAGGAGTAAGGAAAGGATCCAGTTTCAGCTTTCTACTTATGGCTAGCCAATTTTCCCAGCACCATTTATTAAATAGGGAATCCTTTCCCCATTTCTTGTTTCTCTCAGGTTTCTCAAAGATCAGATGGCTGTAGATGTGTGGTATTATTTCTGAGGGCTCTTTCTGTTCCGTTGGTCTATATCTCTGTTTTGGTACCAGTACCATGCTGTTTTGGTTACTGTAGCCTTGTAGTATAGTTTGAAGTCAGGTAGCGTGACGCCTCCAGCTTTGTTTTTTGACTTAGGATTGTCTTGGAAATGCGGGCTCTTTTTTGGTTCCATAGGAACTTCAAAGCAGTTTTTTTCCAATTCTGTGAAGAAACTCATTGGTAGCTTGATGGGGATGGCACTGAATCTATAAATAACCTTGGGCAGTATGGCCATTTTCACGATATTGATTCTTCCTATCCATGAGCATGGTATGTTCTTCCATTTGTTTGTGTCCTCTTTTATTTCACTGAGCAGTGGTTTGTAGTTCTCCTTGAAGAGGTCCTTTACATCCCTTGTAAGTTGGATTCCTAGGTATTTTATTCTCTTTGAAGCAATGGTGAATGGAAGTTCATTCCTGATGTGGCTCTCTGTTTGTCTCTTACTGGTGTATAAGAATGCTTGTGATTTTTGAGCATTAATTTTGTATCCTGAGACTTTGCTGAAGTTGCTTATCAGCTTAAGGAGATTTTGGGCTGAGACAATGGGGTTTTCTAAATATACAATCATGTCATCTGCAAACAGGGACAATTTGACTTCTTCTTTTCCTAACTGAATACCCATGATTTCTTACTCTTGCCTGATTGCCCTAGCCAGAACTTCCAACACTATGTTGAATAGGAGTGGTGAGAGAGGGCATCCCTGTCTTGTGCCAGTTTTCAAAGGGAATTTTTCCAGTTTTTGCCCATTCAGTATGATATTAGCTGTGGGTTTGTCATAAATAGCTCTTATTATTTTGAGGTACGTTCTATCAATACCGAATTTATTGAGCGTTTTTAGCATGAAGGGCTGTTGAATTTTGTCAAAAGCCTTTTCTGTATCTATTGAGATAATCATGGGGTTCTTGACTTTGGTTCAATGTTTATATGCTGGATTATGTTTATTGATTTGTGAATGTTGAACCAGCCTTGCATCCCAGGGATGAAGCCCACTTGATCATGGTGGATAAGCTTTTTGATGTGCTGCTGAATCCGGTTTGCCAGTATTTTATTGAGGATTTTTGCATTGATGTTCATCAGGGATATTGGTCTAAAATTCTCTTTTTTAATTGTGTCTCTGCCAGGCTTTGGTATCAGGATGATGTTGGCCTCATAAAATGAGTTAGGGAGGATTCCCTCTTTTTCTATTGATTGGAATAGTTTCAGAAGGAATGGTACCAGCTCCTCCTTGTACCTCTGGTAGAATTCAGCTGTGAATCCATCTGGTCCTGGACTTTTTTTGGTGGGTAGGCTATTAATTGTTGCCTCAATTTCAGAGCCTGCTATTGGTCTATTCAGGGATTCAGCTTCTTCTTGGTTTAGTCTTGGGAGAGTGTAAGTGTCCAGGAAATTATCCATTTCTTCTAGATTTTCTAGTTTATTTGCGTAGAGGTGTTTATAGTATTCTCTGATGGTACTTTATATTTCTGTGGGGTCGGTGGTGATATCCCCTTTATCATTTTTTATTGCATCTATTTGATTCCTCTCTCTTTTCTTCTTTATTAGTCTTGCTAGCGGTCTGTCAATTTTGTTGATCTTTTCAAAAAAGCAACTCCTGGATTCATGGATTTTTTGGAGGGTTTTTTGTGTCTCTATCTCCTTCAGTTCTGCTCTGATCTTAGATATCTCTTGCCTTCTGCTAGCTTTTGAATGTGTTTGCTCTTGTTAGAGTGTCAATTTTAGATCTTTCCTGCTCTCTCTTGTGGGCATTTAGTGCTATAAATTTCCCTCTACACACCGCTTTAAATGTGTCCCAGAGATTCTGGTATGTTGTATCTTTGTTCTCCTTGGTTTCAAAGAACATCTTTATTTCTGCTTTCATTTTGTTATGTACCCAGTAGTCATTCAGGAGCAGGTTGTTCAGTTTCCATGTAGTTGAGCAGTTTTGATTGAGTTTCTTAGTCCTGAGTTCTAGTTTGATTGCACTGTGGTCTGAGAGACAGTTTGTTATAATTTCTGTTCTTTTACATTTGCTGAGGAGTGCTTTACTTCCAATTATATGGTCAATTTTGGAATAAGTGCGATGTGGTGCTGAGAAGAATGTATATTCTGTTGATTTGGGGTGGAGAGTTCTATAGATGTCTATTAGGTCTGCTTGGTGCAGAGATGAGTTCAATTCCTGGATATCCTTGTTAATTTTCTGTCTCGTTGATCTGTCTAATGTTGACAGTGGAGTGTTGAAGTCTCCCATTATTATTGTATGGGAGTCTAAGTCTCTTTGTAAGTCTCTAAGGACTTGCTTTATGAATCTGGGTGCTCCTGTATTGGGTGCATATATATTTAGGAGAGTTAGCTCTTCCTGTTGAATTGATCCCTTTACCATTATGTAATGGCCTTCTTTGTCTCTTTTGATCTTTGATGGTTTAAAGTCTGTTTTATCAGAGACTAGGATTGCAACCCCTGCTTTTTTTTGTTCTGCATTTGCTTGGTAGATCTTCCTCCATCCCTTTATTTTGAGCCTATGTATGTCTCTGCATGTGAGATGGGTCTCCTGAATATAGCAGACTGATGGGTCTTGACTCTTTATCCAGTTTGCCAGTCTGTGTCTTTTAATTGGAGCATTTAGTCCATTTACATTTAAGGTTAATATTGTTATGTGTGAACTTGATCCTGCCATTATGATATTAACTGGTTATTTTGCTCGTTAGTTGATGCAGATTCTTCCTAGCCTCGATGGTCTTTACATTTTGACATGTTTTTGCAATGGCTGGTACCGGTTGTTCCTTTCCATGTTTAGGGCTTCCTTCAGGGTCTCTTGTAAGGCAGGCCTGGTGGTGACAAAATCTCTAAGCATTTGCTTATCTGTAAAGGATTTTATTTCTCCTTCACTTATGAAACTTAGTTTGGCTGGATATGAAATTCTGGGTTTAAAATTCTTTTCTTTAAGAACGTTGAATATTGGCCCCCACTCTCTTCTGGCTTGTAGAGTTTCTGCTGAGAGATCTGCTGTTAGTCTGATGGGCTTCCCTTTGTGGGTAACCCGACCTTTCTCTCTGGCTGCCCTTAAGATTTTTTCCTTCATTTCAACTTTGGTGAATCTGGCAATTATGTGTCTTGGAGTTGCTCTTCTCGAGGAGTATCTTTGTGGTGTTCTCTGTATTTCCTGAATTTGAATGTTGGCCTGCCCTACTAGGTTGGGGAAGTTCTCCTGGATGATATCCTGAAGAGTGTTTTCCAACTTGGTTCCATTTTCCCCCTCACTTTCAGGCACCCCAATCAGACATAGATTTGGTCTTTTTACATAATCCCATACCTCTTGTAGGCTTTGTTCATTTCTTTTTCTTCTTTTTTCTTTTGGTTTCTCTTCTCGCTTCATTTCATTCATTTGATCCTCAATCGCTGATACTCTTTCTTCCAGTTGATCGAGTCGGTTACTGAAGCTTGTGCATTTGTCACGTATTTCTCGTGTCATGGTTTTCATCTCTGTCATTTCGTTTATGACCTTTTCTGCATTAATTAGCCTAGCTGTCAATTCTTCCACTCTTTTTTCAAGATTTTTAGTTTCTTTGCGCTGGGTACGTAATTCCTCCTTTAGCTCTGAGAAGTTTGATGGACTGAAGCCTTCTTCTCTCATCTCATCAAAGTCATTCTCTGACCAGCTTCGATCCATTGCTGGTGATGGGCTGCGCTCCTTTGCAGGGGAAGATGCGCTCTTATTTTTTGAATTTCCAGCTTTTCTGCCCTGCTTTTTCCCCATCTTTGTGGTTTTATCTGTCTCTGGTCTTTGATGATGGTGACATACTGATGGGGATTTGGTATAGGTGTCCTTCCTGTTTGATAGTTTTCCTTCTGACAGTCAGGACCCTCAGCTATAGGTCTGTTGGAGATTGCTTGAGGTCCACTCCAGACCCTGTTTGCCTGGGTATCAGCAGCAGAGGATGCAGAAGATAGAATATTGCTGAACAGCGAGTGTACCTGTCTGATTCTTACTTTGGAAGCGTCCTCTCAGGGGTGTACTCCACCCTGTGAGGTGTGGGGTGTCAGACTGCCCCTAGTGGGGGATGTCTCCCAGTTAGGCTACTCAGTGGTCAGTGACCCACTTGAGCAGGCAGTCTGTCCGTTCTCAGATCTCAACCTCCCTGTTGGGAGACCCACTGCTCTCTTCAAAGCTGTCAGACAGAGTTGTTCGCATCTGCTCAGGCCTCTGCTATTTCCCCTGTTGTTTTTTAGCTGAGCCCTGCCCCCAGAGGTGGAGTCTATAGAGACAGGCAGGTTTCCTTGAGCTGCTGTGAGCTCCACCCAGTTCGAGCTTCCCAGTGGCTTTGTTTACCTACTTAAGCCTCAGCAATGGCGGGCGCCCCTCCCCCAGCCTCGCTGCTGCCTTGCGGTTAGATCGCTGCACACTGCTGTGTTAACAATGAGGGAGGCTCCGTGGGCATGGGACCCTCCCGGCCAGGTGAGGGATATATTCTTCTGGTGTGCCCGTTGCTTAAAGCGCGGTATTGGGGTGGGAGTTACCCGATTTTCCATGTGTTGTGTGTCTCAGTTCCCCTGGCTAGGAAAAGGGATTCCCTTCCCCCTTGCGCTTCCCAGGTGAGGCGATGCCTCGCCCTGCTTCAGCTCTCGCTGGTCGAGCTGCAGCAGCTGACCAGCACCGATTGTCCAGCACTCCCTAGTGAGATGACCCCAGTACCTCAGTTGAAAATGCAGAAATCACCGGTCTTCTGTGTTGCTCGCGCTGGGAGTTGGAGACTGGAGCTGTTCCTATTCGGCCATCTTCCACACTGTCATTTTAAGACACAGCCTCAAGAATTCAGAATCATGGAACGTTAGGATACTGTCAGATTTCTCAATTATAATAAAGCAACTTACAGGCTATGGAGTTGTATTTTCAGAATTATCAAGCCAGTGTTCTCATCCTGACCATGTTTGTAAATGTTTTTAAAAATCTGTATGCAAAAGGCATTATGCATTGCATTTGTACCTTTTCTAATAAACGTCCATAGCTTTCATCAGATAAAACTACACAACCATTACCCTTTTATTGTTTCTTTTGAGGAACACCCCCTTGGTATCTTTTTGGTGAAAATATCAAAGTGCCCTGTCTTTGATGAGCACCTAACCTGCCAAGGGATGAGCACATAACCCAACCTAAACCAATAGGTTTTTCTCTCTTCTCCTCCCCTTCTCTCTCTCTCCCTGTCTCCCTCCCTATCTTCTCTTTTTCTCTATCTTTCCTCCCTCTCTTCCTCTTTCTCTTTCTCATTCTCTCTCTCCCTTGCTCCTTTTAATTTTAACTAAAGTTATACAAATGTAGCAAACATAGTATAATGGTAGCCTCTGCAAAAGACACTACTAAAAGAATAAAAAGAAAAGCCAAAAACTGGGAAAACACTTGCAAATCACATATTTGATAAAGGACTTTTATTCAATATATATAAAGAATTCTCAAAATGTAATAATAAAGAAAACCAGTTCAATTTTTAAGAAACAGGCAAAACAGGCCGGGCGCGGCGGCTCACGCCTGTAATCCCAGCACTTTGGGAGGCCAAGGCGGGCGGATCATGAGATCAGGATATTGAGACCATCCTGGCTAACATGGCGAAACCCCATATCTACTAAAAATACAAAAAATTAGCTGGGCGTGTTGTCAGGCGCCTGTAGTCCCAGCTGCTTGGGAGGCCAAGGCAGGAGAATGGCATGAACCTGGGAGGCGGAGCTTGCAGTGAGCTGAGATTGTGCCACTGCACTCCAGCCTGGGCGACAGGGTGAGACTCTGTCTCAAAAAAAAAAAAAAAAAAAAAAGAAATAGGCAAAACATATAAAACTATAACCAAAGAAATGCAGAGTACAATTATAATAAAATAATATTTTCACCATCAAATGACAAATTTTTTATTCCATGTTTCCAAGAACATGTGAGGACATACACTCATACTTTCTTGTAGGAATGTAAACTGGTAAAACTTCTAGAAGAAAAATCTGACATTATACATCCTAGCGTTTTAAACATGTTCATAATTTTTGGTTTATTAGGTTCCTTCTGTGTAGCTAAAATAAGGAAATAAATAAATATGTGGTCAAATATCTATATTTAAAAATATTCTTTATAGGTTTTTATTTTAGCAAAGAATGGAAATAAACTAAAGGCACAATAATAGGAAAATTATTGCATAAAATGTGGTACACAGACACATTACATGGCAGCCAAGAAAAATTTTCCCTAATCAGAGAAAATGCTTCAGCTTTAATATTGAGTAAAATGATCATATTTCTTTAAGGATGTTAATATACTCTATCTACCTCAGCATAATAAACTATTAAGACCAAAATGTAAAAAAAGTGATCTCTTTTTACTTAAAAAAATATGAGATTCTGGGTAATGTTTTTAAATTGTCAATAGTTTTTGTCTCCATATTTTATTTTACTATGTTTTTTATAAAAAAAATTATAAAAATAAACATTGTAGAAACAAGCATTTCTTTTATGTGAGAAAATAAATGTTTCATTTATTTTAAGTAGTAAAGCAACTTTAACAGGAAAAAATGAAATTAAAATGTAAATCATCTGAGAATACTATAAATACCTCTAAGGAGATAAACTAGAAAATCTAGAAGAAATGGATAAATTCCTGGACACATACATAAACTAGAAAATCTAGAAGACATGGATAAATTCCTGGACACATACACCCTCCCAAGACTAAACAAGGAAGAAGTTGAATCTCTGAATACATCAATAACAGGTTGTGAAATTGAAGCAATAATTAATAGACTACCAACCAAAAAAAGTGCAGGACCAGACGGATTCACAGCTGAATTCTACCAGAGGTAAAAAGGGGAGCTGGTACCATTCCTTCTGAAACTATTCCAATCAATAGAAAACAGGGAATCCTCCCTAACTCATTTTATGAGGCCAGTATTGTCCTGATACCAAAGCCTGGCAGAGATACAACAAAAAAAGAGAATTTTAGGCCAATATCCCTGGTGAACATCAGTGAGAAAATCCTCAATAAAATACTGGCAACCCGAATCCAGCAGCACATCAAAAAGCTTATCCCCCAAGATCAAGTTGGTTTCATCCCTGGCATACAAGGCTGGTTCAACATATGCAAATCAATAAACATAATCCATCGCATAAGCAGAACCAAAGACAAAAACCACACTATTATCTCAATAGATGCAGAAAAGGCCTTCAACAAAATTCAACAGCCCTTCATGCTAAAAACTCTCAATAAAATAGGTATTGATGTAACGTATCCCAAAATAATAAGAGATATTTATGACTAACCCACAGCCATTATCATACTGAATGGGCAAAAACTAGAAGCATTCCCTTTGAAAATCGGCACAAGACAAGGATGCCCTCTCTCACCACTCCTATTCAACATAGTATTGGAAGTTCTGGCCAGGGCAATCAGGCAACAGAAAGAAATAAAGGGTATTCAGTTAGGAAAAGAGGAAGTCAAATTGTCTCTGTTTGCAGATGACATGATTGTATATTTAGAAAACTCCATTGTCTCAGCCCCAAATCTCCTTAAGCTGATAAGCAACTTCAGCAAAGTCTCAGGATACAAAATCAATGTGCAAAAATCACAAACATTCCTATACACCAATAACAGACAAATAGCCAAATCATGAGGGAACTCCCACTCACAATTACTACAAAGAGAATAAAATAGGAATCCAACTTACAAGAGATGTGAAGGACCTCTTCAAGGAGAACTACAAACCACTGCTCAACGAAATAAAAGAGGACACAAACAAATGGAAGAACATTCCATGCTCATAGATAGGAAAAATCAATATCATGAAAATGGCCATACTGCCCAAATTAATTTATAGATTCAAGGCTATCTCCATCAAGCTAACTTTCTTCACAGAATTGCAAATAGTACTTTAAAATTCAAATGAAACCAAAAAAGAGCCTACATAGCCAAGAAAATCCTAAGCAAAAAGAACAAAGCTGGAGACATCACAGTACCTGACTTCAAACTATACTACAACTACAGTAAGCAAAACACCATGGTGCTGGTAGCAAAACAGATATATAGAACAATGGAAAAGAATGGAGGCCTCAGAAATAACACCACACATTTACAACCATCTGATCTTTGACAAACCTGACAAAAACAAGCAATAGGGAAAGGATTCCCTATTTAACAAATGGTGCTGGGAAAACTGGCTACTCATATGTAGAAAGCTGAACCTGGATCCCTTCCTTATATCATATACAAAAATTAACTCAAGACGGATTAAAGGCTTAAATGTAAGACCTAACACCATAAAAACCCTGGAAGAAAACCTAGGCAATACCATTCAGGACATAGCCATAGGCAAAGACTTCATGACTAAAACATCAAAAGCAATGACAACAAAAGCCAAAATAGATAAATGGGATCTAATTAAAGTAAAGAGCTTCTGCACAGCAAAAGAAACTATTAATCAGAGTGAACAGGCAACCTACAGAATGGAATAAAATTTTTTCAATCTACCCATCTGACAAAGGACTAATATCTAGAAACTACAAAGAACTTAAACAAATTTACAACAACAACAACAAAAACATCTAAAAGTGGGCAAAGGATATGAACAGACACTGCTCAAAAGAAGACATCTATGCAGCCAACAGACATATGCAGAAATATTCATCATCATTTGTCATTAGAGAAATGAAAATCAAAACCACAATGATATACCATCTCATGTCAGTTACAATTGCGATTATTAAAAAGTCAAAAAACAACAAATGCTGGAGAAGATGTGGAGAAATAGGAATGCTTTTACACTGTTGGTGGGACTACAAACTAGTTCAACCATTGTGGAAGACAGTGTGGTGATTCCTCAAGGATCTAGAACTAGAAATACATTTGACCCAGCAATCCCATTATGGGGCATATACCCAAAGGATTATAAATCATTCTACAATAAAGACACATGCACATATATGTTTATTGTGGCACTATTCACAATAGCAAAGACTTGGAACCAATCAAAATGTCCATCAATGATAGACTGGATTAAGAAAATGTGGCACATGTATACCATGGAATATTATGCAGCCATAAAAAAACATGAGTTCATGTCCTTTGCAGGGACATGGATGAAGCTGGAAACCATTGTTCTAAGCAAACTATCACAAGGACAGGAAACCAAACACTGCATGTTCTCACTCATAAGTGGGAGTTGAGCAATGAGAACACTTGGACACAGGATTGGGAACATTACACACTGGGGCTGGCTGGGGGATGGATAGCATTAGCAGAAATACCTAATGTAAATGTGGAGTTGATGAATGCAGCACACCAACATGGCACATGTATACCTATGTAACAAACCTGCACATTGTGCACCCTAGAACTTAAAGTATAATAATAAAAAAAAAAGTAAAAAACTAGAAAGTAAATCTTGATTTATATTAATCATTTTAACACAAAGATTAAGAATAGTAATCTCAAATCAGCATGTTCTCCCAGAGAACTAAGCTAAGTGACTTAATTTCCAGTTTTATGTGAATACTTTTTTAAAATTTTATTTTAATTTTATTTTTTTTTGAGACAGGGTCTCACTCTGTCACCCAGGCTGGAGTGCAGTGGCACAATCTCAGCTTACTGCAACCTCTGCTTCCCAGGTTCAAGTGATATGCCCTGCTCAGCCTCCCCAGTAGCTGGGACTATCAGCAGACACCACGACGCCCAGCTAATTTTTGTATTTTTTGTAGAGACAGGGTTTCACGATGTTGCTCAGGCTGGTCACAAACTCCTGGGCTCAAGTGATCTGCCCACCTCGGCCTCCCAAAGCAGTGGGATTACAGGCATGAGACACAACGCCTGGCTGTGAATACATTTTTAAAGTTGAGTTTGGGAATACAGAGCAGACAGGTATAGTGAATCAAAGATCTTGCCTTAGCATTGGAGGATGGATGGAAAACATGTATGGCTATGTGAGGGTAGGCTAAGATTTTTATAAGAAAGAAAATTAGAGGTTGTTTTGTCTAATCTTCTCATTATGTAGATGGGCATCTGAGCCCTTGCTACTATTTTCATGTTTAAGAATCTATTAGTTAACTCATGTGTTAATTCAAATGTTAATTCTAGTTAATATTTTCTATCCCCAGAATTCAAAATAGTGACCACTCATCAGAATATCACTGGGATGTGAGACACCCAGTGTCTCATTAGCTTTCCTATTTGTTGTGGGGGGGTGGGGGGGGAAGCAAGCAGGGATGTAAAGGAAATCTGTAGAATAATAAATGATGTTCACAAATGTGGCCGAAAATATGTTGGAATGAAGCTCTGCTGGATTTATTGCTAGAAAGCAGCTCCCTGTCAAACTCTGCCTGAGTGATTTCTGATAATGTCACCAAGTACTCCTTCCCATGTGCTCTCATGTTCCAGCATCAGCTTCTTCCTCAGCCTGGCAGTTACCTTTGTGCTGACAACCCTCCACCAATTGTCCTACCACTGGCCATAACTGCCCTTATTCAGTGGCTGCTTCCAATACCACCATCTGGCCTCAGAAGAACAAATCTGCCCATTCATTGTCTGTCATAAAGATTAGATAGATACTTCTCTTTAACTCTTCATAGCACATCATCCCAGCTCCATAGCTAAAGAGGAAATGGAAATTTGTAACATATCTTTATTGAAGGACCGGGGATCACAGAAAGGAAACATAAGGGAACTTACAATCAGCCATCACCATCGTTTGAGCATATCATACAAAAGTAGGGCCCATGAGTTTTCAACACGCATACACAAAGGCTGCTAATTATATAACTCTGTTTGCACCACCATGCACTCTAAACAGCAAGTAAGAAGCCATTCTCTTTCCAAATGTCCAAATTCTTGCTTTCTCCTGGATGCACATTTCCTTCTCAATAATTAGTCTAAACCTTATAATCTCTTTAAGCCTGAGATAAAAATACTTTGCCCATCACCAAGTTGTACAATCTTTGTTCATCTTGATATTTGTCATTTCTGAATTGTTAGAATATGTACATTTTCAACACTAAAATATAGGTATTATATTGCAATTTATTATCTTGCATTTATTTGTTTCTCTGAATGCTATCTCCACAGCTAGATGGCTCACATTCCAATGACAGGAACTACTATTTCTTTTGCTTTGCCCATAATACTTTGCATTAAATTGGACAAAGAGTAGCCTTTTGATACTCAAAGATTTGAGTGAATTTGACTTATAGCAGTAAAATAATTTGAGATTTGAGATATGAAGGTAATGGTCTTCAAATATTCTTTCCCTTTCTTTGGTGATTTAACTTAAATGCCTTAGCCCAAAATATAAGTACAAACAAAAATCATCGTAAGCAGTATCAGGAAACAATAAAGAATGGAATTCAGGATTAGAGAGAAAATAACTATGTACACATATGATTCGTTATTTGAATTTTACAATCCTGTCGTTTTTTCTTCCCTTTTGTAACTTGCTTCAGCTCTTAATGACAAAAATAGTCTTTGAAGATCAGTCCAAGGAAACACTTGGATCGGTACTATCCTAAGCATATTAACCTGCTGACTAGGGACTATGTTAAAAAACGAAAATCTAACATTCATTCGCTGGAACAAGGACAAATAGAACGGAAAAATTGTTCACCTCCAGACTCAGGCAATTAGTTTTAACTACGTCTAGATGAGTGCTGCCTCGAGAAGTAAATGCACTGAATAGTCACTATGAAAAAAGATAAATTGCAAAAGAAGTCAAGGTAAAAGTAAATATCCTAACAGAAGGCACTTGAAAATAAATCCCCACTACTATTATTTGAGGGCTCAAAATATAAAGATCTATTAAATTTTATTTTTAAACTCTCATAACTGTCCCCCATGGTAACACTCCAGGGCAATTCAGATGGAAAATTTAAATTAAGACCCATAGGTTGGATAGAAAGTACAAATGTACACAAAACCCTAACCTAATTGAGCAAATGAAACTAGCATTCTTTTTTTAAAAAATAGTAATAAGCCTTGTGTTATGATCAGACAATGGGTAATCTGAAGATAATCAGATGTTTTAAGGATGTGGACACCAAACTACAACGTGACAAATATTCTTAAGAGATAATGTTTATCTTTCTCCAGACTGACAGAAATTTCTTTTTTTAAAAAAAAAAAAAATCTTATTTTATTTGTGTCAAGAGTAATAGATACATATATACAGAAACAAATCTTTTAAAAGTATAGAAGAGTTTAAAATGAAAAGTAAGTCTTTCTTCCTGTCTCCCAAGCCCAATTTTACCCCTCATATACAACCATTTTATTACTACTGTTTCTGGATTTAGTTCTTCATGAGGTTATCTTTATGACTACAAACAATATGCTTAAATCTTTACACTTCTATTTCTTTTATCAGCTGTCCTCTTTACCAGAGAAAATAAAAAATTGTTCATTTTCTCTGACACTCTCCCCTCCCCCTTCAATTTTTGTTACATTATTATTTTGGTCAGTATACTCTAAAACTTCAAGTAGTATGCATAACTTTAATTTTAACTTGATTTTTAACTTTTGTTTTTTCAGGTTTTTAAAATTTTATTTTTTAAATTGACAAATAATTATGGATATACATAAGGTACACAGTAGTGTTTTGGTACATTATAATGTATAGTGATCAGATCATGGTAAATAGTATATCCACCATCTTGAACTTATTTTTTTAAACTTTAAATAGCACTTCCTAACTCTTTACTACAAATATGAAAGAATTAGTTCTTCTGTACCTCATTCTACATCTCTTTCCTCCTTCAACCTCCCAATTTCAGTCAGATACACTACATTTTACTGCCAATGATTATATGATTTACTTTTTATTCTAACAATGATTAGTTCTTTCATTTTTTGCCTATAGTTGATTCTGAAAACTGAAAGCTAATGGAAAGTATTTACACTATTAATCACTACGGAATCACACTGTATGATTGAATTTAAAGAAAAAGAAATCTAGCCTATAAAATTGAACCATGTGAATACAATATTCCAAGAGTGCAGGTCAATGACTTCTCACTATTTACTCGACCATCTCTCAAAGCCCTTGAATAGAAAGAAATAATTAAAGAAAGAATGAAGTTATATTTTTCAGAATTGTTTTAAATGTAAAATACTTAAGATTGAAAAGGCCCAAAAAGTGCCAGAGTAGAAATAAGGATAAAACCCACCCTGAGACACATTACAGTGGCATTTATGAATATACAAGATAAAGTGAACCTCTTTTGTTATTTACAAGGAGAAAGAACAGATCACATACAAAAAAAAATAGAATTAGACTGACTTGAGATTTTTCAATAGCAATATAAGCATACAATAGAGCAGTCTTCAAAATATTGAAGAACTTAAAATCTAGAATTTTCCATGGCCAGGCACGGTGGCTCACGCCTGTAATCCCAGCACTTTGGGAGGCTGAGGCGGGTGGATCACGAGGTCAGGAGATCAAGACCATCGTGGCCAACACGGTGAAACTCCATCTCTACTAAAAATACAAAAAATTAGCCGGGCATGGTGGCAGGTGCCTGTAGTCCCAGCTACTCAAGAAGCTGAAGCAGGAGAATGGCGTGAACCCAGGACACGGAGCTTGCTTTGAGCCACTGCACTCCAGCCTGGGCAACAGAGCGAGACTCCATCTTTAAAAAATCTACCTATATATATAGAGAGATTTTTCCATATTGCTATTAAAATGTGAAGACATAATAAAGTATTCTCAAATATGTAATATCTCAGAAGCTTTGCTGGTCTAGATTTTCTCTTGAATTCTCAATTATTATCACACAGCTGATACAAGGCAGACACCCAATAAACATACAATAAAGAAAGGAAGAAAAAATAGGAGGGAGAGAGAAAGGGAGTGAGAAAGGCAGAAAAGAAATCCTAAAGTAAACCCAGTAACAAGTTTCATGAAAACACAAAAACATAGACACTATTTCATATGTGGTTAATAATACAGTATTTGCTATGCTAAGGCTTACTTTGAAAACAATTTTGGATACTTGAATAAGAAGAGAAACAAATTCAAAAAATGATGTACATGAAATATGAAATAAGGGTGAGCAAATATTTTAGTGAAGTTTAGTGTTGCCTTTATAAAAATATCTGAAACTAATTATTTGGCCTTTAAAAAACCTATTCTATAACATCAATGAACCTTGAGGATATTATGTTAAGGGAAATAAGCTAGTTACAAAAAGACAAATGCTACATGATGTCATTTACATAAGATATCGAAAGTACTCAAACTCTCAGAACTGAAAGTAGAAAGGTGGTCGCCAGGGGCTGAGCAGAGGAAGAGAAGGGGAGGTGTTGCTCAAAGGAATAGAGTTTTGGTTTTGCAAGATAAAAAATGTTCTAGGCTGACTCTGGGCATACTGTCTATGGGTTAGGCCTACTCTACAAGGAGCCATTAAAAAACAAACAAACAAAACACGGTCTAGAGGCCTGTTGCACAACAATGGGCATATAGTTAACAGTACTGTACTATATACTTAAAATGTTTGTGATGGTAAATTTTGTTATGTGCTTTTTACCACAGTAAACAAAATACCTAAAACTAGACCTTCCATCTCTGCAATTAACTAGCGACATAAGATAGCTGCCTTTTAATTCCTCCTCAGGGAACACATGGTAACTATTAGGTTTTTAAAATACCTTCAAACTATTCTACTGTTTTCTGGGTTCCTGTTTCCTCAGTACTCTTCTTACTTCTATGGCTAGAGACCTAAACTAAGCCAATCAGACCTCCTTTTTTAGTGTTATTGATTGAATCATGCCTCACCCCTTCAAATCCATATGTTGAAGCCCTGATATGAGTACCTCAGATGTGACCATATTTAGAGATAGGGCCTTTAAGGGGTAATTGTTAAAATACGGCATTAGGATATGCAAATCCAATATAACTGGTGTTTTTACAAGAGAAAGAAACCAGGCATGTGCATGCACAATGGTTATGTGAAGACACAGTGAGAAGGAAGCCATCTGCAAGGCAAGAAGAGAGGCCTCAGGAAAAATCACACTTCTCAACACCTGGTTCTTGGACTTCTAGCCTCCAGAACTTTGAGAAAATTAATTTCTGTCATTTGAGGTACCCATTGTGTGGTATTCTATTATGGCAGCCCTAGTAAACTAGTAAACTCAGAAAAGTTATTTTGAATAAAGATACAAAAAATCCAAGATGGTTGATGTGGTGGTGCACTGTGAAGCAGTTCCATGAATGGCTAACATTTTGGGCAGAAAACAGAATATATATATGTATCTCAATGTCCAGGAACAGTCGGTCCAATTAAAAAACTGTAAAAGAGGGTAAGGATATACAGTGATGGAGGATGAAGTCCCATTTTAGGGTAGTTAGAAAGGTAGGTATTGAGAATTTTGTTCATTATATGCTTTTCTATAAAGACTCAGGGAATATATTTTCTGTGTCCATAAGAGATCCAGGTACATTTATAGGCAGCTGGTTTATTTCCACCATGTTAAAGCCATGACACTTGCAAATGTTCAGGTTACCTACATAACATTTGTAACTCATACTTAGAAACCAGAAAGAAAAGATAGGTTACCAATGATGAAAGAAAATCGGACAGATAGCTGACATCCTAACAGCAACAATAGAAGAGACAAAAGAAAGGGAAAAACTGTTTGTAATCACATTTTAAAGCTGGTCCTAATACCAGGTGTATTTCTGTTAAAGTCATGGCTATAATAAGTTACTGATGTTGAACATTTCAATTAGGATAATAGCTAATAAAAATACTATTTGTTTCCCTAGGAAATAGATTCTGAAAAAAGTACTATTTGTAATGTATCAACAATACATATATAATCTCTACTCTTCAAAACAATCCTAAAAATAGGCATTATTATCTCTATTTTATAAAACAGAACTAGAGACTCAGAGAAGTTAAATTACCTAAAACCACACAATAAAAATCAGAGCTCAAACTCAGATCCACTGTTAGATTCCAAAGTCCATATTCTATATATTACAACATAGGTCTTTTAATTCATCTTGTTCTAGATGTATGCTCATCAAGAAAATGTTGTAGCCCTACTGGTGCCCTGCCCCAGCCAAAACATGTGCAGTCTGCAGTACTGCCACGTCTGCAGGCATGCATGAGTGAGCACAGATCCTGCTGCCACTGCCCTGATGAAGCACTTTGGCCAGTGCCACCATTCGGAGAGTTGTGGTGAGTGGACCAGGAATACCTCAGCCCTTCCAACACAGAAGGTTCCTAAACTTGAGGGGCCAGAGAACAAAGGCCTGCTACCAGGGGGTACCAGCCCCCAGAGTCAGTACCAGGAGTGCTGAGCTGAGCCTTGGCCCCTTAACATCTTCCAGAAACTAAGCTAATTGACTAAACCCACCTTATACCACAATCAAACCCTCAAGGGAATCAAAGAAGATTAAAGCAATAAATCCATCTAAAGGACGATGAATTCAAACACTGAAGGAACATCAGCCCACACAGATGAGAAAAAAACAGTGCAAGAACTCTGGTAACTCAAAAAGCCAGAGTGTCCTCTTGCCTTCAAATGATTGCACTAGTTCCCCAGTGATGGTTCTTAATCAGCCTGAAATGGCTGAAATGACAAAAATAGAACTGAGAATATAGATAGGAATGAAGATCATTGAGCTTCAGGAAAAAGTCAAAACCCAATCCAAGGAATCTAAGAAATACAATAAAATGATACAGGAGCCAAAAGACAAAATGGCCATTTTAAGAAACAACCAACCTGATCTAATAGAGCTGAAAAACAAACTTAAAGAATTTCATAATACAATCACAAGTATTAACAACAGAATCAACCAAGCTAAGAAAGGAATCTCATAGCTTAAAGAACAATTCTCTGAAATAACTCATTCAGACAAAAAAAGAAAAAAAGCAAAAAGAATAAAGAAGAATGAATAAAGCCTCTGAGAAATGTAAGATTATGTAAAGAGACTGAATCTATAACTCACTGGCATCCGTAAAAGAGACAGCGAGAAAGCAAGCAACTTGGCAAACATATTTGAAGATATCATCCGTGAAAATTTCCCCAACCTCACTAAAGAGGAAACATTTAAATTCAGAAAATGTCAATAACCTATGTAAGATACTATACAAGATTAACATCTCCAAAACACATAGTCATCAGATTCTCCAAGATCAAAATGAAAGAAAAAACGTTAAAGGCAGCTAGAGATAAGGGGCAGATCAGCTAATAAAGCAACTCTATCAGGCTAACAATGAAACTTTCAGCAGAACCTGAAAAGCCAGAAGACATCAAGGAGCCTATATTCAGCATTCTTAAAGAAATTCCAGCTAACAATTTTATAGCCAGCCAAACTAAGCTTCATAAGTAAAAGAAAAATAAGATTCTTTTCAGATAAGCAAGGAATTTGGTACCACCATACCTGCTTTACAAGAGGTCCTTGAAGGAGTACAAAATATGGAAAGGAAAGACTGTTACTGGTCATCACAAAAATATGCTAAATACATAGACCATTGACTCTATAAAGTAAGTACACAATCAAATCTGCATAATAACCAGCTAACAACACAATGAATGGATCAAATGTGCACATATTCATAAGAACCTTGAATGTATATGGAATAAATGCCCCGATTAAAAGGCACTGAGCGGCAAGTTGGATGAAGAAACAATACCTAACAGTATGCTGTCTTCAAGACACCCATCTCACAAGCAGTGACACCCATAGCCTCAAAGTAAAGGGCTGGAGAAAAATTTACCAAGCAAATAGAAAACAGAAAAAAGCAGGGGTTGCTATTCTAATTTCAAACAAAACAGACTTTAAACCAGCAATGATCAAAAAAGACAAAGAAGGGCATTACATGTTAGTAGAGGGTTCAACTCAACAAGAAGACCTAACTATCCTAAATACATAAGTGTCCAATACAGGAGCACCCAGATTCATTAAACAAGTTCTTACAGACCTTCAAAGAGACTTAGACTCCCACACAATAACAGTGGGAGTTTCAACACCCTACTGACAGAATTAGATCACTGCAGTAGAAAACTAATAAAGATACTCAGGACCTTAACTTGACACTTAACCAAATGGACCTAACAGAGACCAACAGAAGTCGCCACCCCAGAACAACAGAATATACATCATTCTCATCAGCACATGGCACATACTCTAAAACTGACCACACCATTGGCCATAAAACAATTCACAGCAAATTCAAAAAAGCAAAATCCTACCAACCATACTCTTGCACCACAGCAAAATAAAAATTGAAATCAATACTAAGATCACCCACAATCATACAATTACATGGAAGCTAAACAACCTGCATCTGGATGGCTTTTGGGTAAACAATAAAATTAAGAGAGAAATCAAGACATTCTTTGAAACTAATGAGAATAGACACAATGTATCAGAATCTCTAGGATACAACTAAAGCAATGTTAAGAGAGAAGTTTAGGCCGGGCGCGGTGGCTCAAGCCTGTAATCCCAGCACTTTGGGAGGCCGAGACGGGTGGATCACGAGGTCAGGAGATCGAGACCATCCTGGCTAACACGGTGAAACCCCATCTCTACCAAAAATACAAAAACTAGCCGGGCGAGGTGGCGGGCGCCTGTAGTCCCAGCTACTCGGGAGGCTGAGGCAGGAGAATGGCGTAAACCCAGGAGGCGGAGCTTGCAGTGAGCTGAGGTCCGGCCACTGCACTCCAGCCCGGGCGACAGAGCAAGACTCCGTCTCAAAAAAAAAAAAAAAAAGAGAAGTTTATCATGCTGTAGAAAGATCTCAAGTTAACAAACTAACATCACACCTAGAGGAACTAGAAAACAAAAGCAAACCAACCCCAAAGCTAGCAGAAGATAAGAAATAACCAAAATCATAGCTGAACTGAATAAAATTGAGATGCAAAAAAAAATACCAAAAAATCAGTGGATCAAGGAATTGGTTTTTTGAACAAACTAATATGATTGGTAGACTGCTAGGTAGACTAATAAAGAAAAAAAGAGAGAAGATCCAAATAAACACAATCAGAAATGACAAAGGGGACATTGCTATGAACCCCACAGAAATATAAAAACCCTCAGAGACTACTATGAACACCTCTATACACACAAACTAGAACACCTAGAAGAAACAGATAATTTCCTGGAAACATACAACCTTCCAGGACTGAACCAAGAAGAAAATTGTATCCCTGAACAGATCAATAATGAGTTCCAAAATTGAATCAATAATGAAAATCCTACCAGCCAGAAAATACATAGGACTAGACAGATTCAAAGCTGGATTCTACCAGATGTATAAAAAAGGGCTGGTACCATTCCTACTGAAACTATTACAAAAAATTGAAGAAGAGGGATTCTTCCCTAACTCATTCTATGAGGCCAGCATCATCCTGATACCAGAACCTGACAGAGACACAACAAAAAATGAATAAATCTTTGCACAATATCCTTGATGAAAATAGATGCAAAAATTCTCAACAAAATACTAGCAAAACAAATCCAGCAACACATCAAAAAGCTGATCCACCACAGTCAAGTAGGGGTTCTCCCTGGGATGCAAGGTTGGTTCAACATATGCAAATCAATAAATGTGATTCATCACATAAATAGAGCTAAAGACAAAAACCACATGATCATCTCAATAGATGCAGAAAAGCCTTTTGATAAATTGAGCTTTCCTTCATGTTTAAAACCCTCAACAAACTAGGCATTGAGGCAACATACCTCAAAATAATGAGAGCCATATATGAAAAACCAATAGCCAACATCATATTGAAACTGGATCCCTTCCTTACACCATATACAAAAATCAACTCAAGATGGATTAAAGACTTAAATGTAAAACCTAAAAGTATAAAAACCCTGAAAGATAACCTAGGCAATACCATTTGGATATAGGCCCTGGAAAGATTTCACGATGAAGACACTAAAAGCAATTGCAACAAAAACAAAAATAGACAAATGGGATGTAATTAAACTAAAGAGTTTCAGCACAAAAAAAAAAAAAAAAAAAAAAAAGAATGTATTATCAGCGTAAAGAGACAACCAAAAGAATGGAAGAAATATTTGCAAACTATACATCTAACAAAGGTCTAATATCCAGAATCTATAAGGAACTTAAACTAACCAGTAAATGCCAATCAAAATCCCATTAAAAAGTTGGCAAAGGACATGAACAGATACTTTTCAAAAGAAGACATACATGTGGCCAACAAGCATATAAAATAATGTTCATTATCACTAATCATTACAGAAATGCAAATCAAAAGCACAGTTAGATACCATCTCACACCAGTCAGAAAGGCTATTACTAAAAAGTCAAAAAAAATAACAGATGCTGGCGAAGTTGCAGAGAAAAGGGAATGCTCATACACTGTTGGTTAGGGTGTAAATTAGTTTAGTTATTGTGAAAAGCAGTGTGGCAATTGTTTAAAAAACTTAAAACAGAAATACCATTCAACCCAGCAATTCCTTTATTGTATACATATCCAGAGGAATATAAATCATTCTACCACAAAGACACATGCACGTGTTATGTTCCTCACAGCACTATTCACAATGGCAGAGACATGGAATCAACCAAAATGCATATCAATTGGTGGTACATATGCACCATGGAATACTACACAATGAGATCATGTCCTTTGGAGCCACATGGTTGAAGCTGATGGCCATTATCCTAAGTGAACTAATACAGGAACAGAAAACCAAATATTACAAGTTCTCACTTATAAGTAGTAGCTAAACATTGAGTACACATGTACCCAAAGAAGGGAAAAATAGATACCAGCACCTACTTGAGGGTATGGGGGTGGAAGGAGGGTGAGGAGTGAGAAACTACCTATTCAGGACTATGCTTCTTACTTGGGTAATGAAATAATCTGTACACCAAACGCCTATGACATACAATTTACCTATATAACAAACCTTCACATGGCCCTGTGCAACTAAAATAAAAGTTTTTTTAAAAATAGAAAAAAATGAAACTTTGTATTATAATCCTAATTTCCATATAAATTTTGTTTTTAGGAAATAAAATTGCATACTCTTTTTGTATATACTTTCTAAAAGACATATTTGAAATATTAGGAAATTTACATAAATTTTATTTATACAAATATTTAGAAGCATGCCTATGATTTTAAAAATTGAATGGGCTGGGCGTGGTGGCTCAAGCCTGTAATCCCAGGACTTTGGGAGGCCGAGACGGGTGGATCACGAGGTCAGGAGATTGAGACCATCCTGGCTAACACTGTGAAACCCCGTCTCTACTAAACAATACAAAAAACTAGCCGGGCGAGGTGGTGGGCGCCTGTAGTCCCAGCTACTCGGGAGGCTGAGGCAGGAGAATGGCGTGAACCCGGTAGGAGGAGCTTTCAGTGAGCTGAGATCCGGCCCGGATCTGCACTCCAGCCCGGGCGACAGAGTGAGACTCCGTCTCAAAAAAAATAAATAAATAAATAAATAAATTGAATGTACTTGTCACAAATGTATGCATTTTATAAAACCTAATTTTGTCTAATGATATGAGTAAAATACCATCTTTAATATATAAAGTACTAATCTAACATCAGAAGGACATAAACATTGAAATTGTTTTAGTACAGATGAAACGTTAGTACTACTCTACCTTTCTTTCTTACTTGATTTTCTTTATACCTCTTCCATCCTTCCAATTGCAAAATAATTAGTTATGATTAAGTATTAAACACCCAGAATAGTCTGACCCACACAAAAAGAATCAAATTCATGTCCTTGGCCTCTTTAGAGCAGTTTCACTAATCATCATTATCCTAATTTACTTTAAAAAATTCTAAGAGCAATTATTGTCTGCAGAGTTCTTTTAGCAATTAATCATGTACTACTTTGTGACATACCTATTGTTCTCTTGAGCTGTTATTTAACTATTTTGATATTTATTTTATGCTATAATTCATCTTATATATTATCACAAAATTATCTTCCTAAAGCACAGATATTATGATTATATCATTGCACTACTCAAAAACCGTGAAAGGCACATTCTCATAACCCCCTCTGACTTCAAGCTCCTTGCTTCCACTGAATGGTGTATTGTAGAGATCACACTGTTCCACTGCACTCTCTATTCTTCCTCTCAGGGACCTTGCAGTGACAGAATAGTAGACATCCAAAGATGTCCACACACTATGCCCCAAAACCTGTGTATATTGCCTTCCGTGTCAAAGGGGGCTTTGCATATGTGCTTAGGAATCTTCAGATGGAAAAATTATTCTGGATTACCTAGTTGGGCCATATAAGAGTACTCACACCACATAAAAGTACTTATAAGGAAAAGAGGGAAGTGGGAGAGCCAGCATCAGACAAGATGTGATGATAGAAGCAGGGGTCACACAGGGAGATAGAGATTTGAAGAGGTTATGCTTTTAGATTTGAAGATGGAGGAAGGAGCCACAAACCAGAGAATATGGGAAACCTCTAGAACCTGGAAAAAACAGAAATAGCTTCTCCCATAGAGCTTCCAGAAAACTAGCCCCACTGGCACCTTGACTTTAGCCCCACAGGACCCATTTTCAGACTTCTGACCTCCAGAAACGAAAGACGATATGTTTGTGGTTGGGTGCTGTGGTGCATGCCTCTAGTCCCAGATACTCAGGAGGCTGTGGCAGGAGAATTTCTTGCATCCAGGAGTTCCAGTCCAGCCTGGGTAACATAGCAAGACCACAACTCAAAAGAAAAGAAAAGGAAAAGAAAAGAAAAGAGACAGGATAGAGAGGAGAGGAGAGGAGAGGAGAGGGAAAAGAAAAGAAAGAAAAGAAAAGAAAAGAAAAGAAGACATGCTATAACCTGAATTTAACATGTAAGAAAGTATTATATTGTCCTTTTGCTGAAGGTTCCTGTGGTTGCTTTTGAATCTTCTGTCAAAGAGTTAAATGGATCTAAACTTAGTAGGACATGATTTTTATTTGCTCTCCTTTAGTGATGATAGTTTACAAAGAACTACATGCAACTGCACCAAATACTCTCTGTGATCTATTGTAAGTATTTTCAAAATATTTGCCCATAATTATTTTCTCTGTTTTCTTTGTTTTTCTCACAATCTGAAATGAGCAGAGGTCTTTGAATTAGAATTATGACTATAGCCTAGGTTTTCAGAGGAAGAGATATACCAGAGACCAAGAGGTCACATTAGATTGTACCAACCAACAGGTCTAGGAATACAGATAACTAGAAAGCCAGCAACAAAGTGAGTGGTCAAAAACCAAGCAGAAATCTTGACAAAGGAATGCCAGAAATATTATAGAATGCTATTATTAACCCAATTACTTGTCCCTGTCTCCTAACTTCTCAGAAAGTGAATAGAAAGATCATTGAATGTAACAATATGAGAAAGGTTTAGGCCATCTGGAGTTTTTCTTACCCTTTGTACAGAGAAAAAAATATGGATAATTGGCTTGACAAGAAGAAACCAAAAGTGTGATATTAAATGCCAAATAAAAAATTTACGTCATAAATATCATGCTTGAATCCAAAATTTAAAAAAAATGGCACGTAGACATAATCTGCATTTGATTTTACATTACCTGAGTGAGAGCACTCTATATTCAGAAAATAATGTTTCTGGTGTTTGATGTTCACATGCCTCATTCAGAACAGAGTTTTATTTATTTATTTTTATTTTTTATTTTTTATTTTTTATCTTTTTGAGACTGAGTCTCGCTCTGTCTCCCAGGCTGGATGGAGTGCAGTGGCCAGATCTCAGCTCACTGCAAGCTCCGCCCCCGGGGTTTACGCCATTCTCCTGCCTCAGCCTCCCGAGTAGCTGGGACTACAGGCGCCCGCCACCTCGCCTGGCTAGTTTTTTGCATTTTCTGGTAGAGACGGGGTTTCACCGTATCAGCCAGGATGGTCTCGATCTCCTGACCTCGTGATCCGCCCATCTCGGCCTCCCAAAGTGCTGGGATTACAGGCTTGAGCCACCGCGCCCGGCCAGAACAGAGTTTTATTTTTAAGATTTAAAGACTGTTGGCTATTACTAAAAAGTAAAAACAAAAAAACAAACAAACAAAAGAAAAAAACAGATGCTGGCAAGGTTGCAGAGAAAAAGGAACACTTATACACTGCTGGTGGAAGTGTAAATTAGTTCAGCCACTATGGAAAGCAGTATGGCAATTCCTCAAAGACCCAAAAGCAGAACTACAATCTGACCATTTGACCCAGCAATCCCATGACTGGGTATATAGCCAGAGAAATATAAATCATCCTACCATAAAGACATATCCACATGAATGTTCATTGCAGCACTATTCGCAATAGCAAAAACATGGAATCAACCTAAATGCCCATCAATGACAGATTGGAGAAGGAAAATGTGGTGCATATACACCATGGAACATGGAATATTTTGCAGCCATAAAACAGAATGAGATCGTGTCTTTTGCAGGAACGTGGATGAACCTGGAGGGCACTAACCTTAGCAAACTATTGAAGGAACAGAAAACCAAATACCACATGTTCTCACAAGTGGGAGGTGAATGATAAGAACTTATGAACATAAAGAAGGAAATGACAGATACTGGGGTCTACTTGAGGGTGAAGGGTGGGAGGAGGGAGAGGAGCAGAAAATACAACTGTTGTGTACTGTACTTAATACCTGGGTTTTGAAATAATCTATACAACAAACCCCATGACACATGTTTACCTATACAACAAACCTTCACATGTACCCCCAAACCTGGAATAAATGTTAAAAAAAAAGATTGGAATAGTTGAAGCATGATTAATAGTGATTAATTATATAATCAAAATTTCAAAGGACAGAGGTTATATTTGATTATTTACTTACAATCAAGTAAATAGTCAACTGTGACTTTAAAAAATTATTTATTTACAAATGACTTCCACCACTGAAGGCTCGAATTTCTGATAATGGGTATTGCTCTTTTAAAGTTCTCGCCTGAAAAAGTGGCAAATCTCCCCACAAACTCCTCAAATGTAGGCTCAGGGGCCACAATATAGAAACATGGGATTTTTTTTTTTTAAAAAAAGAAAAACCAATAACATCACATAAAATTCAATAGAAAAGTGACAGCAGTCAAAATGCTCCCAAATGAACAAACCCCAATTTCACATATTTTTTAATGGAAGTATATTTCATGGTAAAGGCCCATTCTCAGTTAATGTGGCTCTCCACTGGCACTCTCTCTCTGTGCCACAGGAGTAGCCTCCTGTGGCTACTCAAAATCTTCTGTGGACATAAGCTGCTCTGAAAAGATGTTTGATTTTGTTTATTTGTCTTATACTAGGTCTTTATCTACTATCTCCTATAGCTTCCTCTGCTTTAGAAGGAGATATCACCAAGTGTAATCTCAAGTGTATTATTGAGAAGCATTCCACTATAATATCTTCCATAATTTATCCATTCACCTTTTGATAGACATTTGAGTGGTTTCTAAGTGTTATCTATTGCAAATAACGCTACTGTAAACATTTGTGGCCCTGTCTTTGTGTGGACACTTGATTTTCTTCTTTTAAGAAATGAGGTCTTCCTATGTTGCGCAGGCTAGGGGCAGTGGCCATTCACAGGCACAGTCATAGGACACTATGGAACTCCGTGGCTCAAGTGATTCCCTGCACCTCAGCCTCCCAAGTAGCTGGGACTACAGGCTTGTACCACTGTGCTTGGCTATTTCTCTTGAGTGAATAGCTAGAAATGAAATTGTTGGATCACATGAAGGATGCATGTTCAGTTTCTTAAGAAACTGTCAAAATGCTGTCAAAAGTGGTTGTACCATGTTATATTCCTATCAACAGTGTATATCAGTTCTGTTTCCTAAACATCTTTGCCAAAATCAGTCTTTTTAAATTTTAGCCATTCTAGTAGGTGTATAATGGAATCACATTGTGATTTTAATTTGTGCATCCCTTATTACTAATGATGTTGAGTATTTTTCATGTGCTTATTGGCCATTTGTATATCTTCTTTAGTGAAGTGTCTGTTCAAATGTTTTTGCTTATTTCTGGGAATTTTTTTAACTACTGAGTTTTTTATATATTCTGGCCAAGAGCCATGTATCATATACATGATTTGAAAGTATTGTCTACCCAATTCATGTCTTTTATTCTCCAACCAGCTTCCTCCGCAGAGCACAAGTTGTTAATTTTGATGAAGTCCAATTTACCAATTTATGTTAATGAATGGTGATTTTGGTGTCATATCCAAGAAAGTATTACGTAACCCAGTGTTATCTCCTATATTTTTCTGTACCTATTTAGATGAATCATGTAATTTTTCTTTTTAGTTTGTTAATGTGGTAAATTACAACAATTGTTTTTCAAATGTTTACTCAATCTTGCATTCCTGGAATAAACCTCACTTAGTCATTATGTATTATCTTTTTTACATAGTTTTTATTAGATTTGCAAAAAAAAGTTTTAACAATTGCTATGTATGATTATAAGAAATAGTGATCTGTAGTTTTATTTCCTTGCAATATCTTTTTTTTTTTTTTTTGTCTTTTTAATTAAGACAGGGTCTCACTCTGTCACCAAGAGGGCAGTTGCACAATCATGGCTCAGCTCACTGCCATTTGACTTCCTGGGCTTGGGTGATCTTTCCGCGTCAGCCTACATGCGCATGCCACCATGCCCAATTTTTTTGTACTTTTTGTAGAGATGGGATTTTGCCATGTTGCCCAGGCTGGTCTCAAATTCTGGGACTCAAGCCATCTACCCACCTTAACCTCCCAAAGAGGCTTCCTAATTTATTCTGTAAGGCCAAAAAGTACTCTTATTCCTAAATAACAACAAAAAAAAAGGTATTAATACCCAAAGTATTCATATACGCACATAAAAATTAAATATTTTTTTTTGTTTGAGTATAAGAGTACTTTAGCCCTCATAGAATTGGTGTTATTTCTTCCTTAAATGTTTGTTGGAATTCACCAATGAAACCAACTGGATCTGAAGTTTTCATTGTAGTAAGGTTGTTCACTACAAGTTCTATGTCTTTCATAGACATAGGGCTATTCAGTTTATTTCTTCTTTAATGAGCTTGGTGGTCTGTGTCTTTAAAGGAATTTGTTCATTTGATCTCAGTTGTCTAATTTATTGGCATAATGTTGTTCATAATTGTTAAGTCAGAAACTGTCAAAGGTCAGAGATCTTCTCCTGCTTGCAAGCCAGTAAGTTAGCCTGCCACAGTTATATAGATATATAGATACAGCTATCTTGACAGGAGAAAAATGTTTTTCTGGATAAGACAAATAAGTTATTATTTACAGCAAAAAAAAAGTCAGAGCAGCTTCTTTCCAGAAAGAAAGAAGCTTTCTGGAGCAATTTCCCCAGCTCCAGTCTCCATAGGCCAACATGAACGAGAGTGAGATAGTACTTGTGCATGTAACAGAAATGCATCCAAGGAGAGGAATTCTAAATTTATGAGGTTCAGAGCTTATATAGGGACTGCTGGCATATATGCCCGTTTTTGTTTCCGGAGAGAAAAAGAGAGAGTATGTTTTATTCTGAAATGTAAACAAATCCTCTCCAGGAAAGAAGGGTAAGTTCTTTATCTTTATTATTTTGGAATGTAAGCAAATGTCTCCAAAGGAGACAGATCTCTAAATTTCTAGCTTTCAAGGCCTTTGCTATTCAAACATTACCCCTTGCTTTGAAGATATGAATCCTAAAGAAATATGAAAATGTTCATGGAGAATTGTCTGCCAACACCAAATACCATACATCCTATTATAAACACAACAAACTCCTGTCCTCAGAGGAGGCCACACAAAAATCCATCTGGCTACTACATCAAGAGGCAATGTCGTAAGACCAGTATTATCTAGAGGATGTCCAGGACCCTGTAATTTGAGTAGAGGAATCTGATTCAAATATATACATTCATTCCACCTTGTGGCCCGGCAATCCCTAGGGCCCCATTATGTCTACAATCTAGGATGAGGTTCCACATCCAGTTTCCAATCAGAAGAAGAAAAAGAATGTGAGAAAGGCCTAGCTTCTCTCTTAAAGGACTGTGGTAGCCAGCCTCGAAGGTTCCCCCCCCCACCACCAGTGAATCCCACCTCTGCATATCCACACTTCTTCTGTAGTACTCTCCCACATTGAAAGGAGCTGACCTGTATAACCAATCTGATATTGTGGCAATGAACACATATAACTTTTGAGGCCAGGTCACAAGAGATATTGCAGCTTCTGTCTTCCTCTCTTGCTACGGGGAAAGACAGCTGTCATGTTATGAAGACACTCAGGTAGTCTTTTCAGGAGATGCATGTGAAGAAAAAAACAAAAACAAAAAACTGAGGTATCCTGCCAAAGGCCACATAAATAAGTCATTTTGGAAGTGAAACCTCCAGTCCTGCCTTCAGATGACTGCAGCCCCATTGCCATCTTGACTACAACCAAGATTGTGATCTAGAACCATGCAGCAAAGCCAATTCTGAATTTGTAACTCCGTAGAAACTGTATGAAATAATGTTTATTGTTATATTAGGCTATTATTTGTATAGCAAGAGATAACTAATATAATGGTATTCATTACTTCCATTCACATTTCACTGGTAAAAATTTACTTGGACCACCTATGACCAAAAAAGTATAAGAAATGTAGGTTAGCCATATACCCAGTAAGAAAAGAAGAAAAGCTTTTGGTGGACAGCTGGTATTATCTGCAAAACACATTCTAATATCTGGACATTATCTAACCTGTGCCTCAGTATCTCCTTTACTTTAGGTTCAGGGGTACATATGAAGGTTTGTTACATAGGTAAACTTATGTCACAGAGGTTTTTTGTACAGATTGAATCACGTAGTACTAAGCCCGTATACAATAGTTATCTTTTCTGCTCCTCTCCCTCCCCCATCCTCCACTCTCAAGTAGACTCCCTCCTCCTACCCTCCACTCTCAAGAAAGTTGTTTCTTTCTTTGTGTTTGTAAGTTCTTATCATTTAGTTCCCACTTACAAGTGAGAACATGTGGTATTTGGTTTTCTGTTCTTGCATCAGTTTGCTAAGGATAATAGCCTCCAGCTCCATCCATGTTCCTGCAAAAGACTTGCTCTCATTCTTTTTTATGGCTGCATAGTTTTCCATGGTGTATGTATACTTCATTTTCTTTCTCCAGTCTACCACTGATGGGCATTTAGGTTGATTTCATGTCTTTTCTATTGTGAACAGTGCTGCAATGAACATTTATGTGGATGTGTTTTTATGGTAGAATGATTTATATTCCTCTGGATATATGCCTAGGAATGGGATCAAATGGTGGTTCTGTTTTTAGGCCTTTGAGGAATCCCCATACTGTTTTCCACAATAGCTGAACTAATTTGCACTCCCACCAGCAATGTGAAAGTGTTCCCTTCTCCACAACCTTGCCAGCATCTGTTATGTTTTTGACTTTTCAATAATATCAATTCTGACTGGTGTGAGATGGAATCTCATCGTAGTGTTGATTTACATTTATCTAATGATAAGTCATATGAGCTCTTTCTCATATGCTTGTTGGTCACCTTTATGTCTTTTTTGAGAAGTGTCTGTTCATGTTCTTTACCCACTTTTTAATGGGGTTCTTTGTTTTTCTCTTGTAAATTTGTTGAAGTTCTTTAAAGATGCTGGATATTAGATGGCAGTCGGGTGTATAGTTTGCAAATATTTTCTACTGTTCTCTAGGTTGTTTATTCTGTTGATAGTTTATTTTGCTGTGCAGAAGTGCTTAGGTTTAATTAGATCCCACATGTCAATTTTTGCTTTTTGTTGCAATGTTTTTGGTGTCTTTGTCAAGAAATCATTGCCCATTCCCATGTGCAAGATGGTATTGCCTAGGTTGTCAGAAAGCCTAAATTTTAGTGATGATTAGCCATTTCTGCATAGCTGACTTGTGTTAAATCCCCACACTTGAACCAAAGAATAGAGGCCAGGAAGCAGAACTAAATTCTACTAGTATGATGGCCATCATTGTACACAAATGGATGGGGATAGCAGTCCTCAGAAGATTTGTGTGGTGGGGTACTGAGTAGACAGTTTCATAGATGTGCACTTCATTGCTCAATAAATATCTGTAGAATAAATAAATAATTAAATTAAACTTCCCTACAAAGGAAAGTCTACAACATAAAACTGTTAATGGGCATGAGACAGATCATGACATGAAAAGAAGTCTGTGCTATACTGTTAAGTGATAAATACAGATTATAGAATAGTCTGAATAAAATGATCCCATTTGTAAAACAAAACAAATAAATATATTTGTTTAAATAGATTTTCATGAAAACATCTTGAAAAATGTTGTTCAAACTGTTAACAATGGTTGCCTCTGAGAACATTTACCTTCTCTTTATATTAATACATTTTTGCTACTTGAGTTTTTACTGTCTATTTTATATACACTGCATTATTTAAATTGTTTACAATAAATAGCTATTACTTTTATAGGGCTATGTAGTAATAAAAAGCAATAAAATTAAATATACTTTAAGGAAAAAAACTCTCCTTAAAATGCTTCACAAATTCTTTTTCCTCTAATGCATACTACTTCCTTAGTTCAGTTCTTTGTCTTTATGACCTAGACCAGAATTCAGCAAACTTTTCATGTCAAGGGTCCTATCATAAATGTTATGCAACTCTTTCACAGCTACTCAATTCTACTGTTGCAGCTTGAAAGCATTCATGGGTAATACCTAAACTAATGGGTGTGTCTATGTTCAATAAAACCTTATGTAATAAAACAGGTGATGGGCCAGTCCCTCGGCCATTGTTTTTTGACCCCTCAACTAGACGACTGAAGTCCCCTAATTCAGCCTCTAATCCTTTTCCACTCACTCTCATGTATCTTATGCTTTTCCTATATATGTCATGTAATTTCTTTCCACCCTATGTTTTTGCTTAAGTCTTAATGGTCTAGAAAATTCCTAGATTTTTGGTGATTTCAAGATTATTTTTAAGACCCTGAATAGATTTCATACCCAGATAAGTAAAATAGACAGCACTTTGTTCAGTGCTTCCACAGTCTTTCTACATATCTTGATTAGCACCTTGTAATGATTTCCACATGTGGCTCCCAGTTAGACATGATGACTGAGATTACACCTTTGAATTCCTGGAGCCTATAACAAGACAGGGCAAAGAGTGAGCATTCAGAAATGTTTGCTGCGTAAATAGAGAAGGATCTCTTAGGCTTCGTAGGCTTTCAAATTAGGTGCAGAAAATTGCTTCTCCTGGCAGTTTTCCTTTTCCTTTCCTCATCAGAACAATCAATACCTGGAATTTGGATCTTTCTCTCTTATTTTCCACATTTCTGCATGATTTAATGCCTACAGCAAATAAGATCATATAGCTAATATCAAATTTTTGAATCTCATTTGTCAATGGATCCAAAGCAATGCTCTAAGCACTTACAAGTAAAGACATTCAGAGTATAGTTCACTTTTGCTCTCTAATATCCCATTTATAAGGATTTACTGATAGCCCAGGTTTACTACAACTGGGTTTCCTAGATGATGAGTTACTTGACTATAGGGACTTTAATTTTGAAAAGCTAAGAAATATTTAGTGCATAAGTGAAAGAATCACTAGGTTACAACCTGAAAACTCAAAATATGTCCCATCTAAGATTGGGACTATTTCACAGGTTTTGTACATAGGAGACATCTTATTTTATATAAAATAATCAATTACCTTATATAAAAAAAGTTATTATGGGCCCACTATATGTTATATACCTTCATTTATATTATTCAATATAATTCTCCCTCAGACCTTTAGATGGCTATTGTCATTAATTTGCTAATGAGGAAACCGAGGCTCAGAGATGTTAAGTAGCTTGTCCAGTGCCGTAGTAAACAAGAGGATACAGGCTGGGCACAATGGCTCATACCTGTAATTCCAACACTTTGGGAGGCTGAGGTGAGCAGATTACTTTAGCCCAGGAATTCAAGATCAGCCTGGGCGGGTATTGGAGGGAGCAAGATGGCCAAATAGGAACAGCTCCAGTCTCCAATTCCCAGTGCGAGCTACACAGAAGACCGGTGATTTCTGCATTTTCAACTGAGGTACTGGGTTCATCTCAATAGGGAGTGACAGACAATCGGTGCTGGTCAGCTGCTGCAGCTCGACCAGTGAGAGCTGAAGCAGGGCGAGGCATCGCCTCACCTGGGAAGCGCAAGGGGGAAGGGAATCCCTTTTCCTACCCAGGGGAACTGAGACACACAACACCTGGAAAATCGGGTAACTCCCACCCCAATACTGCACTTTAAGCAAACGGGCACACCAGGAGATTATATCCCACACCTGGCCGGGAGGGTCCCACAGCCACGGAGCCTCCCTCATTGCTAGCACAGCAGTCTGCAATCTAACCACAAGGCAGCAGCGAGGCTGGGGGAGGGGTGCCCGCCATGCTGAGGCTTAAGTAGGTAAACAAAGCCGCTGGGAAGCTCAAACTGGGTGGAGCTCACAGCAGCTCAAGGAAGCCTGCCTGTCTCTGTAGACTCCACCTCTGGGGACAGGGCACAGCTAAACAACAGCAACAACCAAAAAAAAAAAAAAAAAAAGCAGCAGAAACCTCTGCAGACACAAACGACTCTGTCTGACAGCTTTGAAGAGAGCAGTGGATCTCCCAACACGGAGGTTGAGATCTGAGAACAGACAGACTGCCTGCTCAAGTGGGTCCCTGACCCCTGAGTAGCCTAAATGGGAGACATCACCCACTAGGGACAGACTGACACTCCACACCTCACACGGTGGAGTACACCCCTGAGAGGAAGCTTCCAAAGTAAGAATCAGAAAGGTACACTCGCTGTTCAGCAATGTTCTATCTTCTTCAGCCTCTGCTGCTGATACCCAGGCAAACAGGGTCTGGAGTGGACCTCAAGCAATCTCCAACAGACCTATAGCTGAGGGTCCTGACTGTCAGAAGGAAGACTATCAAACAGGAAGGACACCTACACCAAAACCCCACCAGTACGTCACCATCATCAAAGACCAGAAGCAGATAAAACCACAAAGATGGGGAAAAAGCAGGGCAGAAAAGCTGGAAATTCAAAAAATAAGAGCGCATCACCCCCTTCAAAGGAGCGCAGCTCATCGCCAGCAATGGTTCAAAGCTGGACGGAGAATGACTTTGACGAGATGAGAGAAGAAGGCTTCGTCCATCAAACTTCTCAGAGCTAAAGGAGGAATTACGTACCCAGCGCAAAGAAACTAAAAATCTTAAAAAAGAGTGGAAGAATTGATAGCTAGAATAATTAATGCAGAGAAGGTCATAAACAAAATGACAGAGATGAAAACCATGACACGAGAAATACGTGACAAATGCACAAGCATCAGTAACCGACTCGATCAACTGGAAGAAAGAGTATCAGCGATTGAGGATCAAATGAATGAAATGAAGCGAGAAGAGAAACCAAAAGAAAAAAGAAGAAAAAGAAATGAACAAAGCCTGCAAGAAGTATGGGATTATGTAAAAAGACCAAATCTACGTCTGATTGGGGTGCCTGAAAGTGAGGGGGAAAATGGAACCAAGTTGGAAAACACTCTTCAGGATATCATCCAGGAGAACTTCGCCAACCTAGTAGGGCAGACCAACATTCAAATTCAGGAAATACAGAGAATGTCACAAAGATACTCCTCGAGAAGAGCAACTCCAAGACACATAATTGCCAGATTCACCAAAGTTGAAATGAAGGAAAAAATCTTAAGGGCAGCCAGAGAGAAAGGTCGGGTTACTCACAAAGGGAAGCCCATCAGACTAACAGCAGATCTCTCGGCAGAAACTCTACAAGCCAGAAGAGAGTGGGGGCCAATATTCAACATTCTTAAAGAAAAGAATTTTCAACCCAGAATTTCATATCCAGCCAAACTAAGATACATAAGTGAAGGAGAAATAAAATCCTTTACAGATAAGCAAATGCTTAGAGATTTTGTCACCACTAGGCCTGCATTACAAGAGACCCTGAAGGAAGCACTAAACATGGAAAGGAACGACCAGTACCAGCCATTGCAAAAACATGCCAAAATGTAAAGACCATCGAGGCTAGGAAGAAACTGCATCATCTAATGAGCAAAATAACCAGTTAATATCATAATGGCAGGATCAAGTTCACACATAACAATATTAACCTTAAATGTAAATGGACTAAATGCTCCAATTAAAAGACACAGACATACATAGGCTCAAAATAAACGGATGGAGAAAGATCTACCAAGCAAATGGAGAACAAAAAAAAACAGGGGTTGCAATACTAGTCTCTGATAAAACAGACTTTAAACCATCAAAGATCAAAAGAGACAAAGAAGGCCATTACATAATGGTAAAGGGATCAATTCAGCAGGAAGAGCTAACTATCCTAAATATATATGCACCCAATACAGGAGCACCCAGATTCATAAACCAAGTCCTTAGAGACTTACAAAGAAACTTAGACTCCCATACAATAATAATGGGAGACTTCAACACTCCACTGTCAACATTAGACAGATCAACGAGACAGAAAGTTAACAAAGATATCCAGGAATTGAACTCATCTCTGCAGCAAGCAGACCTAATAGACATCTATAGAACTCTCCACTCCAAATCAACAGAATATGCATTCTTCTCAGCACCACATCACACTTATTCCAAAATTGACCACATAATTGGAAGTAAAGCACTCCTCAGCAAATGTACAAGAACAGAAATTATAACAAACTCTCTCTCAGACCACAGTGCAATCAAACTAGAACTGAGGACTAAGAAACTCAATCTAAACCGCTCAACTACATGGAAACTGAACAACCAGCTCCTGAATGACTACTGGGTACATAACAAAATGAAGGCAGAAATAAAGATGTTCTTTGAAACCAATGAGAACAAAGATACAACATACCAGAATCTCTGGGACACATTTAAAGCAGGGTGTAGAGGGAAATTTATACCACTAAATGCCCACAAGAGAAAGCTGGAAAGATCTAAAATTGACACTCTAACATCACAATTAAAAGAACTAGAGAAGCAAGAGCAAACAAATTCAAAAGCTAGCAGAAGGCAAGAAATAACTAAGATCAGAGCAGAACTGAAGGAGATAGAGACAGAAAACCCTCCAAAAAATCAATGAATCCAGGAGTTGGTTTTTTGAAAAGATCAACAAAATTGACAGACCGCTAGCAAGACTAATAAAGAAGAAAAGAGAGAAGAATCAAATAGATGCAAAAAAAAAATGATAAAGGGGATATCACCACCAACCCCACAGAAATACAAACTACCATCAGAGAATACTATAAACATCTCTACGCAAATAAACTAGAAAATCTAGAAGAAATGGATAATTTCCTGGACACTTACACTCTCCCAAGACTAAACCAGGAAGAAGCTGAATCTCTGAATAGACCAATAGCAGGCTCTGAAATTGAGGCAATAATTAATAGCCTACCCACCAAAAAAAGTCCAGGACCAGATGGATTCACAGCTGAATTCTACCAGAGGTACAAGGAGGAGCTGGTACCATTCCTTCTGAAACTATTCCAATCAATAGAAAAAGAGGGAATCCTCCCTAACTCATTTTATGAGGCCAACATCTGTGTGGCAGAGACACAACAAAAAAAGAGAATTTTAGACCAATATCCCTGATGAACATTGATGCAAAAATCCTCAATAAAATACTGGCAAACCAGATTCAGCAGCACATCAAAAAGCTTATCCACCATGATCAAGTGGGCTTCATCCCTGGGATGCAAGGCTGGTTCAACATTTGCAAATCAATGAACGTAATCCATCATATAAACAGAACCAAAGACAAGAACCACATGATTATCTCAATAGATACAGAAAAGGCTTTTGACAAAATTCAACAGCCCTTCATGCTAAAAACGCTCAATAAATTCGGTATTGATGGAATGTACCTCAAAATAATAAGAGCTATTTATGACAAACCCACATCCAATATCATACTGAATGGGCAAAACTGGAAAAAATCCCTTATTGAAATCTGGCACAAGACAGGGATGCCCTCTCTCACCACTCCTATTCAACATAGTGTTGGAAGTTCTGGCTAGGGCAATCAGGCAAGAGAAAGAAATCAAGGGTATTCAGTTAGGAAAAAAGTATATTTAATTTTATTGCTTTTTATTACTACATAGCCCTATAAAAGTAATAGCTATTTATTGTAAACAATTTAAATAATGCAGTGTATATAAAATAGACAGTAAAAACTCAAGTAGCAAAAATGTATTAATGTATTAATATAAAGAGAAGGTAAATGTTCTCAGAGGCAACCATTGTTAACAGTTTGAACAACATTTTTCAAGATGTTTTCATGAAAATCTATTTAAACAAATATATTTATTTGTTTTGTTTTACAAATGGGATCATTTTATTCAGACTATTCTATAATCTGTATTTATCACTTAACAGTATAGCACAGACTTCTTTTCATGTCATGATCTGTCTCATGCCCATTAACAGTTTTATGTTGTAGACTTTCCTTTGTAGGGAAGTTTAATTTAATTATTTATTTATTCTACAGATATTTATTGAGCAATGAAGTGCACATCTA
Organism: Rhinopithecus roxellana; assembly: GCF_007565055.1. Taxonomy (NCBI): domain Eukaryota; kingdom Metazoa; phylum Chordata; class Mammalia; order Primates; family Cercopithecidae; genus Rhinopithecus; species Rhinopithecus roxellana. The sequence goes on from NC_044552.1 coordinate 112,636,456, forward strand.
TGAAACTGTCTACTCAGTACCCCACCACACAAATCTTCTGAGGACTGCTATCCCCATCCATTTGTGTTCAAAAATCACAAGCATTCTTATACATCAGTAACAAACAAACAGAGAGCGAAATCAGAAATAAAATACCTAGGAATCCAACTAACAAGGGATGTAAAGGACCTCTTCAAGGAGAACTATAAACCACTGCCCAGTGAAATAAAAGAGGACACAAACAAATGGAAGAACATACCATGCTCATGGATAGGAAGAATCAATATCGTGAAAATGGCCATACTGCCCAAGGTTATTTATAGATTCAATGCCATCCCCATCAAGCTACCAATGAGTTTCTTCACAGAATTGAAAAAACTGCTTTAAAGTTCATATGGAACCAAAAAAGAGCCTGCATTTCCAAGACAATCCTAAGTCAAAAAACAAAGCTGGAGGCGTCACGCTACCTGACTTCAAACTATACTACAAGGCTACAGTAACCAAAACAGCATGGTACTGGTACCAAAACAGAGATATAGACCAATGGAACAGAACAGAGTCCTCAGAAATAATACCACACATCTACAGCCATCTGATCTTTGACAAACCTGAGAGAAACAAGAAATAGGGATTCCCTATTTAATAAATGGTGCTGGGAAAATTGGCTAGCCATAAGTAGAAAGCTGAAACTGGATCCATTCCTTACTCCTTATACGAAAATTAATTCAAGATGGATTAGAGACTTAAATGTTAGACCTAATACCACAAAAACCCTAGAAGAAAACCTAGGTAGTACCATTCAGGACATAGGCATGGGCAAGGACTTCATGTCTAAAACACCAAAAGAAACGGCAGCAAAAGCCAAAATTGACAAATGGGATCTAATTAAACTAAAGAGCTTCTGCACAGCAAAAGAAACTACCATCAGAGTGAACAGGCAACCTACAGAATGGGAGAAAATTTTTGCAATCTACTCATCTGACAAAGGGCTAATATCCAGAACCTACAAAGAACTCAAACAAATTTACAAGAAAAAAACAAACAACCCCATCAAAAAGTGGGGAAAGGATATGAACAGACATTTCTCAAAAGAAGACATTCATACAGCCAACAGATACATGAAAAAATGCTCATAATCACTCGCCATCAGAGAAATGCAAATCAAAACCACAATGAGATACCATCTCACACCAGTTAGAATGGCAATCATTAAAAAGTCAGGAAACAATAGGTGCTGGAGAGGATGTGGAGAAATAGGAACACTTTTACACTGTTGGTGGGATTGTAAACTAGTTCAATCATTATGGAAAACAGTATGGCGATTCCTCAAGGATCTAGAACTAGATGTACCATATGACCCAGCCATCCCACTACTGGGTATATACCCAAAGGATCATAAATCATGCTGCTATAAACACGCATGCACACGTATGTTTATTGTGGCACTATTCACAATAGCAAAGACTTGGAATCAACCCAGATGTCCATCTGTGACAGACTGGATTAAGAAAATGTGGCACATATACATCATGGAATACTATGCAGCCAAAAAAAGGATGAGTCTGTGTCCTTTGTAGGGACATGGATGCAGCTGGAAACCATCATTCTTAGCAAACTATCGCAAGAACAGAAAACCAAACACCGCATGTTCTCACTCATAGGTGGGAACTGAACAATGAGATCACTTGGACTTGGGAAGGGGAACATCACACACTGGGGCCTATCATGGGGAGGGGGGAGGGGGGAGGGATTGCATTGAGATTTATACTTGATGTAAATGACGAGTTGATGGGTGCTGACAAGTTGATGGGTGCGGCACAGCAACATGGCACAAGTATACATATGTAACAAACCTGCACGTTATGCACATGTACCCTAGAACTTAAAGTATAATAATAAATAAATAAATAAAGATCAGCCTGGGCAACATGTGAGAACTTGTCTCTATAAAAAATAAGAAATTAGCCAGGTGTGGTGGTGTGTGCCTGTAGTCCCAGACACTTGGGAGGCTGAGGTGGGACGATTGCCTGAGTCCACGATTTTGAGATTGCAGTGAGCTGTGATTGTGCTACTGTACTCCAGCCTGTGCAACAGAACAAGACTTTGTCTCAAAAACAAATAAATAAAAAAGCACAAGCGGATACACCTGGGTCTCCAACTTTGTTCGTCAGATTGTAAGTCCTGTAGTCTTTTCTCATACATAGCTTGCTTTCATCTTCCTTTGATTCTTAACATTTGTTGAAAGCCATTTGTATATCATTTATAGTTAGTTATTGAACTTTCCTATCAAGTCCTGGAGTTTTTGCACCTGACTTTCTGTTAAGCAATATGGTTAATATATCAAGCCATTGTTAAAAGGGGCTCAAAATTTTGCATACTGAACGTTTTAAAAATATTTAGATTAGACAATTAAAAGTTTTAAGTACTACTATTTACACAGTTTTGTTGGGTGGTCCCTGGATTTTGACCATCAGTCAGATGGACCAAACTGAGATGACCTACATCTGAACTGAATAAATATCCATCCACAGGCAAGACAAGTGAGTGGACTAGACTTGTGCAGCCCAGACATGGTCAGCAAAGGTCAATGTCAGTTACAATATCAGGAAAATTCAACAGTAGGTGAGATCTCCAGTAGATGTAGAAAACATAGCAATAGAAGGACCAGAGGTATACTCATCATTCAGAAGATCCAGAAGCTGATAACTGAAAACCCTCATGGGGTAAGGACTGAATGGTGAACAAACAAACAAGCAAACAAAAAGGAAACTAAGCTCCATAAGAGGTAGAATACTCTGTCTTAGATGCAAGACAGAGACTAAGGCACAGGAAAACCAGACAATATGTCAGAGACAAGAACTGGGATGCAAAATCCAAGTGATAGCAGCTAATTTATGACTTAGGTCCCTCTCATTCTCTCTGCCCAAAGGCCAAAATGTTTCAAGCAGTCATACAGGTCAGAATCCTCAGTGATGGATACAATCCTCCAGGTATGAAGAGACAGGAAAAACCAGCAGAGATTACAATACCCATCTGTATACATTTCTCTTCCAGTGTGTCCATTTTCTTATACTCATCTCTCTATCTCATCACTCTCCTGCCTGCCTCTCCTTTTTCCTTGCTCCTTAATATTCAAAGGATTTACATAACCTAAGTATACTCTGAGGTATTGTTCTTAATTATTAAATAATGTTTATTATTCTTATTCTGTTTTTTAAAATAATTGAATGGTTTATATTTCACTATGAAAAGAATATAAATTCAATTTATTTTGTTGCTTTGGTTCAATAGCCCTCTATAGAATTCCTAACTCTGCCTTCTTATTTTTAATAATAAAATAAAACTGCTTTATTTTATTCACTAAACTAAAAATTACAATTAATCCAAGCCACATATATTGAATTTTTTAAAAATTTCTACGTGCCAAAAAAAAAAAAATCAAGAATATACATACTCCTAAATATTCACAAATGATGAAACAGTAATTATTGTGGATTCACTTGATGAAATATTAGGCACTGATTAAAATTATATTTTAAAATGCTAAGAAGCCAGGTAAATGTTTATATTTGAAAATATAAATCTGAACCCACAACTACAACTAGGTAAATTTTTTGTAATCATCTAGGCAAAAATATTAGAGACTATATAAAAAATATATGGTTCATAGGGATGCAGAAAGAAAGATGAATGGTAAATTATATTTTATTTTTTGGTATTATAATGTTACTTGGGCAATTAATTATATTTCTTAAAATTAAATGTATATTTCACACATACATTCTTATTCTTTTATATAGTTATTGAAATGGTGCATGAGCTCACTGGACATACAGCCAATTTCATGGAGCCACTACCCTAAAAAATGCTCAACTGTTCAGCTATGATACTTTTAAAATAAAGTATTTTAAATAACTTAGTATCTTAGGAAATGAAACTGTAACATTATGTATCTTAAAAAAAAGTTCATCCATGATAGATATGATAAAGTAAGACATCATTCAAAATAGTTAGATTAGAATGAATTGAGTTCCAGGTAAATCTCTATCTTTGAGTCCCTGATTACCCCTATTTCCCAACTCTAACTTTCCTCATCTTCCTGAAATAGCAAAGAGCCATCGTTTATATTTGGGGTTTGAAATTTGTCTGTAATCCTCAATATTCCTGTAGAAAACACCAAAAGACTAACCTTTTGCCCTTAATCTGCTTTCTGATATGTCATTTTTTGTTTCTAATTTAAATGCACTTAAATCCTGCACAAAATTAAATTCTGATTGCACATTCACTTACCTTTCATTTCTTTAAAAGTAGTTTTCCTTCCTTTGAGTTTATAGTAGCAGTTTGATAAAGGCCTGCTTACATGTGCCATTTTATTAAATTAATACACATTCAATGAAAACTTTCAGATATGATTATTTTACTATTCATAATATATAATTTGTTTCCTTTGAGAAAACATCTATTCTTCCAACAAATAACTTCAATAAAATACAATAGCATAATATTGAATATATGGATAGACTCTTTTCATTGTGAAGAAATAAAAATGCTTATTAAAAATATGAACTGTTCCCATAAGAACTTCTTAAAAATCAGTTCTAAAAAGATGAAGTCAAAGGGATTTTTATAATAGTATTAAAATTTGCGGCCGCTTAAACTGAAATAAGATTCTATATGAAAACGGTTGCTTATCGTTTATATCTTCAGATTCATTGCCACTATATTGTTTTGGCTGCTAGCTATGATCTAGTTTTCATTTGTTTTTATGCTTTTTTAAAAATCTTATGGCAAAATACAAAATACTGAAAGAAATGTTTAAATAACCTCAAGCATGTTTATGTCAACCATACTAGAAAAAACTGAGTTTTAGTGAGTATAAATTTGGGCTGGTAACTCTAAGGTAGAAGCATGTTGGGTATATTCAGCAACAGCAAGGAGGTAGGATGTTTGGAGCAAAGAGTTAGATTGAGGGGGTGAGTATAGCAGATAAGATCAAAAGATAACCTAGGGGCAGCACATAGCTCTGTAGAGGTCTTTGGATTTTACTACAAGTGTTTGATGGTAAGCCGTTTGGGGATTTTGAGCAGGAGTGACATGATCATATTTACATATCCAAAGGCTCAGTCTGGCTGCTGTGTAGCAAACAGACTGCAGATTGGGCAAGAGTGGAATCAGGATGGTGGCTTGAGAAACATTGGGCAAGAGTAGAATCAGGATGGTGGCTTGAGAAACATTGTTTTGTACTGGGTGATAAGGTGTGGTCAGATTCTGGAGCTGTACACACCTACAGACAGACCCCTTATCTGGTTTCACCTGCGTTAACATTGTACCCTGTCTGCTTTATCAGTTCCTCCTTTCTCTCTCTCAAAATATATGTACATATTTACAAACTTATATTTATATAAATATGTATTAATATAAAATATAAAGAATATATTAATAATATGTCAATATATTAATATATCACATAGTATGTAATATCTATTAATATATCATATGTAATAAAATATGTATAAATTTATGTACAAATAGTTTTTTCTTTCATTTTAGCTATTGGAAGATAAGTTATTTTCATCTTACATTATGACCCTTTATTTCTAAATTTAGCAGTGTGTATTTTTGTGTTTCCTAAGAATAAGGATCATCTCTTACATAACCACAGCACAATGATCAGCTCCAGTAAATTTAACATAATAAAATACCTTTATGTAAGTTACCATTTGTGTCCCAATCTTGTCAGTTAACCAGTAATGTCCTTTTTCTTGCCTCTAGTACAGGATTCAGTATTACATTTAGTTGCTGTGTCTCTTTAGGTTCCTTTAATATGGAACATTTCAACGAACTTTCTTGGTCTTTTATGAATATATTTTTAAGGTGAGCCAACTGACAGGACTGTATATTGATACAAATGGATTTGATGTGGGCTTTGAGGGAATTGAGGAAGACTACAAGATTTCTGGCTTGAGGAAAGGAATGGGTCTCATTTATTGTGATAATCAATAAAAGAAAGATATGGTACAGGTATTAGGAATAGGACTCACTAAAGAAGTGACTTTCTGTGAAACGGATGTCTAGTACTCACTGGTATCTGGTTCTATTATCTTAAACATGCTGGAGGATTGTACTTCTCTACCACCTTATGTGGGGCTATGAGACCAATTTTGGTTAATGAATTGTGAGCTGAAGTCATAGAATTACCCTGAAGAATTGCACAGACCCATAGCTGGCTTTGCACAAGTGAATAAACATTTTGTTAATCCACTGAGATTTTGGACTTAATTGCTACTTAGTCTGTCCTAAGTCACCATTAGATGTTCAAGTGGAAATGATTTGTAGACATTTGGATATAAAGTCCTGGAGTTGGGGCCAAGTTAGATCTGGAATGTTTGGGGGTCATCAACTTATAAATGATATTTGGAGCAATAAGATCCTCCATCCAGTGAGAGGAAGTGTACATAATTGATAGGTGATGATGGATGGATGAAATGAATAGATAGATAGATTGATTGATTGATAGATAGATAACCAAGCCCTCATAGATGCCTGCCATAGATGCCTAATCCAGGAAGGAAAAGACGTCTGACCTAAGCCAGCCACCGAAAGTCTTTTGTAAGGTTTTTCAAACTACAACTAAGGAAAGTGAGCCAGTTTCTCTTAGGTGCTTGAAATCATAGACCTCAGAAGTCATAATCTAAGCTATGTGGAGTGATTTATTTGGTGAATGCTCTCAGAAAAGGAGTGAGGGAAACAGAACAGGGAAGGGAAAGGAAGCTAAACAAATGGTCTTAGCTGGAGACAAGCATCAGACTAGTCATACAAGGAAACTAAAGGTGTTTGTTTATTTGTTTAAACCAATGTCTTTAAAATTCAGGAAAGTTATTTCATTTGAAAACAACTAAAATATTTAGCAATTCAAACATTCAGAAGATATACCATCCATCTACCATAATTTACTTAAATATTAAACTCCAGCAGTAAAATAATGAATCAAAATAAAGACTTTAAAAGAGTATACTATTGCCCGGTCTCTTGCAAGATGGCCGAACAGCAACAGCTCCATTCCGCAGCTCCCAGTGAGATTGACACAGAAGACAGGTGATTTCTGCATTTCCAACTGAGGTACCTAGTTCATCTCATTGAGACTGGTTAGACAGTGGGTGCAGCCAACAGAGGGTGAGCTGAAGCAGGGCGGGGCATTGCCTTACCTGGGAAGTGCAAGGGGTTGGGGGATTTCCCTTAACTAGCCAAGAGAAGCGGTGACAGACTATAACTGGAGAAACAGTACACTTCTGCCCAAATACCGCACATTTTCCATGGTCGTAGCAACCAGCAGACCAGGAGATACCTACCATACCGTGACTGGCTCGGCAGGTCCCACGCCCACAGAGCCTTGCTCACTGCTAGCGCAGGAGTCTCAGATCAACCTTCAATGCTGCAGCTTGACAGGGGGAGGGGCGTCCACCATTACTGAGGCTTGAGTAGCTCACAGTGTAAACAAAGCAGCCAGGAAGCTGGAACTGGGCAGAGGCCACTGCAGCTCAGCAAAGCCTACTGCCACTCTAGATTCCACCTCTGGGGGCAGGGCATATCTGAAGAAAAGGCAGCAGACAGCTTCTGCAGACTTAAACGTCCTTGTCTGACAGCTCTGAGAACAGTGGTTCTCTCAGCATGGCTTTGGAGCTCCAAGAAGGCACAGAGTGCCTCCTCAAGACAGCCCCTGAACCCTGTGTAGCCTGACTGGGAGACACCTCCCAGTAGGGGCCAACAGACACCGCAAACAGGTGAGTGCCCCTCTGGAACAAAGCTTCCAGAGGAAGGATCGGGCAGCAACACTTGTTGTTCTGTAGCCTCCGATGGTGATACCAGGCAAATAGAGTCTGGAGTGGACCTCCAGCAAACTCCAACAGACCTGCAGCTGAGAGGCCTGATTGTTAGAAGGAAAACTCAGAAACAGAGAAGAATAGCATCAATATCAACAAAAAGGACATTCACACAAAAACCCCATGTTTTTGTGTGTAGGTCACCAACATCAAGGACCAAAGGTAGATAAAATCACAAAGATGGGGAGAAACCAGAGCAGAAAAGCAGAAAATTCCAAAAACCAGAGTGCCTCTTCTCTTCCCAAGGATCTCAGCTCCTCACCAGCAACAGAACAAAACTGGATGGACAATGACTTAAACAAGTTGACAGAAGTAGGCTTCATAAGGTTCGTAATAACAAACTTCTCTGAGCTAAAGGAGCATGTTCTAATCATCACAAAAAAAGCTAAAAACCTTGAAAAAAGCTTAGACAAATGGCTAACTAGAATAAACAGTATAGAGAAGACCTTTAATGACCTGACGGAGCTGAAACCCACAGCACAACAAGTTAGTGACCCATGCAAAAGCTCCAATAGCCAATTCAATCAAGTGGAAGAAAGGATATCAGTAATTGAAGATCAAATTAATGAAATAAAGAGAGAAGACAAGATTAGAGAAAAAAGAGGGAAAAGAAACAAGCAAAGCCTCCAAGAAATACAGGGCTATGTGAAAACACCAAATATACATTTGATTGGTATGTCGGAAGGTGATGAGGAGAATGGAACCAAGTTAGAAAACACTCTTCAGGATATTATCCAGCAGAACTTCCCTAACCTAGAAAGGCAGCCCAGCATTCAAATTCAGGAAACACAGAGAATACTACCAAGATATTCCTCGAGAAGAGCAACTCCAAGACACATAATTGTCAGATTCACCAAGGTCAAAAAGAAGGAAAAAATGTTAATGGCAGCCAGAGAGAAAGGTCAGGTTACCCCCAAAGGGAAGCCCATCAGACTAACAGTGGATCTCTCAGCAGAAATCCTACAAGCCAGAAGAGAGTAGGGCCAATATTCAACATTCTTAAAGGAAAGAATTTTCAACCCAGAATCTCATATCCAGCCAAACTAAGCTTCATAAGTGAAGGAAAAATAAAATTCTTTACAGACAAGCAAATGCTGAGAGATTTTGTCACCATCAGGCCTGCCTTGCAAGAGCTCCTGAAGAAAGCACTAAACATAGGAATGAACAACTGGTACCAGCCACTGCAAAAACATGACAAATGGCAAAGACCATCAATGCTATGAAGAAACTGCATCAATTAATGGGCAAAATAACCAGCTAACATCATAATGACAAGATCAAATTCAAGCATAACAATATTAACCTGAAATGTAAATGGGCTAAATGTCCCAATTAAAAGACACAGACTGGCAAATTGGATAAAGAGTCAAGACCCATCTGTTTGCTTCATTCAGGAGAAGCATCTCATGGGCAAAGACACACATAAGCTCAAAATAAAGGGATGGAGGTAGATCTATCAAGCAAATGGAAAGCAAAAAAAAAAAAAAAAAAAAAAAAAAGCAGTGGGTTCAATCCTAGTCTCCGATAAAACAGGCTTTAAACCAACAAAGCTCAAAAGAGACAAAGAAAGCCACTACATAATGATAAAGGGATCAATTCAACAAGAAGAGTTAACTATCCTAAATATACATGCACGCAATACAGGGGCACCCAGATTCATAAAGCAAGTCCTGAGAGACCTAAAAAGAGACTTACACTCCCACACAATAATAATGGGAGACTTTAACACCCCACTGTCAATATTAGAAAGACAACAAGACAGAATGTTAACAAGGATATCCAGGACTTGAACTCAGCTCTGGACCAAGTGGACCTAACAGACAGCTACAGAACTCTCCACCCCAAATCAACAGAATATACATTCTTCTCAGCACCACATTGCACTTATTCCAAAACTGACCACACAGTTGGAAGTAAAGCACTCCTCAGCAAATGTAAAAGAACAGAAATCACAACAAACTGTCTCTCAGACTATAGTGCAATCAAATGAGTATTCAGAATTAAGAAACTCACTCAAAAACACACAACTACATGGAAACTGAACAAGCTACTCCTGAATGATTACTGGGTAAATAACGAAATGAAGGCAGAAATAAAGATGTTCTTTGAAACCAAAGAGAACAAAGACACAACGTACCAGAACCTCTGGGACACATTTAAAGCAGTGTGTAGAGGGAAATTTATAGCACTAAATGCCCACAAGAGAAAGCAGAAAAGATCTAAAATCAACACCTTAACATTACAATTAAAAGAATTAGAGAAGCAAGAGCAAACACATTCAAAACCTAGCAGAAGGCAAGAAATAACTAAGATCAGAGCAGAACTGAAGGAGATAGAGACATAAAAACCTTTCAAAAAAATCAATGAATCTGGGAGCTGATTTGTTGAAAAGATCAACAAAATAGATAGACTGCTAGCAAGACTAACAAAGAAGAAAAGAGAGAAGACTCAAACAGATGCAATAAAAAATGATGAAGGGGATATCACCACTGATCCCAAAGAAACACAAACTACCATAAGAGAATACTATAAACACTCCTATGCAAATAAACTAGAAAATCTAGAAGAAATGGATAAATTCATGGACATATACACCCTCCCAAGACTAAACAAGGAAGAAGTTGAATTTCTGAATATACCAATAACAAGTTCTGAAATTGAGGCAATAATTGATAGCCTATCAACCAAAAAAAGTCCAGGACCAGACAGATTCACAGCTGAATTCTATCAGAGCTACAAAGAGGAGCTGGTATCATTCCTTCTGAAAGTATTCCAATTAATAGGAAAAGAGGCAATCCTCTCTAACTCATTTTATGAGGCCAGCATCATCCTGATACCAAAGCCTGGCAGATACCAAAAAAATGCAATTTTAGGCCAATATCCCTGATGAACATTGATGCAAAAATCCTCAATAAAATATTGGCAAACTGAATGCAGCAGCACATCAAAAAGCTTATCCACCACGATCAAGTCAGCTTCATCCTTGGGATGCAAGGCTGATTCAACATACACAAATCAATCCACTGCATAAACAGAACCAATAAGAAAAACCACATGATTATCTCAAAGATGCAGAAAAGGCCATCGACAAAATTCAACAGCCCTTCATGCTAACAACTTTCAATAAACTAGGTATAGATGGGACGTATCTCAAAATACTAAGAGCTATTTATGACTAACCTACAGCCAATGTCATACAGAATGGGCAAAAACTGGAAGCATTCCCTTTGAAAACTGGCACAAGACAAGGATAATCTCTCTTACCACTCCTATTCAACATAGTGCTGGAAGTTCTGGCTAGGGCAATCAGGCAAGAGAAAGAAATAAAAGGTATTGTCTCTGTTTGCAGATGACATGATTGTATATTTAGAAAACCCCATTGTCTCAGCCCCAAATCTCCTTAAGCTGATAAGCAACTTCAGCAAAGTCTCAGGATACAAAATCAATGTGCAAAAATCACAAGCATTCCTATACACCAATAATAGACAAACAGAGTCCATATAGCCAAGGCAATCCTAAGTGAAAAGAACAAAGCTGGAGGCATTATGCTACCTGACTTCAAACTACACTACAAGGCTACAGTAACCAAAACAGCATGGTACTGGTACTAGTACCAAAACAGATATATAGACCAATGGAACAGAACAGAGACCTCAGAAATAACACCACATTTACAACCATCTGATCTTTGACAAACCTAACAAAAACAAACAATGGGAAAAGGATTCCCTATTTAATAAATGGTGCTGGGAAAACTGGCTAGCCATATGTAGAAAGCTGAACTCCTTCCTTACACCATACACAAAAAGTAACTCAAGATGGATTAAAGACTTAAATGTAAGACCTAACACCATAAAAACCCTAGAAGAAAACCTAGGCAATACCATTCAGGACATAGGCATGGGCAAAGAGTTCATGACTAAAACACCCAAAACAATGGCAACAAAAGCCAAAATAGACAAATGTGATCTAATTAAACTAAAGAGCTTCTGCACAGAAAAAGAAACTACCATCAGAGTGAATAGGCAACCTACAGAATGGGAAAAAAAAAAAAATTGCAATCTATCCATCTCACAAAGGGTAATATCCAGAATCTAAAAGGAACTTAAACAAATTTACAAGAAAAAAACAAACAACCCCATCAAAAAGTGAGTAAAGGATATGAACAGACACTTCTCAAAAGAAGATATTTATGCAGCCAACAGACATATGAAAAAATGCTCATCATCACTGGTCATCAGAGAAATGCAAATGAAAATCACAATGAGATACTATCTCATGCCAGTTAGAATGGCGATCATTAAAAAATCAGGAAACAACAGATGCTGGAGAGGATGTGGAGAAATAGGAACACTTTTACATTGTTGGTGGGAGTGTAAACTAGTTCAACCATTGTGGAAGACAGTGTGGCGATTCCTCAAGGATCTAGAACTAGAAATACCATTTGACCCAGCCATTCCATTACTGGGCATATACCCAAAGGGGTATAAATCATGCTACTATGAAGACACATGCACATATGTTTATTGTGGCACTATTCACAACAACAAAGACTTGAAACCAACCTAAATGTTTGTCAGTGATAGACTGGATTAAGAAAATGTGGCACATATACACCATGGAATACTATGCAGCCATAAAAAAGGATGAGTTCATGTCCTTTGCAGGGTCATGGATGAAACTAGAAGCCATCATTCTAAGGAAACTATCACAGGGACAGAAAACCAAACACTGCATGTTCTCCCTTATACCTGGGAGTTGAACACTCAGAACACATGGACATAGTGCGGGGAACATCACACACCAGGGCCTGTCGGGGGGTGGGGGGCTGGGGGAGGGATAGCATTAGGAGAAATACCTAATATAAATGACGAGTTGTTGGGTGCAGCAAACCAACATGGCACATGTATACCTATGTAACAAACTGCACGTTGTGCACATGTACCCTAGAACTTAAAGTATAATAATAACAATAATAAAAACAGTATTATCACTGTATGGAAGGTTTGGTGGGTCTTCCCATACTCATTCTCAATCCCAAACTATGAAATATAATTAAATTCAGAGCAGGTTATGTTATATTAGAAGAAGGGATGTGGCGGTGGGAGAGCTTGAACCTGAGATGCTTCATTTAGCTCTGTTTCTTAAAGTTCTTTCCCAATGAAATGTGTTATTTCTTGAATTATGAATTGTATTCCACAATTTAGGGGTGTATCAGTCAAGGTTCTCCAGAAAAACAGAACCAATAAGAGACAACCGTTCACTACTTATTTGTTTGTTTATCACGAGGAATTGGCTCACCCAATTATGGAGACTGACACGTCTCATTTTCTGCCATCTGCAAGCTGCAGGCGCAGGAGTTCCAGAGGTGTAAATCAGTCCAAGTCCCAAAGGCCTAAAACCAGGGGAGCTGATGGTATAAATCCCAGTCCATGGCAGGAAAAGATATGAGATATCTTAGCTCAGCAATGAGGTGGAATAAAAAAGGAGGAAATTCCTCCTTCTGCTGCTTTTTGTTTTATTCAGTTCCTCAATGGATTTGATGATGCCCACTCACAGAGGAGAGGACCACTTACTTTACAGAGTTTGCAGGTTCAAAGGGAAGCATCCTTGTAGATGCACCCAGAAATAATAATTAATCTGGGTACTCAGAAATAATAAACATTAATATAAATAATAATTAATAATAATAATCTGAGCACTCAGAAATAATTAATCTGGGCCCTGTCAAGTTGACATGAAATTAACCATCACAAGGAGGCTCCATGCAGTCAGTTTATTGCTAATTTTTCTCCTATGGAGGTGGTAATTACTGAAAACTCTTGTTTCCTTATCTAGAACATTTTACCAGAGCTTTTCTGAAGAACCATCCTCTTAAGAGTAATTTGTTAGTGGAAAAAGAAGGTGAATGCCCTTTGGATAAATCTTTATCTGGAGTCAGGGTCATTCAACAGTGTAAGTATCACAAGGGTCCAAGCTCTAAAGCTGACTGAAGCTTCACTTAGATTTAATACCATGCAAGCACAAGACATTGCTAGATTTCCAAGTAGTCTAGTAACCTATAAGTTTTCTGTTTTGGTTTCTTCTAAATCTTACATCTAAAGTCACTTAATCTTCACATAAATATTCAGCTCCACCTCAGATTCTGAAAGGAGTCTTTATGAAGGGTATTAAAAGGAGCCCTAAGTCAGATTGCTTTAATTCAACAAACTTATTTTTATATTTACTCTAAACTTGACACTGTACAAATTACTAATAACAAGATAAATAACCACAAAGATAAATAAGGCATAGGCTTTACTATTGACATGATTATAGTCAAATGCAGTGGTTTCTTAAATGCTCATGTGTATAAGAATTATCAGAGATGTTGTTAAAAGTATAGAATCTGATCCCACTCCTAGAGATTCTGATTCATTGATACTTTTAGGTGATCCTGAATGACAGACTTCTCCTTGGCAACATTCACCTAAGGATCAAGCACAGAATTGATAGTATAATACAATACAATGTTAAAGCACCATGTTTAAATAATGGTTAAAATCATAAGACTTGGGCACTAGAAGATCTGGATTTGAATCTAGCACTACTACTCACTACTTGTGTAACACTGGATAAGTTATTTAGTTTCTTTCTATCTCTATAAAATCCTACTTCCTAAAATTGTGATGTTTAAAGTACATGGGCTAACAACTGTAAAAGAATGAACTAAAGTTTACTGTCTTACTAATTTCGTTTTACTGTTGTACTGCAGCAAAATACCTCAATACAAAATGGGACTTGAGATCCTGTAGGGATGAAGAAAGAGATTTGTAAAATTAGAAATGAGGCCTCATTATGTTGCCCAGGCTGGCTTTGAACTTCTGGTTGCAAGTGATCCTCCCTCCTCAGTCCTCTGAGTAGCTGGGACTACAGGCTCACACCATCACATCTGGCTGAAGAAAAATTTTTTTTTAATTTATTATGCTCTAAGTTCTGGGGTACATGTGCAAAATATGTAGGTTTGTTACACAGATATACATGTGCCATGTTGGTGTGCTGCACTCATCGACCTGTCATCTACATTAGGTATTTCTCCTAATGCTATCCCTCCCCTGACCCCCTACCCCCCGACAGGCCCTGGTGTGTTGTTCCCCTCCCTGTGTCCATGTGTTCTCATTGTTCAACTACCACTCATGAGTTAGAATATGTGGTGTTTGGTTTTCTGTTTTTGTGTTAGTTTGCTGAGAATAATGGTTTCCAGCTTTACCCATATCCCTGCAAAGGATATTAACTCATTTTTGTGTGTGTGTGGCTGCATAGCATTCCATGGTGTATATGTGCCACATTTTCTTTATCGAGTCTATCATTGATGGGCATTTGGGTTGGTTCCAAGTCTTTGCTATTATGAACAGTGATGCAATAAACATAGGTGTGTGTGTGTCTTTATAGTAGAATGATTTATAATCCTTTGGGGATATACCCAGTGATGGGATTGCTGGGTAAAATGGTATTTCCGGTTCTAGATCCTTGAGGAATCACCACACTGTCTTCCACAAAATATTTTTAAAGGGATTTACAGAGACATCTGATAAAGAAGGTTACTTATAGTTTGCTTTGTGTGTACAAGTTTCCCCAAGAAAATTTCATAATATTTACATTACTGACCAGTGTTTTTGAAGTTGGACTTGCTTTTGCAGAGAATGCCAGAAGTTCTGTTCTCAAAGTGGACTGGGTGCAAGAGAAAGGGCTGCTCAAATGGTTTAGTCACATTTTTATTACATAAGTAAAAGGCTATTAGAGGCTGGCACATAAGCCCCCAATACATAGGAGCTATTATTCTAGTGATGCCATGCACTCTAAAAGAGGCATGTAGTTGACTGAATGGGGTCCTGCAGAAAGGCCACATCCTTATCCCTGTGTCTGTGAATATTGCTTTATATGGCAAAAGGTGTGATTAAGTTAAGGGTCTTGCGAGGAGGAATTTATTCTGGATTATCTGGGCGAGCCCTTATGCAATGATATGCTTTTCCAAAAAATAAATATCAGGTAGAGAGTTTTAAGACATATGAGACAGCAACATGACCACAGAGGCAGAGATTGCAGTGATTTGGCCACAAGACAAGGAACTACTGGAGGCAGCAGAAGATGGAAGAGGCAAGGAACAGATTTTCCCTTAAAACCATAGAGGGAGCATTGCCCTCCTGATGCTTCGATTTCATGTTTGTGGCCTTTAGAGCTGGGAGAGAATACATTTCTGTTGTTTTAAGTCATCTAGTTTGTGGTAATTTGCTACAGATGCTACAAGAAACAAATATAAAACAGTTAGCTCAGCTTGTGAATACAGGTACTGCTTTCTGAGCTGAAGAAACCTTGAAGGGAAAAAAAGATCTCAGCTAGTTACTACTACATGTAAATCATCAATTAAAAAAAAGAAAGAAAGAAAAGGAAAAAGGAAACCGTCACAAGACATGAAACAGCATGATTTTTAAAGGTAACATAATGCTAGGGGAACATGAATTGTGGCTATGGATAAGAGATGAAATCAGAGATACAGACTAGGTCTTCATATAGCAGAGCTAAGGAGTCAAAACTTCTCTATGTTTTTGGCATCAGTATCACCTCAGAGTTTTATTTTTATTTTTTTTAATGCAAAGTTAGGAACCACACTCTAAACGTTATTCTAATAGAATCTGCATTTTAACCAGATTCCCGGATCATTTTATACACTCTGAAGTTTGAGAAGCATGCCTCTTCTCAAAGTAAGAGGTAAGGCTACTGGGAAATTTTGAAAGATTTAAAGCAGAGAGGTGACAAGATAATATTTGCATTTCAGATCAACCAATCCAAAGGTATTTTGAAGAACACATTTAACTGGGATAAAACCCAAATCAGAGACAAGTGACTTCAACAGTACTTGTTACAGATTATGAACTTTTGAACAAAGATATGGGTAAATATAGATGGGGAAAATGACAAAAATTTAAGAAATATTTAAACCCTGGTCTGATATATAATAATGCTGCTTTCACCTAGGTTCTATAATGTGTCTGCTTATTCATGCCTATCTTTCTAAAAGGATCTTAGAACAGGCTTCTTTCTGCCTATCCTAGTTTCCACTGAGGCACCAATAGATGATAAGACACATAAGTGAGTATGAGATACATTCTTCCCTACATATACAGGTTTACTAAAGAAATTGATCCAGGAAACTGTTACATGATTCTTTGAGCCTTCAACCATATCAAAGATATTTTTTAAAAAAGTGTCAGAGAAAGTAGAGGAGAAACTTCTTGGGAGAGCTGTTACAGTGTTGTGAGTACCCACCCCCTCTGGGGAATAGGCATATGTGAGTATTACCTTCTAAAATCAAGGGAAGCAAGGGGGATCACAAGGGCACTATAGAAAAACTTTGAGATGTGTTTTATGCAGTTAGAAAACCCAAGGCTGGATTTGATAGCTCACACATATAATCCCAGCACTTTGGGAGACTGACATGGGAGGATTGCCTGAGGTGAGGAGTTGGAGATCAGACATAATGAGTCTATGTCTCTACAAAAAAAAAAAAAAATTCACTGAAAAAAAACAAAGAAAGTAGTGTTGCACTGACACCAGAAAAAGCTAAAGTGGATGGCAGATTGGGGTCTAACCTCACCTCAGGTAATTTAGAGGCTAAGAGGATGACTGTCCGCTTGGTGGCAGAGTGAGGAGAGTACTGTTGCTTTAAGACTGTCCTTCATTCTTAAAGCGTGTCAGAGCAAGGAATGCAAGCCACCAAAAGGAGAGTTAGAGTGGATCATTCTATTTTGGTTTAAATTTTGTTTATATTTTAAAATTATTTCCCAGGAGTATAGATTCAAGTTGTTCTGAATATAAAATCCCTAGTGTAGGTCATTCTGGATTCTATATTAGTGAAGTTTCCCAGATCTCCAGAGAAACAGAGTAAATAGGATATATAGACAGATGATTGATAGATTAGATAGATAGATAGATAGATAGATAGATAGATAGATAGATAGATAGATAGATAGATATGGGTGATACAAACATAGATATAGAAGAGGGGATTTATTATGAGAATTAGCTCATGTGATTATGGATACTGTGAAGTCCGAAAATATGCTGTTTGCAAGCTGGAGAACCAGAAAAGCCAGTAGTGTGATTCAGTCTGTGTAAGGAATTCCCCTCAATAAAGAAAGTGTAGGTGCACAGCAGATTTCCCAGGAGTGGAGGAAAGAAAGATGCATCAGCCAGAGAAATGCAGGAGTTGGGAAGGTCTAGTTGGGAACCTTCAAAGAGTCCTCAGAAGTGTTTCCCAAGAAAAAGTTTGTTTTAATCCTTTACTACAACTTGCCAGGAACCCTTGTCTTTAGATCCAGAGAGGGAGACCTCTGGGCTTTGCAACCAAGCAAGAAATTTTTTATATCTGACCAGACACAGTGGCTCACACCTGTAATCCCAGCACTTGTGGGAGGCAGAGGCGGGCGGATCACTTGAGGCCACGAGCTTGAGACTAGCTTGGCCAACATGTCAAAACCCCTTCTCTACTAAAAATACAAAAATTAGCCAGGCATGGTGATGCAAGCCTGTAATCCCAGCTACTAGGGAGGCTGAGGTATGAGAATTGCTTGAGCCCAGGTGGCAGAGGTTGTACTGAGCTGAGATGACACCAGTGCACTCCAGCCTGGGAGACAGAGCGAGACTCTGTCTCAAATAAATGAGTAAATAAATAAAGAGAGAGAAGCTTCCTATATCTCCTGATTTCCTGATCTTTTCTCAATCCCCCAACTACTAAGGGACATGTGTAGCCTTGGAAATTACAGAGATAAGTAGGGTGGGAGGATGTTGCGATATGGAGAAAGGAGAGAGAAGAAGGTCCACTCTACTTCCTCAGTGTGGGCTCTCAGCCTGAAGTAGGTTTATGCTGGGGTAAAAGGAAACAAATTGATACTAAATTCAACTCTGAATTTTTATTATTGCGTAGTACTATAGTCTGGTTGCAAGAGTATAATTGGAATAGTGTTTGTGACCTACAACAATTATGAAATGTTATGTTACTTAAAAGCAAACAACATAGATCCCACCAGAGTTTTCATCTAAGTACAGGAAATCCCCACCAATCAACTCCACCCACCTCCAGCACCAAGTAGAATTTAAAGAAACTGTAAGAGAAAAAAATAAAGTTTAATTTTGGATATGTCAAAAGCTATGCTTACTCAACATAAAAACTACATTTATATTTTTAGTAAACATTGCTTTTTAAAATGTTATTTTTTAAACTTGTGACATCTGGCAAGTTGAGTTGGTTCCATCAGGTCAGAAGATAGCTAAACAGAAAAAGACAAAATTCTGAAACTGATGTCAGCTGTAGGTATTGGTAACCCCTATTCATACCAGGTGGAAGGTCGTCTCAACACACAAACTTGCTATTCCTAGAATATAGTTGTCCACTTTCAGAGTCTCAAACTACAAGAGGATATTACATTCTTTCTGCTTTCATAAAAGAAAAAACAATAATTAGTGCTACATACATAATAAAATTGCCACTTAATCTTGTCTTGCTTATATATGTATTTAAAAGGCCTTGCTGTGTCTTTGTGAAAATTAAAAAAAGGAGACATTCTCCCAAAGAGCATCTATGTCAGCAATTATTTGTAAAAATTCACTTTAGTCATTAAATAGCCAAGTCTGTGCAGAGTATTTAAATCTGAGACTTTATGTTCAGGCAAGGACAATGTTTCACTTTGTTCATTAATTAATTGTACTAAGATTTTAAATTTTAAAATGAGATATTAGTGAAACCAATATCACATTCTTAGGGAAGATTTTATTTTAATACAATCTTGAATATATAGTTTAAATACTGATATGCTAAAATTAATTATCCCTATTTTTTTCTTCTGCATAATGGCAAAATAAACAAGTGATAGAGCTGTAATCAGACTGAGCATCTCGTTTTCTAGAAAATGCTGATATTCTAGGTGGAAAAAAAAATCTTTTTAATAAAGAAAAAAATAACCCATAATTGGTTTGTCATCAGTCCTGAGGTTGCCCTTCTTTATGAAATTTCGTAGTTTGCCAAAAGATGTGGTTCTGTATCCAGCACAGAAGTTGAAAGTGATAGAGAAGATAAGGATACTTTTTCTAACACTGAGAAACTGTGACCACCACAACCAGCAAGGGCCTTTGACAGGAAGAAGTTTCCACTTTAGAGCATAGGCCAGGTCGCTCTGAGATGTTTTCTTTCAGCTAAATGGTAAATGTGTCAGAAACTCAATTTCCTTATTTGTTTAACCTAGATAATAATTAATAAACTTAAGTATCAGAAAGAAGAGCATAGCACAATGCCTGGCAAACAGCAAGTAGGTGTTCAGCACCTCAGCTATCATCTGTAAAAGCTGCAACATCGTTTTCTTGTCTTGTTACTTTGCCAACTCATAGTAGTTGCTCAATATATATCAATTGAATTAATGGATGAAAATTCAACTTAACCAAGAGAGCTAGCTAAATAAATATTTTAGTTTCAGCTTCTTGAGTCTATGAAATCCAAATCTTACGCTTGACTTGAACCTTGCCCATCCTGACCCATAATTCTGTAGAAGCTGCCTGCCTGGCCTGTGATTTGATTGATTTCAATTTCCCCAGTCCTGTTCGAGCTGCTAAGGTGGCATTTCAGTCTCCAGCCTGTTTCATCCATTTAAGTTCCGTAGAAACACAGAACTTGTTAAATATCTTAACAAGAAGGAAAAAAAAAATCTGGCAACTCATATCTAAACACGGAAGGGTGCTAAATCTATCAAAATAGTCATTGAAAATTATTTTAAACAGAAACTTGACATGAATAATACTAAGTAGCCCCTTAACTTTTAAATATTTTAATTTCACTTTTACTATAATAGTAATAGTTCCATAGTGATTACTCTTCAATACATTTACATAAAAATTTTTTTTTCAAAATTTAGATATAATTGTTGAGAAATTTACTGTTTCTTATAGAGTTCTTTAGGAGTTTCATTCTTTCTTGAGGGAGTGTTGTATACTTGCCCAACCCCCAAACCTGAAAATCACTGAAATGCTGCTACTTAGCCTCGTTTTCCATTCATTGTCAGTTCTGGCATTAGAGTCTACTGGGAAACTCTCAATTTTATTTTGTAAGTATTGCCCAACTTTAAAAGGAATGCTCAAGTTTAGCAATCTTGGCAGAATTCTCATACTTATATGTATTAGACAATTAGCAGGGAAAGAAAATGTTAGTACCCCTACTTTGATATTAATTCTCTTGTCAAATATGTTGAGATGCTTCATGATAGCTCAGAGTGTTTCAAAATAAAACCTCATGGAATTAATCACTGAGGGGACACATTTTGAAAAAAGAATTTAATATATGCATGCTGTCACACGTAGATGACAGAACATTGATATCCTGATTTTATGGCTAGAAGTCAAGTGAAATTTCACATTTGAAACTCTCCTGGACAATGTTCCATGTGTGTCTTTCTTTGGCTGATCTTAACCTGTACCCCTTCCCTTTAATAAACCATAACCATGAGTATAACAGCTTTCAGTGAGTTCTTGGAGTCCTTATAGCAAATGATCAAAACTGACCTGTTTTGGGGGACTCTTTAAACATGCAGTTGGCTTCAGAAATTAGGGTGGGGACTGTGCTTCTAAGTTTGTAATTGGCCCAAACTTCTCAGGGAATTTCCAGGTCTGTTTTAATAAAAAAAATCACAGCAAATTAACTTGGCTGTCATTTTAGAAGTACCAGGTTGTGCTACAAAGATGGAGGATAAAAGTTATGCTGATTTTGGTTTATCCTTATGGTAAGCATAACCTGTCTTTGAAGTCTAAAGATCAATGACATCTTTAATGTATAAAACTGTATAATAAAAAACATTTTCCACACTGTTATTAGGTTCTCCCATAAGAAAAGTCTTTTAAAATAGAAGGTGGGAAATATCTCTTTCAAGTATCAAAAAGCCTCATAAATTAAGGCCAGGATGGCAACAAATTGAAAAAATAGTGAGTGACATACCATATGATTTCCTTCATAAGAAGTTCAAAATCAGAAATAGTAGTCTATGTTTATAGAGATCAGAATAGTGGCTAATGAGGGGTGGGTGAGGTGGGATGGGGATTTAGGTGCTGACTAGGAGGAATCATAAGGGAGTTATATGGAGGGTTGGAAATGTTATAAATCCTGATTTGGGTGGTATTATGTTGTAGAAAAAAGTGAGTTCCTGACACATGAACAGGAAAAGTTAGGCACACAAACAGTTTGAAGAGTGAGGAGAAATGGAATTTACTGGGCAAAAAGGAAAAAAACTCTCAGCAAAGCAAGAGGAGTTCCTGTTAACAGGCCCCATCTCACAGACTGAATCCCAGGTCACCATATAGGAACTGAAGAACCCAGACTCCTCCCCACTGCAAATGGCATGAACTTCACAAGGCTCCACTTCATCCTCCCAGTGCGCAGGCTGGTCAGAGATTCTCTGGGGACCCTCTCCCTTATCTTCCTCCTATGTCTGTCATTCCTTCCACTAAAGAAGTACATCTAAGTGTTGTTAGGATAAGGATAAGGACAAAGAATGATCTTAACTGCTTCCTGCTGACAGGGAGTGCTGTTCGGGGAAAACATTAGCTAGAGCTCCATCAGAGGACTACCTAAGTGTTCCTGGCAAAAAGAGCCATCGTCCGAGGCCCCAGTTGCATGACCATTTAGAGTCTGATGGCCTGAAGGGGAGAAGAGACAATTCGAGTTATCATAAAACATGCATTGAAATGAATAAAGGGTGGAGTAAGGACAGCTCAAAAATCCCATGGCCTTTTACCAATTTGCACAGGGAGAGGGAGGGCAAAAGCCCAGCTGGTAAAAAACCTTTTACCATTTTGCCAGCATGTCAGGCTTCTGGGTTCCCTTCCCCTGAGCCCAATCCTAAGCCAACCAGTCTAAGGTCTGGGAAATTAACTCTGGCAAGATTGGAGGATGCATCTGAGGAGAGTGTCCTGTAGTAGAGAGACACAATTACCTATCTAAGAGAGGACAGAGGAGGAAAAAGGAAAAAAGACTCCTGTTTCAAAGGAGACCCAGGGGTTTGGGATACATTCAAAAGGGGTACAGACTGAAGATGAATGCCTAATGATCTAGAAAGAGGGGAGCAGGCATCCCTCGTTCCCATCTCTTCCTAGCAAATAACTGGGGTACATGACAGAGAGAAAGCAAGGCATTGCTTTTTCTTTCCTCCATTATTGTACCCTCGAGTCCTGGCAACTGCAACAGGGTGCCACCCATGAGTGTCAAAGTGGCTTTCACTCATGTTAACGGGGGGGGGGGGGGGGGCAGGGAGTGGGAGTATCTGCTCTTACCCACTTACACCCTACCTCCCCTGCTGTCAGTAGCCTTTGAATTCCCTAGACCTCATTTATGCCATGGATACTAGCATGACCTTTATCCATGAAATGGGAAGCTTGGCCTAATTGGCAGGAATCAGTCATGCTCACCTGTACTATGCTTTATAACTTTTTTTTTTTGAGACAGAGTCTCACTCTGTCACCCAGGCTGGAGTGCAGTGGTGTGATCTCGGCTCACTGCAAGCTCCGCCTCCTCCCAGGTTCACACCATTCTCTTGCCTCAGCCTCCCAAGTAGTTGGGACTACAGGCGCCCGCCATGACGCCTGGCTAATTTTTTGTATTTTTAGTAGAGATGGGGTTTCACTATGTTAGCCAGGATGGTCTCAATCTCCTGACCTCGTGATCCACCTGCCTTGGCCTCCCAAAGTGCTGGGATTACAGGCATGAGCCACTATGCCCGGCCGCCTTTTAACTTCTGTTATCATTTGACTCTTCCTAGGGTTTTGAATCAAAGCTTGGAATTGAATTTTTCTTCCTAGGGTTTGGAATCAAAGCTTGGAATTGAATTTGGGACAAAGTGTGTCTCAGGAGGAGTTGCATGGACTCCTTATCATAAGCCAAATGCTAGGGTATAGCTGTGGAATGGAGTCCTCCTCCAACAAGAGAAGGAAAATGATGTCTTGTGATATGCCCAGATAACTTGTCGCTATAGTTATGCTTGCTAAGATTTGGGTGCATGGTGCTTGGCTCTGGTTAGCTCCCTTGTTCTTACTTTCCCAAAAAGGAAACCTGCAAGTGATAAACATCCTATTTATTCCCATGACCTGGAAGGATCTGCAGGATAATTACATAGAACTAGAATATTGATCTAGATTTTTACATTACCCATCCCTCTTGTTCCTTCTGAGCTGCAGCTGGAGATTGCTGGTCAGTTCACAGGAACAAGAAGGGTTAGTCTAAAATGTAGGCAAAATCTTAAAAACAGCTAATGAATGTAGAATCTAATGACAAATGTATGATAAGTTTTGAAACATAATTTCTCTCTCTTCAGTCCCCATTTTTGTGATAAAACAAATCATGATAGAACCGAGTTTGCAAAATAGACTTTAGTCTTATACTTGGCCTGATTATTTGCATAAAATGCAGCAAGAATAATTATTTCTTTCAGAAACAGGAATTTTACATTGGTTTTGATGGAACTCTGTTCCACAAGGAATCTCAGCTAAGACCTTTTAAAGCCAAGTCCAGCCATGGGTTTGTACCCTCAAATACCTGTGAGTTGGGTAATCCTCTCCTCTTAAGGTTCCAAGATAAACTTGGAGCTCCTGGATCTGTCAGGAAGTGACATTCTTTACTTACTACATGTCAGAAAAATTACAAGGACTGAATAGACAAAGGTATGAGACCAGTTTTCTCAAGGGGCTTTTATCAGCAAGTTGAACTTGACTCCTTAAAGGAAAGCATATACTCTTCCAGTCAAAGCCTTGGTAAAACAACCAGTTTCTCCAATTGCATCCTGTTGCAAAAGAAAGTAGATTCTTATTGCAATGATGCAAACAACTATATTGCCATGAGTTAAGAATACTCATAACAGACAGTCATGGTGACTCACGCCTGGAATCCCAGCACTTTGGGAGGCCAAGGCAGAAGGATCACCTGAGGTCTAGAGTTCAAGACCAGCCTAGCCAACATGGTAAAACCCAATCTCTACTAAAAATATAAAAATTAGCTGGGCATGGTGGTGCACATCTGTAATCCCAACTACTTGGGAGGCTGAGGCAGGAGAATTGCTTGAACCCGGGATGTGGAGGTTGCAGTGAGCCAAGATCATGCCACTCCACTCCAGCCTTAGAGTGAGACTCTGACTCAAAAAAAAAAAAAAAAAAAAAAAAATACTGATAGCTAATTTCCATATTCTGGAAAAGCCAAGCAGAAAGAGAGACAAATATACTCCAGTTTTTGTTCACAGGAGTATACTTTACTCAATTATTAAAGGCCGTAAATATTTCAAAATAAATTCCAAGCAAAAGTCAAAAAGATGGCTTCAGTTTTCTATGAGTTCAGTCCATTTAGTTAACTCTTGTGTTGCTTGGTATCAGTGAACACTTTGGTTCTTCATGAATCCTGTGCATGTTTCCTTTATTCCAATGTCACATTTCCAAAGTTATCAGAAATCTGTATTGGAGAGCACCTGTCAGAGTACTCTAGCTTATTATAAACCATCTTTTGAAAAGGATTGAAACGAGACAATTGTCTGTGAATAACAAAATGTTCAGAGTAGTTACAATTAGAAACACAGTTGACATAGAAGTTTCATTATCTCTGTTTTACAATAACTTAACATAACTACCTTAATTATGATTGATAGCATATACTTTAGACATTAGAACTTTAGAAATCTCATACCATTTTCAAACATATATTAGTATTAACCACCAAAATATAACCTAAAGAAGAATGAACACCATTTTGGCAATCCCATGCAGCGAAACATGTCAAATAATCCTGTTTACCTCTCTTTTAAATACTCCAGGGGCCCTCTGTAGCATCCAAAAGCCAGCCAACAGCAAAGACAATTTTGAAACTGAAGTTTGATTTTGGGAAGCCTTTTAAATATGCAGAGGTTTAAAATACTTGATGTTATGAAACAGAATTCCAGATTACCATAAGTTATTTATTTTGCCAAAATGACTCAGAAATGTAAAAAAGTAAAAACCTTTTATAACCCTTTATAAATTTTGCTAAAGAGCAGATTAGTGCCTTAAAAGTACCTTGTTGTGCTTTTATTTCAATGCTCAATTTACAGAAAAACCATATAATACCCTTTTGAATTTAGTCAATATGTTCACACATGGAATTTTTGCAAGATTAATTTTTACAATCCTTCCACTGCTTGTTTGAACTTTAGCTTTATCTTACCTAATTTAAAACAATTCTTTAACCCTAGGCAAGAATTTATACTTCCATGCCTTTTTATAATCTTTTACTAAAAATATTTACTGTTCTTACATACCAAACATGTAAATCTATTTCTAGTAGTTTCATGTTTTAATGTTATAATGTTATAATGGTAACTCCCAGCAATTTTTAACTTTAATATAAAACCTAGCCAGTAGCTTTAATTATGTGGTAGGTGCAGCCAAGGTTTGATTCCTTCCAGTATACTTAAGGGCCTAGTCAATTTTATATATCCCCGGGCCTTACCATTTGTGGAGCAGGCAATTCAAAGAGTTCTCAAAACCCAAAAAGCAGTTATAACTTTAAAACATTTAGCAAACCTAGTATCAGACCTGCATAATTTAGTTCACTTACTTACATTTTGACGACATCTGGGATTTTATCAATAATTTTTTTTTTTTTTTTTTGAGATGGAATTTAGCTCTTGTTGCCCAGTCTGGAGTGCAATGGCACTATCTCGGCTCACTGCAACCTCTGCCTCCCGGGTTCAAGTGATTCTCCTGCCCCAGTCTCCCAAGTATTTGGGACTACAGGCATGCACCACCACACCTGGCTAATTTTGTTTTTTTTTTTTTTTTTAGTAGAAATGGGGTTTCACCATGTTGGTCATGCTGGTCTCGAACTCCTGACCTCAAGTGATCCACATGCCTCGGCCTCTCAAAATGTTGGGATTACAGGCATGAGCCACCGCACCTGACCCCAATAATCTTTAAGGCTGTTTTTATTTTTCAAAGATTAAAGTCACATGAATTTAAAAGTATCACAGCTTTTATCTTCCCTTTGAAAAATATTTGATGCAAGCACTCATCTTCCTTTAGGTCAATTAATTTGAGCTATTTTTATAGACATCACAAATACAACACATACATAAAATTACACAGACAGGTAGAAGAAAACCCAGTTGCCATAAGATCTTTTGCTTGCCAGTCTCCTATTTGGATTATTGGCCTCCTGGTGGAGCCCTTTAAGAGACAGGGCCAGGAAAACACATAGCTTCTAAGGCCTAATACACAGGCATAACTGGGGGCAAAAACAGATTTTGAGAGGGATCTATCCACTTTTAATTCCTGGGGTTCCATTAGGAAAAAAGAGGTCTCTACCTTCTCATGCATTCATTGAAAGTGGCAGGCAAAATGGAGAAAAAGAATTCTGTTCACTGAGAAGAAAACTTTTTCCACTGGGAGGCCGAGGCAGGTGGATCACAGGTCAGGAGTTCAAGACCAGCCTGACCAAGATGGTGAAACCCCGGCTCTACTAAAAATACAAAAATTAGCTGGGCGCAGTGGCAGGTGCCTGTAATTTCAGCTACTTGGGAGGCTGAGGCAGGAGAATTACTTGAACCTGGGAGGTGGAGGTTACAGTGAGCTGAGATTGTGCCACTGCACTTCAGCCTGGGCAATCGAGTGAGACTCTGTCTCAAAACGAAACAAAACAAAACAAAACAAAAACCACTTCTTCTAGCCAAAGAAGATCCCAGAAGAGAAAAACATTAAGATCTTTTAAATATACCTATAATTTGGATATCCACTTTTAATTAAGCTGAATGCTCTTTAAGAAAATCCTTTTAACACCCTTATTACCTGACTTTAGCCGTGCCAAGCAGCCAATATTTCTGGCTTTCAAACTTTACTGAAAGCTCAGGGAAAGGAAAATCCAAGGTGGTTCATGCAGAGGAAGAGAATCAATAAATGGCAAAGGTCGCACAGATATCAAAGCAGAAAGGAGTCATTTCCTAAGCCAGGATTGAATCTTGGCTGTGCAGACACTAAAAAAAGCATTGCCAGGGGGTTACACATCATGCTCTCAAGGGCCTAAAACAAGATGGAGGCCTGTAGCAAAGTTTGTTGCTGACCATTCAGAAAGTCACGGAAAGCACACTGGATTGGCTATCGCTTAAGATCAATCTCACAAATCCTTTTTCATAACTAAAACTTTACAGAGAATATAAACAGTGATCACTGGGGTCCTGGCCTGGTTAAAATGTTTTCCAGAAAGAAAAAAAAAAACAAAAAAAAAACCCTCTCACATAAAAATTAATTGCTGACTAGATAGAGAAAAGGAAACAAAAGTTAAAGTGCAGGGTTGGAAAGATGCCTGGGGGAAGAACTTCTTCTTTTTCAAATTGGTTCCTTTCCCCCCAGACATGGATCCAGCAGGAGTCTGGTCAGCCAGCTGTGCAGAGCCCGAGCCCCCAAGGCAGCCCTGGGGCCTGGGTAGTGGCTGTGACTCATTCCTGCTGTGCGGTTGGATACTGTACACACGTGTGGCAGTCAGGGCCATGCACCCCACCCAGCTGGGAGGGAAGGTGGTTGGGGAGCCACTGCTTGCCCAATCATCCCGCAGACACGCTTGTGGCTGTTGTGGTGGGTGTGGACCACCTCCCATATTGCAAAAGAAAAGATAGGTGCTGTTACTGTCCTCAAAAAAAGAGAAGAAAAATGTCATAGGAACAAAATACTCAGAAATTAAAGTGAGAGGTTTTCGGTCCACATTTCACTCATGCTTCTTCATGTCCCACGTTCTGGGTGCCAAAATGTTGTAGGAAAAAAAACCAGGTTCTTGCAACGTGACCAGGAAAAGTTAGGCATGCAGACACTTTGCAGGGTGAGGGGGAATGGAATTTACTGGGCAAAAAGGAAAAAAATACTTTGCTAAGCGAGAGGGGTTCCTGTTAACAGGCCTCCACCTCACAGACTGAATCCCAGGTCACCACACAGGAACTGATGAGCCCAGGCTCCTGCCCCCTGCAAATGGCATGAATTTCCTGAGGCTACACCCCATCCTCCCCAAGCCCAGGCCCGTGGGAGCTTCTACCAGGACCCTCCCTTATCTTCCTCCTACATCTATCAGTTGTATTAAGTGGTGTATAGCACTGTTCACATAAGGTTTCTATACTTTGGAACACTTCAATGTTTAAAAAAGCTATAGCTCAATTTTTAAACTTTCTTGGTCAAATAATAAAGGAAACACTATTATAAAAAGAAAATTATTTAACAAATACTTACTTGTGTCTACTATGTGTCAGGTACTCTGCTGGTACTTGTGGATACAATCTAAACCAAAAACACAGAAATAAAACTGGCTTATGTACTGAATCAGCCACTTTTATCCTTTAAACTATCAGCAGCAACAAATTAAAATTTTAAAATTCAGTATCTTTATTCTCTAGAATGAATCCTACAAATACACCTTTTAAGAGTTTACATATGAAAGATTTTATAAATGAATTCTACCTATATTTATATGATCAATTCAAATTTCAGTTTTCCATAAAGGCTTTTAATCTTCTGCAGCCAACAGGGGCCTATCTTTAATTTGGCCTCCTTTTGTATTCATAAAAGAAGTATCACACAACTCAGCACCTAATTGTTCTTGAAAAGCCTTGTGAATGTTAAATTTGTTCCCTACCCAAACTGTAAGTTCTTGTAAATTCCTTGAGAATAGAGATCATATCATATTCTTCTTTGGAATATTTCACAATACTTAGCAAAGTGTGGATTATGAGATATGTGCTTAATTAGTTGTAGGCAGAGTGAATGAAAGTTTCACTTAATCATAAAAATGCTTAAGAATAGTTTAAGTTTCAGGAAAAATTAATTTTTAAAATAATTAATATCCAGCATTTTATTTTACCATCTTCTACTAGCTAAATATTCATATGCTTGAAAGAGATAAAAGTTATTACTGACATTCCATTCCATTCTGTTCCCTGAGGTTCAGTTCTTATAAGAACTGAAGAGAGGCCACCCTTATCTGCTTGATACCGGTATGTTTGCTTTAATTGAGGAAAAGCTTTATGGGTGAAACATTTATCTCTAAGTATCTCTTTATCTCTTACAGTAATAGAACCCATGCTTTTTAACTGAGTATATAGTTGCCGAAAACGAGGACTGTATGTTCTAGCTTTCCTTGCAACTGGGTGTGACCATGTGACTTAAGTCTGGTAAATAAAATGTGACTGTAAGTGATAGATGTACTTTTTTTAAATCAATTATCTAAAAATTTAATTTACATACATGTTTACCTGGATTAAAAACAAAAAAGTTAGTTTCCATAAATAGCAGACTTTAGTGCTGTATGCCCCAATGACTAAAAATAAAACCAGGAAGTTTTTACTAAAAGCTCAAGGATAAAAATGAACACTGGCTGGCTATTGAACTCCACATCTGACAATAATTACTGACAGTTTAAAAATGTATATCCAAAATACAGTCTCAAGAGGACCAGGTGAATTTGTCCAACAGAGCAGTGCAAAATGTTGAGGCATCATTTCTTTGGATTATGATGGGTTATTCTCAAAGTTTATTTATTTAGAAGGGGAAAGTGATTATAGAAAAATACTTGAAATAATTTGTCAGTGAAGTTGCAGATTCTAACAATAATCCACATCTTAGATTTTTAAGTGTGTAGTTTCATAGTTTAAACAAATTCTGTTAAAGAGCTATTCAATATACTTTAACTTTCCATGAAAACCAAGTAAAAAAATCACATCTGAATGATTTACTTCTATGCTTTTATCTGATTGTATACATATGATGTACTACACATCCAAGTACAAGAGGCAGTTATCTTCTCTGAGAGGCACAAGATTTGTTCTTTCATGAATGCCCTCTAATAGTGAAACCAGCAATTTTTATATATGCATTCATGTGCATATATAAGTACTTCAAAAAGCAAAGCATCATCTCTTCGTCCATTGTTAACTCAGTGGTAAGAATGGGGGCCACCAGGCATCAGTGGAGCACCAGAAGGTCCTGAAGGCACTTGGAAAGGATTACTGGGAGTACGATAGCATCCTGGTGTGGGATACTATTCTGTAGGGGCAGGATATGGTACTGGTGGTCCCCAGGCTCCTGGTGGAACGGTGCCCCATGGAACAGGTTATGCTGCCCCAGGGACTTGGGGAGGAGGAGGAGCAGGATATGGCCCTAGAGATGGATATGGCATATTAGGGGTAGAATACTGCCCTCCCATTCCTGGCGCCCAAGGTCCAGAAGACACGGATCCCCATGGACCTAAAGGACCAGCTGCAGCTGGATCTGTGGGTGCACCACATGGTCTGGGTAGCTCTGGAAAGCGCATATTTGGTGTAGGATATGGCCCTCTGGGGCCAGGGCCTGGCACAATTGGGACTGGATAAGGACCACCAGGTTGGGGGGATGACGGTCCAGAAGGAGGAAAGGGTGCTGGTGGTTCTGGAGGTGGTCTGGTGGGAGGCACGGAGGGATACATTCCTGTTGATGCTGGTCCAAAAGGCACAGTGGAGGGTGTTGCACTTGGTGCGAGTCCAGATGGCACCGAAGGTGCAGCACTCGGATTATTCCAAGGGTTGGAGCCTGGTCAGCCTTGAGGAGGTTGGCCAGGTTTTGTATTGCTCACAGCAGAGGTTTTGGCAGGGGAGCGTTCAGGTAGTGCATCTGCCAAAGAAAATTCATCAGACATTTTCCCGGCAATATCCGAGACCGCAGTAGGATCTAGAAGGGGCGATGGGTCCGAGGGACTGGGCCCTGAAGAAGTGGGCGCAGCCTGACTGACTGCAGCGAGAGCAGTGGCTGCAACAGACCAGCAGCACGCAGCTCCTCCTCGATAGGTATACTTTCAACTCATGTTCCCAAAGGTATGTCCTTTTCTTCTCCTCTTCCTTTAGACTGCTGCTTGAAATATATATGATATATGATCATGACTGTGGGCCATTTTGAACTATTAGATAAAAACAACACTCTATAAATGGCAAAGTGACAAGAAGGTACTCTGTCCCAGGGTGACTAAATTGAGAAAGCAACTACACGATTTCAGGATTACCCATAACTAACCTATTATATGAGAAGAAAACTCTATTAAGTTGTTGGTTTGGGGTCTCATTAAATACAGTCTTACCAATATCCTAACTTATCTCTTGGAGGAATGATAGGAAGGCAATAGTTGGCAAGGAATGATTCTTCCCTTTTCACACAATGCTTTAAGGATAAATATATTTCAGCCCCAAACTTTGGTGGATTATTTGCTTGTATAAGAAAGTCAAATCTAGTTTCAGATATTAAAGGCTAGATAAAAATCATTAGTTTTGAAGCTAATTACTTCCAATTTTCTTTTCTCCAAGTCCCATACACACACACTAACATATATTCATGGGCATACCCACATTTATCATGGGGTATCACCTGGCATTTAGGGAACCAATTGGACACTAAGTTAAATTTGCCAGTGACAACTGTGACTTGTAGTTTTTATTTCATATGTTTATACTGACTGAGAATGGTGTTGCTTTTACAACCCAATCTATGACTGCATTCTTGAAATTGGATTTTGTCTGAATTTTATAATATTTTATAAAAATTTAATATCTCACTACCTTATTGGAAGTAGTTTAAAATATTTTTGCAATGAACAATTCATAATTTCAAGGACACCAAAAGAAATATGGCTTTCATAGTGCATATTCACTTCAAAATTTGTAAAGTTATACATTCCTCAACACATTAAATGTTTCCTGCATGTATTTTCAAACATCCCCTACTTCTTCCCTCCTGTCTCCCAGGAAAACTTCTCTCTACCAAGGTTAATAGCTTCACCCACATCCTTGAGCATATCCTTGTCTGCCTTTACCTTGTTATTTCCTTACTTGACTCACTTCTTACAGGTTCTTTCCTTCTATTTATATCTGTTTTTCTTTCTATCCTAAAAACAACAGGCAGGTAACAAGTTTTTTTCTGGACCTTGATATTTCCTCCACGTATTGCCCTGCTTTTTTCATTCATTTATTAGACAAAAACAATTATCATCACTGTTTTCACTTTCTCACTTCTCATTTACTCTCTTACACTTGACATCTAATTCCATCCCTACCATGTTACTAAATTGCTTCAAATCATCAATCACTTATATTTCCAAAGACATTTACTCAATCTTCACCCTCCTTAACTTTGAAGCAGTAATTACCTTGGTGACTTGAAGAAAATTTTTAAAATGTACTCTGTTTATCTCATAACTCTTTAGCCACTCTTTCTTTTTCTCCTTCATTGGCTCTTTCTTCCTCTCAGTACTAATTTTCCCGGATATGTACTGTTTTTTACACTTTTATGGTAATATTTTTTAAAAAGTTCTTCTGAGGAACTACTCTTTCCTCCCTTTTATTCTGGTACTATTTGATTTACTATATCTTCATTTTTTTGTTTTCCTTTTTTAAAATTTTGATTATCATTATTTTAAATTTTTTTGCTTTTCATAGGTTATTGGGGCACAGGTGGTGTTTGGTTACATGAGTAAGTTCTTTACTGGTGATGTGTGAGATTTTGGTGCACCCATCACCTGAGCAGTATATACCCCACCCAATTAGTAGTCTTTTATTCCTCACCCACTTCCCACCCTTTCCCCGAGTCCCCAACGTCCACTGTGTCATTCTTATGCCTTTACATCCTAATAGATTACCTCTCACTTACGAGTTGTGAACATATGATGTTTGGTTTTCCATTCTTGAGTTACTTCACTTAGAATAATAGTCTTCAATTTCATCCAGGTTGCTGTGAATGTCATTAATTCATTCCTTTATATGGCTGAGCAGTATCCCATCATATATATATACACCATAGTTTCATTTTTTTGTTTTTCAAATCTCCTGTCTTACCATCTAGTCTACTGAATTCTTTCTTTTTTTTTCTCTTATGTGACCTCACTTTTTGAATCCTCCATGCTCTTCTCCAATGTATACTGCGTGCTCTCTAGACTTGCTGCACAGCCATCTTGCAGAGATTTGTCCTTACCTTTCTCTAGCATCAGCATAAATTTTTGTCCTTATTTTGTTGGATTATATGGCCTAGTGAGTTTCCAAAAGATCACCCAGGAGAAAAATATTCTACATCCTTGTTAGTCTGAAAATATCTTTATTTTACTCTCACAGTTAACTGATAATTTGAATGAGTACAGACTTGTAGACTGCAAAACATTTACAGTTACAATTTTGAAATATTCTGTCATTGTCTTCAGATATGCAGTGATGCTGATAGCACCTGTCCCTATTCATTTGTTGATAATATGTCTTTTATGTTTAGGAACTTTGGGGATTTCTTCTTCATAATTTTTATTTGTGGCATTACATGATAATGTCTCCAGGCATGAGTCTTTTAAAATCTATTTTTCAATACCCCGAGTCTACTCAAATCTGAAAAGTTTTCTTCTCTGCTCTAAAAAAATCGTATACTTTTCTCACTCCCCCCGCCTTTTTTTTTTTTTTTTTTTTTTTTTTTTAAATCTTTCTCATCTACTGGTTGAATGTTAAGCCTATTGGATTGGCTCTCCATGACATTCTTATGTTTTCTTTATTTTCTCTCTGCTATGTATACTATATTCTTACAAGACTTCTTTGATTTAATCTCCAGTACTTCTCTTGAGTTTTTAAGTTAACATATTTTTAATGTCTGGTAGCTCTTTTTGCTCTATCGTTGCTCCTTTTTCAAATTATCTTGTTCATATCTTGTAGATATAATATGTTCTGAATTCCATATTAAGTGGGGTGCTCCTTTAAAATCTTTTATTTATGCTTCCTTGCCTTCTTTAGAGTTAGTTTTTCTATGTTCTTCTTTGTATTTATCTCTCATGATGCTCATTTTCCTTATTTGCCTATTAATTCTTCATTGTTCATATATATGCGTGTGTATATATATATAATCGGTAGTTGATGTAGTTTTCCTTTTCTTTTTGTAGGTAAGAGGTCTGACAGTTCTCTCTCTCTCCTGTGTAGGAATTGTGAATATGTGGCTGGGTTAGGTAGGACAGGGCCAGGAATGCCAAATACGAAGTTTCACTTTAGACAAGTAAGCAATTAGCTTGTTCTCAGGATGTTGGCCCTGAATGCTAGAATGAGAATGTTTTTCCTCTGTGTCATCAACCTAAAAGTTTTCACTTTTCTGTACTATTTATTCAATTAATTTGGAGAAGATTTGGGGGGGTCAGTTTTGGTCTTTGTTTTTGTCTAGATGCAGATATTAATATCTTTTGCTTCCTCTCAGTGTATATGGATGAGAAAGGGAAATGTGTGTGGTGATAGATTCAATTGTGCCATATTTTATCCCCATTTTCAGCCCTTATTCTTACTTCTGTCCTATCCTGTGTAGCTTCTCCACTATATTTTTTGGGCTATAGTTTTGGTCAAATCATTACTATTTGCTTTGTATCCCAAGGTATTTTTGAAATTTCATTTGCTTTTCTTGACATCATCTACTTTTTTCTACTCACATGAGTGCATGCATACAGGCACAGTTCATCTTTACTCCTTTACTTATTCTTCATTTTTTCTGTTTCTTCATTTTTATTTCTGTACTGTGTAGGAAAGGATAGTAGGAAAATGATATGCCGAGTTCACCATCTTGAACAGTAATTCAAGAAAATTGTTTATATATTGTAAGCATGTATTTTGAAACCTGGGTAAAACATAGTGCAGGATTCTCTGAAGCTGATTGTCCCTTTGCCACATGACCACCTCTACAACATTCTTATTCAAAGGGAAATGAAATTACTTTGGGAGAAGCTCACATTTTTTGAGTTGTTTGGTACTTTAAAAAAATAATCTTACTAGTTAAGAAAGAGGGAAGAAATGGTGGTTGAGGAGGCAAACAACAGTGTCTGCCATGGTAGTAATCTAACTTTTTTCTTTTCTAATATCACTTATTTAAAAGAGTAGGAAAACATTTTAGAATTGAGTCTTTTATTAATCAGCATTCCCCAAAGGTTAAGCATCAACTTCAGAGAAGGAACTGCACTGGAGTGCAGTACAGATGGAATTTTAAGACTCGGTGTTGCAGGATGAGGCAGGGGTGAAAAAGGGCAGGGAAGAAGTGACTGACAATAGATACAACAAGAAAGGCCTAGAAGCTGAGGCTATGGCACACTGGTGAGCTAGGCAGACCTAGTGGGCACACATCCTGAAGGAGATACTTCCCAGAGACTGATGGGCTGGAAATGGTTCTGAAACTTGGCAGCCCATCCTCACAACCCACGAAGTGACAAGTCTGAGAATGAAAGGCTAACATACTAAGGATAATGAAACATAGAAATGAAAAAAGTCAAAAGCGTGAATAATTTTGTTGAGCTGCAAAAAAATAGCTTGGAAACACTTCCACCTTGAAATTTTCTGTTCTTGAGACAATTTTGAGATAACTTAAGGCACTCTTTGCAGAATGATCATGTTACACATATACATAAAACACACACAAACTTATATAATTTTACCTAAATGTGTTCATATTATGTATAGATTGTGTTGCAAGCTATTTCCTTCAACTGTACATCTTAGACATATTACCGTATCAAGCAATACAGATTCACATTATGCTTTTTTAATGCCTCGAAATTTAGAGATGCATTACAATTTATTTAAATCAATCCAATATTGAGCCTTTTTTTGGTATGATACTTTTTTTTTTTTTTTTTAAGACAGTGTTTCACTCTGTTACCCAGGCTACAGTACAGGGGTGCGATCATGGCTCACTATAGCCTTGACCTCACAGCTCAAGTGATCCTTCTGCCTTAGCCTCCTGAGCAGCTGGGACTACAGGTGCATGCCACCACACACAGCTAGTTTTCATACATATATAAAAGGTTTTTTTTTTTTTTTTTTTTTTTGGTAGAGAAAGGGTTTTGTCATGTTGCACAGGCTAGTCTCAAACTCCTGGGCTCTAGCAATTCACCTGCTTCAGCCTCCCAAAGTGCTGGGATTACAGCTGTGAGCCACCACACCCAGCCATATGATACATTTTTAAATGCAACGTGGAATTTTGTTTTGTTTTTCAATTAGAGATGGGGTCTTGCTCTGTTGCCCAGGCTGGAGCTAAATGGCATGATCATAGCTCACTGTAGCCTCAAACTCCTGGCCTCAAGAGAGCCTCCCAATTCAGTCTTCTTAGTAACTAAGACTACAGGTGTGTACCATCAAGTCTGGCTATTTTTTTTTTCTTCTATTATTTGTAGAGATGGGGGTCTTCCTACATTGCCCAGGCTACTTTTGAACTTCTGGCTTTAAGTGAT
Source organism: Rhinopithecus roxellana (assembly GCF_007565055.1). NCBI lineage: Eukaryota > Metazoa > Chordata > Mammalia > Primates > Cercopithecidae > Rhinopithecus > Rhinopithecus roxellana. Next base: position 112,673,623 of record NC_044552.1, read on the forward strand.
CCTCCTGCCTCAGCTTCCCAAAGCACTGGGATTACAGGTGTGAGCCACTGCGCCTAGCCCACTGCAATGAGTTTTAATTGGTTTCCCAGCTATGCACTACTTTCAACCCACCCTACCCAATATTGCCAAAATAATCTCCCAATTCCATTTTGTGACCGCCAAACACTGACTGCCTATTACACTCAATTCTTTAAATTTAAAATTCTGTCTCCTTATAATTTGTTTACATTTTAGCTTTGTCACTAGCTTCTATTAGCAATGTTCCATTACAGATAAATAGGTTACTCATTATCTAGAATGCAGTTATAGTCTTGTTCCTTGGCTTTGCTCATGGCATACTTTCCGGACAGTCTCTTTGTCATCAGGGCCCATTTTCATTAGGCTGTCTTTCCACTAACATTTGGGGAAGCTGAGCTTGATGGCATGTACCTGTAGTCCTAACTACCTGGGAGGGTGAAGCAGAAGAATCATTGAGCCCAGGAGTTCAGGGCTGTTGTGCACAATGATCATGCTTGTGAACAGCCAGTACACTTCAGCTTGCGCAATACAGCAAGACCCCATCTCTTGAAAAAAAATTGAGGAAACCCCAGGGACTATAAAGAGGACAAAAATAGTTCTTAAGAGTTCAGTGAAGTAAGGCCATGCCTCAGTGTCCACAGGGAATTGGTTCCAGGACACTCCCACATACCAAAACCCCAGGATGCTCAAGTTCTTATACAAAATGGTATAGTATTTGCATATAACCTATGCACATTGTCCCATATACTTTAAACCATGTCTAGGTTACTTATAATACCTAATACAATGGGAAGTGCTATGTAAACAGTTGTTATACCCATATTGTTTAGGAAATAATGACAAGAAAAAAAAGAGTCTATGCATGTTCAGTGCAGACATAACCATTCTTCTTCTTTTTTATTTTCCAATTGTGTTTGTTCCAAAGTTGGTTGAGACATATACAGAAGTCATGGATACAGACGGCTAACTGAATTTCCTTCCAGGCCAGGACTATTTAATAGAAATATGATGCAAGCCCACCTATGTCATATAAAATTTTCTATAAGTCACATAAAAAGTAAAAATAAAGTTGAAATTAATTTTAACATATTTTATTTGATCCATTATATATAATTTCAACATGTAATCGACGTAAGAATTACAATATTTTACATTTGTTTTCTAAGTCTTTGAAATCTGGTGTACATTTTGAACTCATTGCATGTCTCAGTTTGGACAAGCCACATTTCAAATGTCAACAGACATATTTAGCTAGTGGCTACCCTAATGGATAGGGCAGTTCTAGGTAGTATATTTTCGATTCCTCTCTTCTCCCTTAAGTCTCTGGAACTGTGATGGGACTAATCTGCCATGTGAATTCCTAGCACTTATCAGCACCTCTCATTATCACGTGGCCTCCTTGCATTATTTATTTTTGTGATGCATTTGTCTTGTCTCATGAACTAACTTGTAAATTCTATGAAGTCCAGGACCAAAGACACATGCAATCTCAAGATTGGAAATACCTTTAACAAAACCATCAACTAATTCTTCTGTTGATGTGTGGCTCCCCTGTACCAAGTCCCTATTAAGTGATCTTCAGAATCTCCCTGAAGCAAAATTCTGTTGTTGAAGTATTCACACATGCTAAGGTAGGAAATTCTTTTTGGGTCGTGCTACAAGGGCATCTTCTTTTCAGGATCTTAAATCTGTTCCCTGAAGTTTGCATCACATGAAACAAATCAACTTCACATGACAGGTCACTTCATATTTGGAGAGAGTCCAGTAGTTTTCTCTCTTCTAAGTGAGTCCTGGGAGGTTTAATCAATACTTCTTCACTTGCCCTGTTTTTGAGTTCTCTTCATCACTTTGCTCATCCCTGATAGAATGTCAACTTGATTGAGGTCTTCTTCAAATGCTGAACACAGCACTTCAGAGGTGGTCTGACCAGTAAAGAGAATAACTGGATCACTATTGGCTGCCTCTACAAAACAGTTCTACCAGGCATCGGGGCACATTACTTTATGAGGAAGAGGGAATGGCAGAGGAGAGCCACAACAAACACATTCACTCATACTATCTTTGCATTGTTGGCTTTTAGTCTAGAACTCTTTGCAGATAAACCACATAGTTCTTTAGGTTAGTTTTTCTTCGTATCTTCCTATCTTTTCAATCGAGTTAGGGAATCTTCGGGCTTTCTGTTTTTGGCGGAGGTCTTCTGACCCAAGGACCTATTTGCAGAGATCACTTTGAGGGAACTAAGCTGAGAATCCAGAAAGCTTATGGAAAACAGGCCTTGGCACCAGAGAACCATGTATACTTCCAGTAGCCAGGGAGCTTTGGCTGAAGACGACGATAGCAACTACCTGTTTCTTCATTCAAATTGCACTCCTTTCCTTTACCTTTAACAGGAATTATTTCCTTCACATATTTACCTTACGGAGAAGGGCGGCAGCCTGAAGTAAATGCAGGTGAAAAACTCACAGAGAGGTCGAGATGGCAGGCCTGGCCCGGCGCGAGCAGCCAGGGTAAAGCAGACCGTTCCGGGCCGCTCCCGCCTGGGCCTCGCGACTCATCCTCGCCGCCGCCGGGACCTTCCGCATCTGCTCCTCCGAGCCCAGCCGACTAGAGGCTGGAGGAGGGAGGCGGGGCGGCGCGCGCACGCGGGCGGGGCTGAGAACCCGGAGTCGACGAGTCGACGTGCCGACGTTGGCGCTGCAGCGGGGCGGTGACGTGTAGGCCGGCGCCCGCTCCACTCTGTCCTTGCTCGCCTGGTCGGTGCGTCTGTCTGTCTGGCTGATGGTCCTCGCACGCAGTTCCCTGTGACTCGGCGCGACCCCGGCAAGCGCGGCGTGGAGGGCTGACGGGGCGCGGCGGTACAGCTGCCCGCCCGCATCTTTGGCCCTGCCCTCAGCACCTCACCCGGCGTGGGAAGTTAAAGTAAAACCGAAAGGGAAGGAGGCGCGGTGGCAGGAGCTGACAGAGTGATGGGAAACGCGTGAGCAGGGCCGAGAGGTGAGGAAGTGGAGGTGGGAGGACGAGAAGGGTCGCCGCGGCCAGTGGAGCTGGCGGGAGGGGACGGCGGGGCGGGCTACGCGACCCGCCGAGAGATTCTCTTCCTGCCTCCGGGGCAAGTCCAGACCTGTCATCCTTTTCGGTGGTTTGAGGTCGAGTCCGGTGTCTGGCAACAATACCGCCCATTCCTGGAGTTTGTAGGTGGGGTGGGGGATAGAAAACTTAACCTAAGCCGCGTATTGTCTAGGTGTTAAGCCACAAAGTGACCAGATGAGGTGTTTTTTTCCTGTCCCATGCATGGGTAATTTGTTTTCTTTCTTTTTTTCTGTTACAAAGCCTTGGTAACTGAGTTTTTTTTTTTTTTCACGTAGATTTTGAGAAAGAAATCTTCCTCGTATTTTTCCCCCAACACACTGAAAAGTAAATAGGTAGCTGACCGTGGTGGATTGTGGGTGAATTTCGCAATCAAGGAGCCTAGAATGTCATTTTGAAATAAATAAATGTGTATGTGGTTGCTAGGGAGGTTTTGTGAGTAATGGGCAGTTATTTCAAATAGTTTTCTTATCATAAATTATTCGTGGAATGCAGTGTGCTAATGGTATTTGCTATTCTTTGGTTTAAAAGAAGCATAATTCTAGGGTTTGGTAAAAGTTTGATGTGTTGTCACTTGTGCATTCAAACTCATAGTTACGTTTTCTTTCTTTCCCTAAGTTAGGTTAGACTGATAGCCATTTTCTCCTCACCAGATTTTATGTTTCATAGATTGAAATCCTTTTTCTGATTCTCAGAGTTCTCAAAAGTTGAGAATTCAGCTTTCGGTTTTACCATGGATCGTGCTCCAGTTTATGTCGTCTCTTTGGTTTGATGATGGTTATAATAGTTTTGCATGAGAAAAATGATCCTTAAAGATGCTGTTAAGCTTAGGCTAAATAATCTTACTTATATGAGTAAATTAATTTTTCATGGTTCAGCTTTCTTGATCCCTGCTTAACAGTTTTTTGTCATTCATTCATTCATTCATTCAAGTCTTCCTATGTGTCAAACGCTGGGCCAGACCTAGGAGAGCAAGAGAGAGACAATCTCTGTGCTCATGAACTTTCTATAATCCAGCAGCCTCCTTAAAGAGAGAATCTTGACTAGAGTTCTTTCTCATACCATGAATGTATAGTTGACCAAACCAAAGCTTTTAAAAGAAAAAGTTATTGTCAATGTATGTATGTAACTGGCATTGAAAGAAGGAGCAGATGGTCTTGCTTTAACAGCATGATTTGATATTGCCTTTGATCAAAAAGATAGTATATGTACCAGTGGTTTGCCAGTTCAGAAGAGTAAGTTTTTCTTTTGCACAGCTGGTTTAAATATAAAGTTCACAGTTCTACCTCAGTTTCTACCTCAAAATAAATAAATAAAAAGCTTTTTCTTTTGAGATAGAAATCAGTTGCTTTCCAGTCTTCACATTGATCTGATTGATCTCCTGTGTATCTCTGGAACGCCTGGGCTCAAGCAATCTCCCTGTGTCGCCCTCCCAAAGTGCTGGGATTACAGGCCCCATTTTGCCTTTTTGTTTGCTAATAAATTGACTAAGAATTTTGTCTTTGCTAGCTGGCTGCCCCTAGTAGCTTCAGGATGGGAGCTGGTTACCAGAAAGATCAAGGAATTATTAGAAGGTTGGGACTTTCATCCCTACCCCCTAACTGCTTAGGGAGGTGAGAGAGGGGCTGAAGATTAAGTTGATCACTAGTGGCCAAAGGGTTTAATCAATTATGCCTATGTAGTGAAGCCTCCATAAAAACTCAAAATGACAGGGTTCAGAGAGCTTCTGAAAGCTGAACATATGGAGAGTCCTTGAGGTGGTATGCCTAGGAAATACTTGGAAGTTCTGCATGGAAATTCCCTTCCCTTATAAATTACCCTATCCTATGTATCTCTTCATCTGTATCCTTTGTAATATCCTTTATAATAAATTGGTAAACGTGTTTCCCTGAGTTCTGTGAATCACTCTAGCAAATTAACCGAACACAAGGAGAGGGTCTTATAATCCCCAATTTATAGCTGGCCAGTCAGAAGTACAGATAAAAAAGTCTGGAACTTGTAATTGGCATCAGAAGTGGTGGGCAGTCTTGTGGGACTGGGCCTTCATTCTGTGGGATATGACAGTATTTCTAGATAGTGTCAGAAATGAATTGGAGAACACCCATCTGATGTCTGCTGCAGAAATGATTGCTTGCTTGATGCGTAGGGAGAAACTCATACGCATTTTGCCACAGACATCTTCTGTGTTGATAATTGTGTGAGAGCAGAGGAAAAACAATTCGAGTTTTTTCCACTCTCACAAGAGGGCAGGCATAAATTCCTTGAGTCTACCTTCCAGAGGCTTATGGATTAGGGTGGAATGAGAATTTGTCTTTCAGACATAATCTGTGCTAGGCCCTTTTCCACTGGACTTTTGTGGGAAGAGTTGTAATATATACTGCCTAATATGTGCTGGGTCTGTTCCATGTTTTCTTGAGAGTAATGGGTGTGCTTGTTTCATCTTTGTGGGATGTTCTGGAATTTTTGACTATGCTTGTCCTTATCTGGTCTAAAATATTTTTTTGTTTTCCCAGGGACATTTAAAGGAAAAGCCTTCCTTATCCTGTGCTAAAAGTAAAATTAACACAACTTTGGGGGGAGTATTCTGAATATAAAGACTAATCTGCTTTATAGTTATGAGCCTGTCCAGGATTTTTTTTCCCCCACCTTTGGGTGGGAAACCTAGTTAGAGGATAAGTTAGAGAATAAGAGCCCCATTTTGTTTTAAATTTTGTTTTTAACCATTATGTATTTTGTATTGTGTGAAAAGTGTTTGTGTATTTTATTATTTTTATCATGCTTTCTCTATTCTACATGCTTCAGATGTGTTTCCTAACTTGACTGGGAACTATTCAAGAGCAATTGCTTCTTTCTTAAGAATGAGTTAGCATCTAAAGTGAACTTGTTAGGTGGAAACTGTGAATAGCTAAGATTACCTTTGAGAATCCCTTAAGAGGACATCAGGTTGGCATAACATGCTGTCTCTCAGCACGTCCTACACAGCCGTGTTTTTCATCCTGACTTGGAATGTATCACAGTTTCTTTAGATGAACTCCCAGTGAAAAAGTTGGTCTGTGTTTGGTCACCACCTTGTATGTTTTTTAAAAAAAGAGGAAAAGTGTTAAAAACTAGAGTCATGCAATGCAGCAAGATGCTCACATTTTGAGATGCATGTGGTGATTGAAACAGACTAAAAGAGCAAGATTCTTGTGCCCATCCCCCATTCACTCTAGAGCAGGTATTCAATACCTGAAATGTAAGCAGAATCTCTAGTAATTATTGTTTTTGTCTGACTCTACCTTCCTTTTTTTGGCCTACAGTGTTTGGTTGATTCAAGAAAGTAAAATGTGCTTAGACTCCGCTGTATGAACCAATTGATGGTAATAAGGTTTAATACAAGTAAGAGATAAAAGGCTAAAATTATCTTTAGGATTTACCATGAAAAATCACCCCCTTTTGAAATGGCATAATGGAGGATTGTATATATGTGTCGATGATGGCTATTTTCTGAGTTCTCACTTGCTAATATTAATATCACAACTCAATTTTTTAAAAAGGCACAATAAAATATAAATATTCTTATTCACTGTTTAATCTTTATTCACTGTTCATTTTTCAAGGTGTGGGTTTGTGGGTACAAGATTGTATTTTAAGTATTGATTGAAATCTTAAATTCTAATTTTATTCCATTTACAACCTGCTCCTTCATGTCAGTGGTTTTATCCCTTAATCTGCACTGTATCACTTTGACTATTTTTGTCCCTTTAATAATTCCCTAGTATCTATAATTGCCAGTAACTAATGGTTGACTGAACTTATTAGGAAATATAGTTTGACTGTTTTGGAGAGTTTCTCATTTGTTTATAATGAAAAAATACAGTAACTAGATTTTCCTGAAGTTGCTATCAAGCAGTTAGACCATTTAGAGTTTAGAAACACAGGTTTGGTTTAAGAAGAATAAATGTTACAATTTTTATATGTAGTACTTCAGAATAGTGTGTACTGGAATTCTAGCTCACTAATTATTGGTTAATATCATCTCGCAAAAGGAAATATGCTACCATTAGATTAGTTTTCTCCTTATTTGGAATGTAAAAAAGGGGAGTTACATTTTCAAGACTTTCTTTTTATCTGTACTTACGTTTAACAATTTAAAGATTTGTTCAGATAGCCACAGCCAGTACTTCTGACTAACAGAAATAGGCTTTTAGGGTTTCAATCCTTTAGAAATTATATTTGTTCTGGGGCATTAAATATTTATTATTAACAGAATTTTTCATTTATGTATTTATCATTTAGTGGACCATATTAAATGCGGAGTAAAAATTAGTAAGGTAAAAATTGCTGTGTAGGCCAGTTTTTCTTAATCCTTATTCACTGTGATCTTACCAGAAATTTTAACTATGAATGTTATGATTTGTCTTTAAGACCTCCTAGTTGAACATTTTTTCCTTTCATCTAGGCCTAAAGTTAAGCACTTAACAACCCTCATCATTTAGGCTTCATTGTCCCACAACCCCTGTGTTACAAAACCTTAACCCTGGTTCACACCAACCTTTGCTCCTATGCCAGATTATTGCCACCTTAAATTGTTTGCAGTATGAGCTGAGCATTCATTGCTACCTGAAAAATATTTCTTCTGTTATTGTGGGTGGTAAGTTCAGACTTTTGCCTCTGTAATAGAAAAAATCCCATCTCATCACCTGTTTGAACAGTCTCAGCATATCTCAAATAAAATAGGAGTCATTTTGGTAGAACTCCCTTTTACCATGTTTTTCTGTCCTCATTCACCCTCTGCTTAACCATGTTATAGCTATATTCACTTCCACTCATCCTTCCTTCCATACTCCTTCATCTATCCAAGTCTCTCTAGACCTGTGCTTTTGTTGTCATTCTCGCCTGCATTCTCAGAGACTCTACTCCATCAGTCATAGTCTTTCTCCTGATTGCTCAACTTTTCCTTCTGTCTTTGTTCTCCCCTGATTATGATAGAATCATGATCAACTCTATTCTGTATTTTCAGAAACTCTTAAACCACATTATTTCAGTATTTCCTGCTTTTTCTCCTTTTCTTTCTTAGTTTCTTGAAAGAATAGCATGTACCCATTTGTAGGTTTTTTTTTTTTTTTTTTTTTTTTTCCCCTATTTTCTCCCTTTGCATTTATCCTTTAATTCACTGAGATTTACCTTCTACCATTTTTGGAAACTAGGTGTGCTGGTCATCTGGGACCTCAGAGTTGCTGAGTACAGTGGACTGTATCATGTCATTTGAAACTTTCTTTTCTCTTGTCATATCACTCTTTCCATATGACAACCAATTTGTGGATCACTTTCTTAGAACTCTTCTTAATTCTCTACTGTCTACTTCCAAGAGGCCTTTAGGAGTAGAGTGCATTAATGGGCATTCATGCAGCTTTTGAAATGGAGTACAAAATGTTGTTTATATGTATGTATGTCTGTTTTCTTAGGAAGAGGGTCCATGGGCTTATGTATATTTGACTTAAACGAATATTATGTTCATCCATGGTTTTAACTGTGATGAAGTGATAACATGAAATTCTATATTTCCAGCCCAGACTTCTGATAGGAAATCCAAAACCATATATCCCACTTGATAGCCCATAATTAAAGTTTTCCAAAACAGAATTATCATTCCTCTTCCTGATGCCCTCTATACATATAGAGTCCTCCACTCTTCAACATTTCCTAAGCCAGAAATTTGAGTGTCCTGCTGCGTTCTCCTTCTTTAAATCCTATTCCACATTGATTCTGTCTTCCAAGTATACTGATCTCCTAAATCCATCCTTCTATGCGTTTCCCTGGCTTAATTCTGTCCTCTTTATCTTTCACTTGGTTTATTGAAAAACTTTCCAACTGGTTTGTCTGTGTCCTGTTTGACCCCACCTTGACAGTTCACCACATGCAAATCTGAGTAATTTTTCTATAACATGTTAATTTTTTTTCAGTGATTCTGATTATCAGAATGAAAAGTGCTTAATTTGAGACATGTTGTTTAGTCTCTGCTTACATCTTTAGGTCTTATTTCATCAGTTTCCAAATGCACATTCTGTAGGGGTTTTAAAAGTAATTGAGTCTGTTATTTTGGCTTTCCCCTTCATAGTTTACCCCTTGTAATAACCTTGTCTAGGTCCTTTAAGTCTCAGCTCAAGCTCAGCTTCCTTCCTTTATATCTAGTGCTCTCCTACCCCTTTAGATGCTCCTTCCCTGTCTTCCTACAGTTATAGCTGCATAATTATTGCAACTATTTTTCTTTCTTCCCAACCATACTGTAAACTCATCATTGAGGGCAAGTGCAATCATATCAAAATGTTTTTCTTTTTTTAATCTCTAGAGCCTCATAAAATATCTAATATATGGTGGGTGATCTATACATATTTGCTGAGTAAATGAATAACATAAGATTTAAAATTTGTTTTCTGAATTTGACCTTTATACATTTCAAACACAACTTAAAGGGAATCTTTTTCCTGGTACAAAATACAATGTGTTTTGAGGAACTGTAAACTTTATTAACATCCAGTGCCTATCCCAGATCCTAGTACATAGGAGAAACTCAAATATTTGTGTATGAATGATTTATAGGTAACAATCAGCTAATGAACTGTTACATTTTTAGTGTTGGTCATTCAACCTCGGGAAGAAAACACATCAAATAAAAATAGCAAATCTGGTAGTGTGCTTTGCTTCATTCCCTTGACAAGCATAATTCATGCTGATTATTTTGATAAGATCTCAGGGAGTGTTATTTGATGTGTTTCCAGGATTTGTGTCAAGATTTAGAGCTCTTTTTAGCAGTTTTTGTAGTGCTGGCTTGGTAGTGGCAAGTTCTCAGCATTTGTTTGCTTGAAAAAGACTGTACCTTCCCTTCGTTTATGAAGCTTAGTTTTGCTGGATACAAAATTCTTGGCTGATAATTGTTTTGTTTAAGGAGGCTGAAGATAGGGCTCCAGTCCCTTCTAGCTTGTAGGGTTTCTGCCGAGAAATCTGCCGTTAACGTGATAGGTTTTCCTTTATAGGTTACCTGGTGCTTTTGCCTCACAGCTCATAAGATTCTTTCCTTCATCTTAACTTTAGATAACCTGATGACAGTGTGCCTAGGTGATGATCTTTTTGTGATGAATTTCCCAGGTGTTCTTTGAGCTTCTTGTATTTGGATGTCTAGGTCTCTAGCAAGGCTGGGGAAATTTTCTTCGATTATTCCCCCAAATATGTTTTCCAAACTTTTAGATTTTTCTTCTTCCTCAGAAACGCTAATTATTCTTAGGTTTGGTAATTTAATGTAATCCCAGACCTTTTGGGGGCTTTGTTCATATTTTCTTATTTTTTTAATTTGCCTTTGTTGTATTGGGTTAATTACAAAACCTTGTCTTTGAGCGCTGAAGATCTGCGTGTTCAGTTCTATTGCTGAGACTTTCCAGAGCATTTTGCATTTCTATAAATGTGTTCATTGTTTCCTGAAGCTTTGTTTTTTTATTTATGCTGTCTATGTCACTGAAGATTTCTCCCTTCATTTCTTGTTTCTTTTTTTTTTTCCTATAAATTGGGCTTTGCCTTTCTCTGGTGCCTCCTTGATTAGCTTAATAACTCACCTTCTGAATTCTTTTTCAGGTAAATCAGGGATTTCTTCTTGGTTTGGATCCATTGTTGGTGAGCTAGTGTGATTTTTTTGGAGGGACTGTTAATCATGTTTTGTCATATTACCAGTGTTAGTTTTCTGGTTCTTCTCATTTGGGTAGGGTCTATCAGAGGGAAAGTATAGGACTCAAGGCTGTTGTTCAGATTATTTTGTCCCACGGGGTGTTCCCTTGATGTAGTATTGTCCCCCTTTTCCTAGGGATGTGGCTTCCTGAGAGCCAAGCTGTAATGATTGTTCTCTCTCTTCTGGATTTAGCCACTTAGCAGGTCTACCAGGCTTTGGGCTGGTACTGGGGGTTGTCTGCACAGAGTTCTGTGATGTAAACCATCTATGGGTCTCAGTCATGGATGCTAGCGCAGTATTTGGAGTGTATCCTGGGTCCTGCAGGAGCAATTTGCTTCCTTCAGAAGGTCTGTGGGTTCTCTTGGCTTTCCTGATTTATTCCTGCTGTCGCTCTGGAGCAAGAGTTTACGATGCAAAACTCCACACACTGCTCTGTCAAGAGTGGGAGCTGCAGTCTAGTCCTGCCTTCTGTCTGCCATGATCCCCCCTTTGTTTTTCTACTCAGATCTCAGGGAGCTTTAAAGTTTTCAGTTACTGTAGTTTGTAACAATGTGACCTCATTACGGAATCCTAATATTAGATCTCTTCTTAGAGGTTGAGTGTATTATCTTGTTAGTATTTGCTAGGTTTGTGAGTTAGAATAAAAATGAAGTCCTGCTTTCTACTTTTTTTAAAAAAGAAAGGCACAGAGGATTCAGGACATTACTGTGATGTATATAAAAATGGTGAAAGTAGTGGTCCCAAGTACCCCATTAATTTTTAATACCGTGCCTGAGGCACAGTATTAATACATCATGTTTCTTGTTTTAATGCTACATTTTGAAAGCACTAACTTGTGTGGTAAAAGGTAGGTTCTGAGGCAGAGTATGTTTAGTTTACTATCAGGGCCTTTCTTTAAAGACTTGACTAAGAAAGACTTTAAAGACTTGACAAGTCATCTTGAATACATTTTTGCAGTGTCTCAGTGTGGGTAGAAAATTAAAACCCCAATGCTTTGGCATCCATTGTATACCTTACTTCCTCTCTATGGATGACATGTACAATGTACATACATACTCTGTACAATTCTTGGGAGAACTGAGAAAAAGTCAAGTCACTTTCATTAAGAGACTTGTATTCTCTTACAGACCCCAGTTGAGAAAGGCTGGTAGAAACCAGGCTGTGCACTGAATTCAGGCCATGGATTTCTGTCACCCAGGCTGAGTGCGGTGGCACGATCATGGCTCACGGCAGCCTTGACCTTCCAGGCTCAAGCAATTCTCCCACCTCAGCCTCCTGAGTAGCTGGGACTACAGACGCATGCCACTTGCCTGGCTTTTAAAAATTTTTTTGTAGAGTTGGAGGTCTCACTATGTTAACCAGGCTGGTCTCAAACTCCTGGCCTCAAGCGATCCAGCCGGCTTGATTTCCTGGCTGGATTTCTTAATAGATGAATTTCTTCCTTGGCCATTATTGGCTTGAGACAAAATTAAATGGTGATTTAAGAATAAAAGACATTGGCTGGGCACGGTGGCTCACACCTGTAATCCCAGCACTTTAGGAGGTCGAGGCGGGTGGATCACGAGGTCAGGAGTTTGAAGCCAGCCTGACCAACATGGAAGCCCTATCTCTGCTAAAAATACCAAAATTAGCCAGGTGTGGTAGCGCATGCCTGTAATCCCAGCTACTCGGGAGGCTGAGGCAGGAGAATTGCTTGAATCTGGGAGGTGGATGTTGCAGTAAGCCGAGATCACGCCACTTCACTCCAGCCTTGGCGACAAAGTGAGACTCCGTCTCAAAAGAAAAAGCAAAAGAATAAAAGACATCATCTCTAAGACAGTGGTTCTCAACTACGATCCTTGACCTGCTGCATCATCTACAAACTTGTTGGAAATGTAAATTCTCAAACCTCATCTCGGTGCCATCTGATCTGCTGAATTGGAATATTGGGGTGAAGGGAGTAAGGTGGTAGGGCTCAGCGAGTTTGTTTTTCAAGAAGCCCTCCAGGTAGTTTCACTATATAATAAAGTTTGAGAATCTCTGCTCTGTGCTGTCCACTGACTCTTGCTTTCATTTTTTTCTTCCACATGCTCCAGGAAGTATGTTATCTAGTGTGAGAAAAATCCAGATGTGATTCCCTGAATCATCTTATTTCCATGCTCTCCTGAATTCACTCCTAGCAGGTAGTTGAAATCTGAAGTCAGCTAACTTGGAAGTTTATTTGTAAGTTGTATCATTTGACTTCTCTGTGTAAAATTTTCCAGTGTGATGTAGAGAGTCCAACTGTTTTTTCCCCAGCTGCCTCATACCAGTTCTTTACTGATCTGTAGTGCAATCATGTTTGTTTTTAATACCTCATTTTTTTATTTTTGATTTGTAATCTTAACTATTTTGCTCAAAGAATGTGACCTCTTATCAGGGATCAGTAAACAGATTTGGTCACCCTGAGCCCCAGAATGGGTTTTACACTTCTAAAGTGTCATTTTTTAAAAAAGGAAAGAATATATGGCAGAGACTGCATGTGGCTTGCTAAACCTAATTTTTTTTTGTTTGTTTTTTTGAGACGTATTCTCACTCTGTCACCCTGGCTGGAGTGCACTGGCGCCATCTCGGCTCTCTGCTACCTCTGCCTCCCAGGTTCAGGTGATTCTCATGTGTCAGCCTCCTGAGTAGCTGGGATTACAGGCATCTGCCACCACACCTGACTAATTTTTGTATTTTTATAGAGATGGGGTTTTGCCACGTTGGCCAGGTTAGTCTTAAACTCCTGACCTCAGCTGATCTGCCCGCCTTGGCGTCCTAAAGTAGGGGGATTAGGCATGAGACACCACACCCGGCCTAAACCTAAATTTTTTACTACTCTCTTTTTGCATAAAAGTTTAGTAACTTCTGACTTATATGACACTTATTCTTTGTAATTTGTTGAGACTTGCTTTATGGCTGAGTATACATAGACGATTTTTGAAACTGTTCAAGTGTACTTCAGAAGAATATGCATTTTTAAAAATCATATTCAGGTTTCCGTATTTGTTCATTAAATCAGACTTAGTAATTGTACTCTTCAGGTTCTCTATATCTTTATTGATTTTTTATTTTGGAGGGAAGGTTGGCTTGACTTGTCAATAATTGAGGTCTTTAAACTTTTACTTTGATGTTTGACTTGTCACTTTCTCCTTGAGGTCTATTTGTTTTATTTTGAGACTATCCTAGCAGTGCATACAAATTCAGAACTTTTAAGTCTTCTTAGTGAGCTTTATCTTATTATGTAGTTTTTTTTTTTTAATTCCTCGCGAACACCTGTTGTTTTGAAGCCAATTTTGTCTGATCTGATATTTTTGATATAGCCACCAGCTACGTTTGGTTATTTGCAGGAAGATCTTATCCTATCCCTTAACTTTCAGCCTTTCGTTTCCTATGTTTTCGGTGTAGCTCTAGTGTTTTACTTCTTTGTTGTTTTGCAGTTCATCCTGTCAGTCTTTTGAGAGGTAAGTTTAATTTGTATTTATTATGATTATTGACATATTTCCATTTGTTTTTATTTATCCTGCATTATTTGTACTTAGTCTGTTTGTGACAGCATGCGTGGGTTATTGCTTCAAGTCTCTTCCAGGTTATCACTTTTATTTTTAGCTATTGTTTAACCCATCTGTTGATTGTTTTAAAATTTAACAAGTATATATTTTTATTTCTAAAAGTTACATTTTCAAATCATCCTACTTGTATTTTATTATTCATTATTTAAAAAATTCTATTATAGTTGTTATAGATAAGTATTTTGTATCTGATTATTCTAATATATAGGTCGGAGATTTTTCCAAGTATTACCCTTTTTGATAACTTCAGGAATACGGTAATCAAGAGGAATAGCAGGAGCAGAGAATAGTCTGAGACATTCTGTCTTCCCTTTCCCAGTTCTTTCCTTCCCACAGTGGACATTTTGGCATAGATAATTCTTAGTTGTTGGGGAACTGTCCTCGGTATTGTATGTTTAGTAGCATCATTGGCCTCTATCCACTAGAAACCAGTAGTCCCCTTCCACCTGCCTGATAGTTGTGACAACCAAAATATCTAAAATATTGCCAGATGTCCCATGTGGGGCAAAATCTTTCCTAGCTGGGATGTTTTAAAGACTTAATAGCTTATGTGACATTCTTCAGGGAGCCATGCCTTATAAATCTGTAGATAGTAGTTGTGTTATAATAAGCAATCTTAAACTAGTACAGTCCTCCAAGAGTCTTGCATAGATCACGACTCTCCTAATAGTAAATATTATTAATCCTTTTACCTAGAAATTTAGTTATCAGCCTGTTAAGGAGGAGATTAGACCAGGCCATCTGAATTCTCTCTTTCCCTGTATGTTCTTCCCCCTCATCAGCTGTTTTCTTTTCTGGCTTGTTGTTGAGTCTATTACCATTTTTGCCTTTTCTTCATTTGTCTTCCATTTATTCATTAACAGATAATTATTGAGTACCAAAAATATTCTGGTTCTGTTTTCTGTTTGCTGGGGAGATTAGTAAAATTAAGAGGTCTTTCTGTCATGAAGCTTACTTTTTGTGGGGTGAAACAACACATGCATTAGTAAATAAACAAAGTGTCAAATATTACTTAATGCTATAAAAAGAATTAAAATTTTGGGCTTTGATAGACAGTGACTGAGTCACCTTTTTTAGATGGGGTGGTCAGGAAAGGCTCCATCTTAGGAGGCATCTTTTAAGCCAAGAGTTCAGTGTGAAGCCAGCTATAGCAACATCAAGGGAAACCATTCCAAGCAGAGGAAACCACTGGAAAGTGGTGTAATTTGAAATCAGTGAGTATAAAACAAAATTAGGGAAAAAGATGAATAAGTGGTTTCATCTCTTTCAATATTATTGGCAGTAGTAATATAGTATTTGAGGCCTGTACTTAGGAATCTACAGAACCCAGTTTTGAGGAAATGTTTGTTTCTTTTTCCTTTCTGCAACCATAGCTAATGCTTTATAAAAACAAACAAAAAAACTTCACGATAGTCAGGAGAATTTTTCAACGTTGATTACAATTGCTTTTTAACTATTTTTTTTTCTTTTTTTTTCTGGTACAAGCTAATTTGTTGAGTTTGATTACCTCTGCCACCTTTTCTGAACAGATAAATATCATCTTGTTTCGTTTCAGTTTCAGGTTTCTTCTTGTATGGATCACTGATTGAATAATAGATGGCTTTACCTCGTCTCACAGGAGCCTTGCGTTCCTTTTCAAATGTCACCAAGCAGGATAATTATAATGAAGAAGTGGCTGACTTAAAGGTAGATTTGTTAAAGGTAGAAATGTTGAACATTATTATAAATAGACTATGGACAACTATTTGACATTCTTTTTCTCTATTCTATGTGTTTAACATGGAAGTTTTATCTTGTTTGGTGTAAGACAAAGATGGAGAATGTGTATGCTGCTGTTTCCTGTGGGAATACTTACGTTTAGCACCTTAAACCATATTGACAAGGGGAATAATCAGAACTATGATAATTGAATCCTTTGTTAATTTTTCTTTTGTTCAGCTCCCTACTACAGTTATGTTTGTAACTTAATCCTGTAATTTACCTCTGGATTATCTGAGTAAGTTTTTAGGTCTCTGGTAAAATTCTTATCAAATGAACAAAAGCAGTGTCTGTACCTTATGAGGAATATGAATATTAATCTCTTGAACTCAGAGGTTGATCTCATTATAATGACTTGTCATTATAACTGGTAAGAAAGGCATTTAAGACGTAAGAAACATTGTTAATTTAAAAGCTACTTTATGACTAAAACTTCAGAAATACATTTTAGTAAGAAACAAAAATTAAATGTACATGGACTGCTTTGACATTTATAGTAAAGACTGACCCCTGCTTTAGTAATTATGGTATGGAAAATTTCCTTATATGAGTTAATTTTATAATAAATAATGCTAATGTTACCCTTCCTACAAATATAGGTAGATCTCACTAGGTCAGAAATGGGCAATTATTACTTTGGAAGATCATTTTTGTTTTATCGAAGGAACTTCTTCAGTCTCTTTCCTGTATAGGTTCAATGACTACATTTTCTGAATCGCAAATTAGGGCATGAGGTTTAGCAAGTAATTTCTTCTGATGGATAAACTTATATAAGTCTTATAAAGGTATAAAATAAATTACATATGTAATTACAAGTTTAATATTATGGAAAAATTAAAAGTATATGTTATCAAGACTTCCAGAAAATTCTAGACATGTACTTCTAAGATACTTAAAGGAAAGATTCTTAGAACTGTCTCTGAATGTGGTATATTAGTTTGCACAGAATAACAAAATTAGGTGTTACAAAATTAGGTGATAACAAAATTAGGAATAACAGATTAGGTGGCTTAAACAACAAAGATTTATTTTCTCATAGTTCTGGAGCTAGAAGTCCAAGATCAAGGTGTTGGCAGACTTGGTTTCTTCTGAGGCTTCTCTGTGTGGCTTGCAGTTAAGGCAGCCTTCCTGCTGTGTCCTCACATGATTTGTCCTCTGCACAAGCATAGCTAGATACAAGATCTATCAGATAATTAAGTCCCATCCTAATGGCTTTATTTTAACTTAATCAGATAATGATACATGTTATGGAGAAAATGTTATGAATGGTTATAACATAAAGAGTGGGTAACAAATTATTGGCATGAAGACCTCATTAAGGAAGTAATGTTTTAGCTGAGTTTAAAATGACAAAAAGGGATCTACCATCATTAAGATTAGAACAGAGTATTCCCAACACAGAAAGCAGCATGTGCAAAGACCCAAATCAGGTACTAGCTTGCTAGGTTTGAGGAAGTTGAAGACAGACATATGTTTGACACAGTAATGATGAACTTCATTTTAATATAACTTTTTATGTCAGAAGCTGTTCAATGTATACAAAAGTAAAGAGACAAATAAGATAAACCTTAATGTGCTTATGACCCCATTGTAACAACTTAATTCATTTTATGGCCAGTCTTATTTCATCTCTACCTTTGCCCATTCTCCTCTCCCTAAACTCAGAATGACTAGTCTCATTTGAAATTAAAAAATGGAGGCAGGGAAGTAATGGTGAATTATGCATTTTCATCATTCTAACCAGTAATAAAATTATTGCTTTCTACCTGACCCACTACTTTTTCATTTGGTTTGAAAGCTTCATGAGTTTTCTCTGTGGATCAGAGCCAGAGGTCTGAAAGAAAATTTTTATTGTGTTCTGTGGTCAGTTCTTGAGAATGGAAAGATCTGTAGTCTCAAATATACAAAAGCCTCAGAAGAACCCAAACCTGCCAACACCTTGATCTTGAACTTGTAGCTCCAGAACTGTGAGAAAATAAATTTCTCTTGTTTAAGTCACCTAATAGAAAAGAGTGTGTATAGAAAAGAATCTTCCAAATGCCTCACCTGGTCTAGGATCATGGTTAAGAAAGTAATGCTGACTTGAATATATTTGACCCTATCATGGGAGTCTAATTTTCTATAAATGCGTTTCATTAAAAAGCATGACATAAAGCTCTGATTTATATACAGTATAGTCTAAGCTGTATTAAAAGCAAGCAATTAGAAAAATGGCAAGACGTGTGATGTTATCAATAACAATAATAATATTATCTGGATGTTGAACTTTTTACTTTGCTGTATGAAGTGATTTTGTGAGTATGCAGTGTAATTAAAATTGTAAAAAGAAGCTTTTATTAAACATATATTTTAAACAAATGAGAATCTATGAAAACCCATTTAAGGAAAATTGTTTTGTGAGTAGTCAGTTTGGATGTGAATAGATACAACTTTGAATTCTTGTGGGTAGTACCAAGTTGTATAATGTAATGCAAAATATATGTAATCAGTGTTGGAGTTGAGAAGAACTTTAAGCAGTATTTTTCTGCATTATGATCTCTTATTTCAGATAAAACGATCTAAACTTCATGAACAAGTTTTAGATTTGGGCCTGACATGGAAGAAGATAATAAAATTTTTGAATGAAAAACTGGAGAAGAGTAAAATGCAAAGTATAAATGAAGACTTAAAAGATATATTACATGCTGCAAAACAGATAGGTATAGTTTTCTTTTTTCTTTTTTTTTTTTTTAAAGAGAACCAGTAAGGTTCAAAAACAGATTCCTTGTACGCAACATACTATATAAAGGAAAGCTAAAATTTCCTGGCGTAAGTATTCATAATTATGAAAGACAATCCTGGCCGGGCGCATTGGCTCATGCGTGTAACCCCAGCACCTTGGGAGGTCGAGGCAGGCAGATTACTTGAGTTCAGGAGTCTGAGACCAGCCTGGGCAACATGGCAAAACCCTGTCTCTACTAAAAATACAAATAAAATAAACTAGCTGGGTGTGGTGGTGCGCACTTGTAGTCCCAGCTACTCTGGAGGCCAATGTGGGAAAATTACCTGAGCCTGGGAGGTTGAGGCTGTGGTAAGCCAAGATCGCGCCACTGCACTTCAGTCTGGGCAACTCGAGTGAGACCCTGTCTCGAACAGAAAAAAAAAGACAGTCCTTATCTATCAACGAGCTTAGGATAGAGAGTGACAGGCTGGGGATAGGCAGAAGTAAATTAGTAATTATAATACTATCAAGCATGAAGGATTTGTAGGAATTCAGGGTTTGAAAACCACTATCTTGATTAAAATAAGGATAAAGTAAATTAAAATTTTAATGTAGCTCTAAGGCAGCTTAAAAGCCGTGTAGCTCAGTTTTTTATTATAGATGCCCACCTAGTACTCAGTGAATAACAGCACTTAAACTATACTTTGACTGCTTCACTTCCCTTCCCAGACTAATATTCTTATCAATTGATTATATTTGAAGGAAAATGTAATTTGAAATTATAATATTGTATACTAACTCAGGTTACTTTCCCAAGGTTAAAAATCAAACTAAATGAAACAAATGACTGGAAAAACCCCTGTGTTTGTACATTGAAATTCATCATATTCCAAATTCTGATAACTAAAAAGCATAATTAATACTACTATAGTTCTAGATTTTCCAAATTTAGCAGGTTTATAACTATAAAATGTCCAGATTCCTATTCTGATCTTACATGATCTGGTCTCCCCCTCTCTCTCTGACCTCACTTCATTCTTGCCTTCATTACTGTGTCAAACACATTTCTGCCTTCAGCTTCCTCAAACCTACCAAGCTAGTACCTGATTTGGGTCTTCGCACACGCTGCTCTCTGTGTTGGGAATACTCTGTTCTAATCTTAATGATGGTAGATCCCTTTTTGTCATTTTAAACTCAGCTAAAAAATTACTTCCTTAATGAGGTCTTCACGCCAATAAGTTGTTACCCAATCACTCTTTATCTTATAACCATTCATAACATTTTCTCCATAACATGTATCATTATCTGACATTTTACTTGTTTATTGTCACTCTGATGTAAGTTTCATGAGAATAGGATCTTATTCTTCTTGTTAAACTCTGCATCTCCAGTGCTTATACTAGAACCCAGGATATTTTAGGGTCTTAATAAAAACTCATTTGTTAAATAAATGAAAAAAAATGTTCTCAGGTGATTCCTTGGTGGGGAGAGAATTTGGATCTTTACCTTACCATATGCTTGCTGGTTGGCAATTTTATTCCATATACCAGCTCTGGATTGTGTTTCTGTTACATCTCATAGACTTGAAAACTTTCTTATGGTCATCAAATCTATAAATTTTTTTTTTTTCAAATATGTAAACTTTTAAAAATATGTCATTTAAATATCATTGGTCTGTAACCTAGTATGATATTTAATTGAATGTCCTCATTGTTTTAAGTTGTGAAAGTATAAAATGTCTCATGGTTGTGCAGTTAGATTTTTAGAAGTTCAAGGACATTAGTAAAAATTGAGTTTGCTTAAGCCTAGGGGCAATATAGCACACTTTGATGAGATTTGTAATAGCATTTGGCATAGATTTAGACTTTATATTTTAAGAATACAGAGGCAGGTTGTTTGAAAAATAGTGGCGAAAATGCAGTCTTCCACATCACCTTGACTAGGGTCTTAACCCTCCTGGTCTTCATCACATCTTCATTTGTAACATGTTGAGGCCACCAGAATCTGACTAAAGTACTTTTCAAAAACTATACAGAGTGTCCTTCCTCTTGTTTAGTTCTATTATAAAAATGCCTCAGAATACTGAGCAAAAATGTAATGATGTATTGAGCTTATTCAGTACCATGACTAAGTTATTTCTTTACCTAAATGATGTGGAATTTAAGATTTAAAAAATGAAAACCCTTTAGATTGCTTTCTCTGGATATGTCTGGCCACAAGTTAGAAAACATTGTTTTAAATACCAGTCATTAAATATAATTCTGGGGATTGTACCTGTGGTGAAGTAAATACTTGATTCATACTTAGGGACTGATCACCTGGCCTGTGTGCTTAATGGATTATTTTGAGATTAATGTCTCAAAATAATATTTATCAGACAAATAAAATCTTAAGTTGGATGTAGGCAAATTCTAAATGTATTATACCCATTTTTAAATGCTATGCTTAAGTTGAATAACTATTAGCTTTAGTGAAACTTCCCTTCTGGATGAAAATGCTGATACTGGAAATGTAATTAAAGCTACCAGCTTTGAAAGGATTAGTCTCATGTGGAAAATGTCCCTGTCATTTCTCTTATATTTATCTTCTAGCATAGATAATTTTGGTATAATTGTATTAAAAAGGTTAAGCAAGAGAATAAAGAAAAAATATTTCACTTGAATATAATATTATGAGACAAGGCTATGCATATTGTTTAATCTGGACAATTGACATTAAGCTGGAGGAAATATCAGAGGACATCTTGTCTAATGCCTTCATTTTGTATGTGAAGAAACAGGGCCCATTAAAGTTAAGTGAATCCTGTGGTTTGTATGTCTTGAAAGCAGGCCTAGATCTAAATTCTGAAATAGGAATATGATAGAAATCCTAGATTTCTACCTTTTCTTTCCTTGTAGTTAGAGGTCATGTCCTAGTAAGCCTACGTTTCAACTCTTCTTAAATTTACTCTGTATATTTACCATTGCCCCATTTCAGCCTTTTACCACCACATGTCTGAACTACTTCAGTAATCATTTGCTTTAGCCTTCCTTTCTCATCCACCTTCTTCACTGTCACTAGACTGATCTTTGTCAAAGGCAAAGCTCATTTTTACTCCCAGCTTACCTTTTAGATGAGATTCTTTAGAATGATACATAAAACTCCTTTATGAGTTGACACGATTTACTTTTTTATCTCTTTGCCATTGGATCACATGCAACCTTTATGCCAACATATGCAGTGTTTACTGTCTGAATTTCCTGAACAGGACATAATGCTTTTCCTCTCTCTTTTATGTGTTAAAATAACTTTCCCCATTGTGTTCTATTATACATACTTTTTTAGAGTACTTGTTGTTTCATAATTATTTTCCTGTCTTCTCCCTTCACAGCAGTGAAGTCTCTGATAGACTGTGAATGCTTTAATGAAACAGGTATTACAGGAGTCACAGCATCTTTCTACTCCATTGCCTAATATGCTGCAAGGGATCCAGTAGATGTTGAATAAACAAATGAAGTATTAAGAATCCAACTCAAGGTTCTCTGTGGTCTTCACTACCTGTAATGCTGATGATGTCTTACAAGTGGCAGTTTCTTTTTTGTTATTTTTAAGTATTCCTCCTATCACTCCCAAGCCCACAATTTACATGTGTATATTCCCATACCTTTTTACAGTTTGATTCTTCCCTTAAGATTATTTTAATAATAAAATTTAGTTTTATGGAGAAAATATATAAATTATTTAAAAATAGTATTCTTCGTCCTTAATCTTAGTGTATTTAAATACTCATTGTAGGCATAGCTGTCTCCTTCTTGAATGTTGAAGAATATAGTCTATATTCTGTTGGCAATGAAACTTTTTCAGTATATTTTATGTGCTCTAAGTGTAAACATTTTTTAAAATAAAGAAGTCAAGATTGAGACTAGTAATCAAAATGCATTATTTATTAGGCATACATCTGTTACTTAAGAATTTAAATTATTTCATGAGGCTAGTAAGATTTGCACAGTGTAGACAGAAACTAAGATGGGGGCCAAGAGTAGTGGACAAGTGAGGAGAAAGACCCTACCATTCCCTAATCAACTCTCTTAACTGTCTAACTGAATATCTCTTAAAAGAGCCAGAACAGAATATTTGAACTTGTCCCAGAGTGCATTGATCTAATGATTTTACTATAGTGTGGATACAAATCAAGACTCAACCAGAACTGAACTAGTTTATTTCACTATTCAACTTATTTTGTCTTACAAAGACCTATTTGTTTTGCTTTTTCTAATTTATAAGTCCCTATTTGTATGAGTTTTGACTTTTTTTATGCATCTAACCTTTAATAACTTCATCTTTAAGAAAAGTATGAATCAAAAAAGGTTGGACAGGAGTGGCTTATAAAGTATGGTTTAGGGCATTTGTAAATCCATTGTAGTTTGTGAGTTATCAAGGAAGTAAGATTTTGCTGTTAAAAAAGAAGGAATCAAAATCTAGTGTGGAAAGCCCTTTGTAAAGTAATGACTGGAATAGGAAGTATAAAAAGATATTAGCAGAACCTGCAATTTTGTCTATGGACATAATGGTAGACATTTAGAATTATAAAGTTCTGTTAAAGGGATATAGCAGTGTTTGTGACAGTTATTTTGAAAATTGCCGATTGCAAAATAGTTCAAAGAGTTTTGCTTCCCACAGAGTGGCAGACAGGGTAATGTGGAACAACCCTCTACAGAGAATACCTAGAAAAACTGCAAAATACAAAGTTTGTTTTACTGTATCAGAGAAGTTACCAGGGCAGTGAAGATTTTTGGGGCCAAGATGTGGAAGCAGAAGCTAACCCAGAAAATATGATCCTGGCATTTGGGCTACTTTTTCCTAGAAATGAATTGTTCATTCCAGAAGAGGAGGCTGGATGGAAAAGAGGAGGATGAGAAGATGAGCAGAGCTTCTGACAGATTCAGAGGACTAAGATGACAAAAATGACTAAAATGGACAAAAGAGGAAATAGAAAATCTGAATATATGACTATTAAATGAATTTAATCTGTAATTAAAAACCTTAACTACAAAGAAATCTATATACTGTGATGGCTTTAATGGAGAATGTCATAATGTCATTTAGAAAGGTCTGAGAGTACTATTGTAGATAAAAAGAGGTTAAAGGCATATAACAATCAAAATGTAATGTATGATCCTTGATTGACTCTTGAATCAGAAAAAAATTACATATTTTTGGGGCCATTGGAGAAATCTGAATATAGGCTGGACGTCATTAGGTAATATTAGATCTCAGGTGTGATAATGTTGTGGCTATGTAAGAGGATATCCTAAATTTCAGGAGAAGCATACCGTAGTATATATAGTGAAATCTCATGAAGATTAAAATGTACTGTCAAATGTGTCAGCAAAAGAAATACACATGATGTGTGTGTGATCAAATGTTTACAATGAGTGGATTAATAAATATGAGAAGATAGGGTGATTTGCTGTTGGTTTAAAAATTACGTGATTATTCAGTAGAGAAAAAGCATTTTATGAATATCTAACATTACTTATGATAAAAATTCTCAACAAACTAGGAACAGAAGGAGATTTTGTTAATCTGATAAGCAGTAGCTATAAAACACTTAGAACAAACATACTTAATAGTACAAAGTTAGAAGCTTCTCTAAGGTACGGAATTAGACACAAATGCCTATTACCACTTCTGTTTCTCACCATATTAAAAATCCTTGCTAACATAATATGGCAAGAAAAAGTAAAGGCATAAAGACTGGAAGAAAAAAAAAACTTTCCATTTTTTCACATGACCGTACCTGTAGAAAATGAATTTAACAAGGTTAATATAAAAATCAATTTTATTTCTACTTACTAGAAGCACATTAAAATTACATTTATCTTTATGTAAATACATTTTACCTTAAATTTTATAGATTTTAATTTATTTTCCATTTACAAAAGTATGAAATAGGAATACATTTTACAAAAAATAAGCAACACTTCTTCATGGAAAACTAAAATATTACTGAGAGAATTTAAAAAAGATCTAAATAAACAGAGGGATATACCAAGGATTGGAAGACTCACTGTTATAATGATATATTTTTTACCTAAATTGATCTATAGATTCAATGCTATCCCGAGCACAGTCTTATGTTTGAGGGTGTGTGTGTGTGTGTGTGTGTGTATGTGTGGAAATTTACAAGGTAATATGAAAGTTATATGGAAATTCAAAGGCAAAGAGCAGCCTGGTTAACTGTGAAAAATAAAGAGGGAAAACTTACTCTAGTAGATATTAAAACTTATTATAAAGATAAGTAGACAGTGTAGTGTTGGTCCAAGAATAGGCAAATGGACTAGTATGACAGAATATAGCCCAGAAACAAACCTACAGATAGAAGTATACTTGATTTATAATGAAGGCCAAACAATAGTGAGACAAGGCTATTTTTTCAGTATATGGTGCTGGGTCAACTGCATAGATGAAAAAAAGTATCTATTTTAAAAATAATTTTAAACAGCCTACAGAATTAAGCATGACACACAAAACAATACATCTCCTAAAAGATGTAAAAGAGTATCTTCATGATCTTGGTATGTGCCAAAATTTATCAAATAGAGAACAAAAAGTACAAAGGGAATGATTAAGGTGGACTGTAGTAAAATTAATGCCTTCTATTTATTAAGAGTAAAAAGGCAAAACACAGAGTGGGAGAATATAGCTTCAAGATATATAACCAAAAAGAGAGCTTGTATCCAGATTAAATATGAGCTCCTACAAATCAATAATGAAAGGACAGCTAATCCTATAAAAACATGAGTAAGAGCTTTGAACAAGGACTGCACAGGAGATAATTGGCCAGTAAACATGAAAAAGGCTTCAGCTTCATTGGTAGTCAAGGAGATGCCACTACATGCCCATTAGAATGGTTAAAATGAAAAAGACTGACGTACTTATTGTTAGGATCAAGAATGTGAAACAAGAATTTTCGTTCACTGCTGCTAGAGTTCACAGTTGGTACAACCACTTTGCGTAACTGTTTGACAGTGTCTACCATTACCTACTATGATTGGATAAGTGATATTTTAAATCTTAGAACATCAGTGTCCAATAAAAATGCTTGTACATACGTGTATATCAAAAATATGTGCATTCATGGCAACATTATTTGTGATAGCCTTAATGTAGAAACAACCCAGTTCATTGTTAAAAAGCTTAAGTTGTTGTATGTAGACTACCTTATAGCAATTACAGGTTACAACTATGTATAACATTATAAGTGAATCTTATAATGTTGACAAAAGAAGCCATACAATACATATTGTGATTCCATTAATATAAAATTGAAAACTAGGCATGACAGTCTCTGGTTTTAGAAGTCAGGATAGTGGGTACTCTTGAGGAAGGAGGTAGTGACTAGGAGTGAATGTGAGGGAGGTTTCTGGGTAGCTGATAATGTTCTGATTCTTGAAGTAGTTAACCAGATTACACAGGTGTGTTCATTTTTTTGATAATTCTTTGAGCTGTATGTGTACTGTATATTGTTATAGTCAATAGAATTACTATGCTTTATATATTACATAAATTAAAAATGAAATATTTCAGATTGATAAGTGACATGCTTGTGTACTTATTTAGCTTGAGGTTTGGCTATCATGGTGACAACTCCTATGTACCATGCTCAGGCCCTGGTTAACCAGTATCATAAATATAATAAATTGGTGTTTTTCATTCTCATGCCTATTTTTATATTTGTGTTACATATTTATACATCCATAAATATATGTATTAGGAATATATTCAGCTCAAATATCAAAACCTATTGTAGTGATAAAGACACCAAGTGGGTTAATTTGTTTCATCTGACAAGATGTAGGTCAGCAGCTTGATAATGGTAGGGCTCAAGTCTGTGCTAATGATTTGGCCTTTTCACATTTGTTGCCTTTTATTCACCAAATAATCTGCTCCACATCTAGGCATTATATCTGTGTACTTGATGCAACTATATTTCTTGTACTGTCTTTATTTGCTTTTCAGTTTCCTAACTTTTTTATAGTTTGGGATAATTACAAAGTATCAGTTAATATATGTGGTACAAATTCAGTTCTGTCAGTTACTAGTGGGTAGCTAGTTAATCACTACACCTCTTTTCTCTTCTATAATATGATGATAACAGTTCTTACCCTTTGTAGTTGTTGTGATGTTAAGTACTAGTATAAAGTGCCTAGGGTTAATCTGATAAGTGGCTGTCAATGAATAATTTTATTATAACTTAGATGTGCTAATAACCATTAGTAAACAAATAGTTCCTTCTATGGGTTAAATGTTATGACAGATGTAATGTGTCCAGTGATTTACTGGTTCAAAGGGCAGGAAACTGCTTAGGTAAGTCAGGAAACAATTCATAGAGAAGGTAACACTGGACAGCATTATATTGTGTTTTGAATGTTTCAAAGACAGAGGTGTTATATTTATGTCCATTTTACAAGAGAAATTTTTAAAAAGCTGGATAACTATAAAAATCAAGAGGACTTTGCAAATGTATCAGCTGTGTAAATAGGCAATTCAGATTACCTGGGAATATAGCTAAACAATTGTAAACAGAATGGATGCTGGCTGGGTACAGTGGCTTATGCCTGTAATCCCAGAATTTTGGGAGGCCAAGGCGGGTGGATCGCTTGAACTCAGGAGTTTGAGACTAGCCTAGTCAACATGGTGAAACCCCATCTCTACAAAATATACATAAACAATTAGCCAGGCATGGTAGTGCATGTCTGTAGTCCCAGCTACTCAGGAGGCTGAGTTTGGAGGATGACTTGAGTCCAGGAGGCAGAGTCCAGGAGGTAGAGGCTGGAGTGAGCCAAGATCATGCCTCTGCACTCCAGACTGGGTGACAGTCAGACCCTATCTCCAAAAAAGAAATAAAAGTTCTTGACAATTTGCTTTAGTTTATTAGTAGATTATTTTTCATTAACAAATTATGATTCTTTAAATATAAGAAAATTTAAAACTGCATTCCTTAGTAGAGGCATTTTAAAAGGGATACTTTTAAATAGTATTATGAGTATAATATTACTAAGCATCTGATATATGGATACAATACTAAAGTGTATACTTTAATCTTTTTTGTTTTTCCTTCGATGTTAAAAAAGTCTAAAATGGCAGTTAAATCTCAGTGAGCTATGTGATTTGTTTTAATTTCCTTAGTGATACTCAAAATGATGGTTTTATTATAGGAAGCTTTTATATGAAGTCTAATTCAGACTTTTATGTTAGCTATTTGGTTGCCTGGGAAGTTACATTGTAATTTGATGCAGGGTTTTATACTACTGGAAAGGTAATATAGTGGCTCGTTGCTGCCTTAAAGTTGCAAGTTGAGTATTCACATTTTGTAATGAATGTACATAAAATTAAATGGCTGTTTTTAAAACATAGGGAAATGCCTTGAACTAATTTTAATCTTTTGTACTACTACTCTTTTTTTCTAACAAATACCTTTGTTTGCTTTCCTTTATTTGCTCATCCCAAAGGCAACAGTCTTTATGTAAATGTAGTAATAATTTTAACATTTAAGTAACTCCTTCAAATCACTATATTGAACATTTCTTGAATACATTTCCTGTGTAATGCAAGGTATTGCTAAAGGTGCTTTCATGCACAGAAAGAGTTATATACTCTAAAATACATGAGTCTTATTATACTAAATTACATTACTTAGGCAATTTTAAAATTATATCACAGAAATTGTTCATTTTATTCCCCCAAAAGCCACATGGAAAATGCCTACCTCTGTTAGCTCAAAAGTTTGATAATTTTGTGATCATTTGAAAGATGTTTTAATACTCCCCCCCTCAAAAAAAAAAAAAAAGTACCTGGCTTGTTCTTGTAGCATCAGTATGTTTTGTAATCTCTGTATCTGAGTTTTTCTGTAAAAAGGAGGAAAATATTAGCAAGATTCATGAGACTAGTTTAGATATTGTACTTGTTTAATCATTACACTGGAATGTGTGTAATGATTGGAAATGAACAGGAATATACAGAGGGAAAAATTATGGAGACATGATATATTTTATATTCAAGTTGAATCATTTTTGTATTTTGTTAAATAATGTACTTTGTTGTATCTAATGTTGTAGGTAAGGTCCTGTATTTTACATATTTGTAAAAGAAAACATCATAATACTTACCAGATTCAAAAAAATCAGCGAATCTCTGAGGATTTAACTGGTCAAGGAACTCATTTATTGACAGCTTCTAAATTGAATACTTACTGACTGGGTACAGTGGCTCACGCCTGTAATCCCAGCCCTTTGGGAGGCGGAGATAGGTGGATCACCCGAACTCAGGAGTTTGAGACCAGCCTGGGCCATATGGTGAAACAACTCTACAAAAAATATATAAAAATTAGCTAGGCATAGTGGCGTGTGCCTGTACTCCCAGCTACTCAGGAGGCTGAGACTGGAGAATCACTTGAGCCCAGGAGGCGAAGGTTGCAGGGAGCTGAGATCGCGTCACTGCACTGCAGCCTGGGTAACAGAGCAAGACTCCGTCTCAAAACTGCACTTCAGTCTGGGTGACAGAGCAAGACTCTGTCTCAAAAAAAGTTAAAAAATACTTATCAATTATGGATGCAAGTGATTGATATTTTATTTCAATCTTTAAAATTTTCTACTCATCGTTTTCCCAAGATTCCTCAACTATTAAAGTAGGCTACAGAAAAAAGTGACAACTTAAAACCATATAATTCTTAATATTTTGAATCAAAAGAAAACAGATGTAAATAGTGTGTTGAGGATGACTGACAATTGTAAACATCATTTAACTCTTTGATTTTAAAAACATATTTTATAATCATATAGTAACAACCAAATATATAGTTCTATATGGTTAGATTCTATGTAAAGTTTTTTTTTTTTTTTTTAAGTTTGAAAATTATTTATAATAAAAGAGCACCAGTCAGCTAGCCAAGTTGAGTTCTGATCATGCTCTGCTACTTAATTGTGGTTTTTGGCAAGCCTCTTTGACTTTTGACTTTTTTTTTTAAATTCTGGGAAGTGCCTTGTAGTTTACTGTGCATTTCACAACCCATTTCCTCTCAATATAACTGCGAAGTAGGATGAGTATTTCTTCTTAATAAAAGTATTGTAGGGACTTTCTAAGTGCATCCTTTTAAATGTGTTACAGTTGAAGTGCCAGGTGGGCAGAGGCAGTTTTCCGGTTTACAGCTTATGTTATTCAGTGTTTTATAGACAGAAAGATACCCAAGTATGTAGTTTTCTAGAGTAGTTTCTTTAAAAGTTTGGAGTTCTTAAGTTTTATTTAAACTTCGACAGTTGATTAGTTTATCAACTTATCTGTGGCCAAATCTAAACTTAAAATCCTGATTCCTCTTCGAAAGGTGAACATAGTGAGTGATATGAAGCAGACAGAAAAAGCTTTAAGAATTGGGTGCAAATGTTAAGTTACCAAAGATCATAAACCTAATCGTTTGTATTATTACTTAAATTACATATAGAATATAAAGAGAAGTGAACAAAAGGCTATTTTGGAACAGGATTCTCACAGTTAATGTAACATGTTCAATTTTGGATTTAGTGTCGGAAAACAAGAACGTGACTACAACACATTTCTACTTTAGAAGTGTACCACACGCGTTGTCCAAAGCCGTCCCATCTCTCCCTTCCGATGTGGCCAATTGGGTGGTGGTTCAGGCTGCTCATAGAGAATCGCTTAGTATTTCCCTGCCAATTACATTTTTGTTGAAGGTAGGTTGGGCCTTGGATAGCTTTGGCTAATTAGACAACTGACACATCATTTTCGTCAGATGTGTTGTCTACATTTTACAAACTCTTATCATGCATTTTAGTCACCAAAAAAACATTGAGTGGGCTGTACGAGCAAGTTGTGGTGCATCCTTTGCGGCCGCAGCACCTGGAGTCCTTGGTCTGCTCCAATCTGATCCGCACTCTCATCCGGGCAGCGTGCTAACAGCCAGTCTCTTACGCCAACACGTCATCTCATGCCGACAGCGTGCTGGAAAGCATGTCGGTGTCCCTTAGGAAAGACAAGCAGGTGTGGTTGCAGGAAGGTGGTGGAAGTGGACGTTACCATCTCATGTTTTGGTGCCCTGAAAAAGTTCATTGTTTTCAGACTGCTATAGTCATTATTTTTGTTGTGTAGCCATTCATGTCAACAAATAGTGCTGGCTAGTGGAACTCCCAGAACAGTAAGGCATATAGAGATTCTCTCTTGAGATACTGCTTTGTGGTATGAACACGTGTCCATTTCACATAGGTTGTGCAGAAGGAGAGTTAGTAATTAGGGTAGAATATTAACATTTATGAAACACCACAACCCAGCTAAGTTTAAATGTTTTTAAGTATTTGTGATTTTTGAAATTATAGTTTTAAGTTAATGGTTATTAAAAATTTGAAACTCCAAAAAAGTAGCCTTTGATCTTTGTTGATGTTTCTATGAGTCTACAATTATTTTCTCTTCAAACATGGGCTTATAGCTTTTTCACCCACTCTTAATGGACTTTTTAAAGGCAAGATATGTAAATCTGCTGCATTATATTTAGTGAATGTAATATGTGGCTATATCAGAATTCAACCAGTAACCTAATAATGGATATTTAAGTTAAATACACTTTTACGTTACATAATAAGGCTATTCTTCAACTATTTTATTTCTTAAGGTGACCTATTTATTTTTAAAATTTATTTTGTAAACATGAATTAGAAATAAGTTCTACTTTCTAGGAATTTACAGGGAATCAGTGTGACATAGGGGAAATAATTTGTTTAGGAGTTAGAAGACTACTGTTAATCTTGTTTAATGACGTAATAGCTATTTGATCTTTCCCTAATTACTCAAATTCTGTTTCCATTTAACATCTATAAAATGGAGATACTTTTGTTAGGACAAAGTGAGATAATTATGTGAAAGTTTTTAGTAAATTATTATTTTTTAAAAAATCCCAAGATGTAAAGTGATAACAATACTATCTTTACAAAAAATATATATTTAAAATGGTAGATGTTTGTAAATGTGAATTCCATTTTTGCTCAGACTTTAGTATCAGTTGTATCAATCCTTTTAAATTATCTGTAGAAGTGCCATAATCCCCAAATTATCCAAAACCTGTTTTACAAGTTATAAGTAAAATGTATAGAATGAATAAATAAATGTACATAAATGCATAAATGCTGTTGAATTAATTTAAAAGCACTATAGAAGATTTTCAGATATTTTCTTAAATGCTAAAAGAATAATTGTATGTCAGATAATTGTGTAAATTATTTATAACAGTAAAAGTAGACTTCATACTTGAACAAATTGGAAACACATGTTGTAAAATTGCTTATTTTCCTACATATAAATTGTTAATCTTCTACACATGACTGAATAGCAGACAAAGTAAAAAGTTACTGAGGCAGTTTGGTGTAGTATAAAAATACTAGCCTGGTGTCAGTGAGGCCTGAGTCTAGTTTGAATCAACTAATCTTTGTGGAGCCACCTATTTGGGGCTAAGTACAGTGAGGAATACTACAGTGGTATTGTCATCAATACCATTTACAATGTATTCAACGTTGTACTCATCTTGAAAGAGGCGGTTGAGCTGTATTCTGAAACATGGGTAGGATCTGAAAAATCAGAGGCCTTGAAGAAGAATCAGTATGATATAGAAATAGGCATAGAGTGGGGTAGAACATGGTTTTTGGTTAAGAAATTCCTTTTGGCTGGAGCAGGAAATGTATAATAGCTAATAAGACTGGAAAATAAAATGCTGGGATCAGTTTCTGGTAGTGTAGAAGCTTGGATCAAGCTATAGTAAGCTGTTGAAGATTTGTGAATAATGATATTGGAGTCATGTTTCCTTCCTTCTTTCCTTTTTTGTTCTTTTCTTTCTTCCTTTTTTTTTTTTTTTTTTTTTTTTTTGATGGAGTCTCATTCTGTCACCTAGGCTGGAGTACAGTGGCACTATCTCTGCTCACTGCAACCTCCGCCTCCTAGGTTCAAGCGATTCTCCTGCCTCAGTCTCCCGAGTAGCTAGGATTACAGGTGTGTGGCACCACACCCAGCTAATTTTTGTATTTTTAGTAAAGACGGGATTTTGCCATGTTGACCAGGCTAGTCTTGAATTCCTGACCTCTGTGATCCACCCACCTTGGCCTCCCAAAGTGCTGGGATTACAGGCGGGAGCAACTACAGAGTCATGTTTTTTAGGAAGATATCAGTGTTCATTACATTATTAACTTTACCAGTATTTAGGTAAGTCACATAGGCTTTGGGGGCCTTTTGAAGATTTAAATTCTTGTTTTCTTCCCTAAGAATATTCTTTGAAACCCATGTCAGAAATACAGATTCTTTTCTTTTTTTATTTGAGAAAATTGGATATGAGAAAATGCCTTAAATAAATTAGAGGCTGATTCTTCTTATATTTACTTCTAGCCTCTTTTAAACAGGAGCTTTCTTTTTTATTTTATAATATGACTAACTTTATCTTCAACTTAATACATATTCTTGATGGTATTAAATGTTTTTGAATAACAACTATAGAAATATTTCTTGCCATCTCAGGTTTATGGTACAAATTGGAAAGAAAAGTATAGGTTTTTGAGGTTTCCTTGAAGCTCCAAAAGTCTGTAATTCAGGTTGTTTTCTGTACCTTACTTTGGTTTATTTAACTAGCTCATCAAATCAATCTTTAAAATTAGTTTTAAAGTGAGTTTTAGCTAGTGCCTCAAGTTGTTTTTAGAAAGAAGTGGTAAGGATTTTTATTAGGTAGTTTCTGTACTTAGATACATAATAGTTACTGATAATGATTTATTTATCTAAAGTAGTTCTTTGGGAAATAAATACTTTTTCAGGAATGTGTTGGTTCCTGCTCCTTAAATTGGCTATCTTTATTGCTGTGTTTTTGTTGTTTTTTATACAAGGTCTCACAACTGTTTCCCAGGCTGAATACAGTGACACAATCATGGCTCACTGCAGCCCCAGCCTTCCAGGATCAAGCGATCCTTCCACCTCAGCCTCCTGAGTAGCTGGGACTAGAGGTGCGCACCACCATGCCTGGCTAATTTTTAAAAATTTTTGTAGAGATGGTTCTCACCATGTTGCCCAGGCTGGTCTTGAACTCCTAGACTCAAGTGATCTTCCTGCCTTGACCTTCCAGAGTGTGGGGATTATACGGAGCCACTACACCTGGTCTATTGCTATAATTTGACTGTTAGATTTACTCAGGAGAATATCTGTGGTAATTTTTTGGAAGATCGTAACTTGAACCATGATTCAATTGAGCTAATACTGTTTCTTTTGTCTTTGAATAGTTGGAACTGATAATGGCAGAGAAGCAATTGAAAGTGGGGCTGCATTTCTCTTCATGACATTTCACTTGAAGGACTCTGTTGGTCACAAGGAAACAAAGGCTATCAAACAGATGTTTGGCCCCTTTCCATCATCATCTGCCACTGCAGCTTGTAATGCTACTAATCGAATTATTTCTCACTTTAGTCAAGATGATCTTACTGCTCTTGTGCAGGTGACAGAAAAAGAACATGGCGATAGGGTTTTTTTTGGTAAAAATTTAGTGTTTTCATTTGACATGCATGATTTGGACCACTTTGACGAACTACCAATAAATGGTGAAACTCAGAAAACTATAAGCCTAGATTACAAGAAGTTTCTGAATGAACATCTCCAGGAGGCTTGCACCCCAGAACTCAAGCCTGTGGAAAAAACAAATGGCTCCTTTTTGTGGTGTGAAGTTGAAAAGTACTTAAATTCAACTTTGAAAGAAATGAGTGAAGTGCCAAGAGTAGAAGATCTTTGCTGTACTTTGTATGATATGCTTGCTTCTATTAAAAGTGGTGATGAACTTCAGGATGAGGTATAGTTGAAATGATTGATTTTTTTATATTAATGTGAACTATCTTAATGAAATAGTGTTTTTAAACATGGGTGGTTAGCAAAGAAAGTTCTTTAATGTTCTGTATAGTAGTTGAATCTATAGCCAAATGGTTTCAGATAGCAGGCCTGTATATACTTTCCCACTGGATAGTTACAGGAGGTCTGAAAGTGTAATGAGTGTAGCAGAGGAGTCAGCAGGCAATAGTTGGGTGTCCACATGCCCTGGTTACTGGGACAGTGCTGGTTTGATGTCAACTTAATTTTAATACTGGACAAATTGAATGAGTAACATATTTCATGAAAGATTAAGAGAGATGGCCTACTGTTGAGAAAGGACAGGCTTTGAAACCAGTTTGTTCTTCCCTTTCCACTTACTGGTTGTGACACTTTAGGTAACTTAATATCTCAGAAACTCAATTTTCTTGTTGGGCTATCTCAAGGAGACACCAATATCAAGACAGAATTGTT
Source organism: Rhinopithecus roxellana (assembly GCF_007565055.1). Lineage (NCBI taxonomy): Eukaryota > Metazoa > Chordata > Mammalia > Primates > Cercopithecidae > Rhinopithecus > Rhinopithecus roxellana. The sequence continues at coordinate 112,708,802 of NC_044552.1, forward strand.
ATAAGGATTGAATATGATATATGCAAAATGATAAGTAACATAGTAAATAATGATTATGTGGTAGTTGTGATTATTTTCGTTGTTATTATTGGAATTAAGAATTTTTAAATCACATTGCATATCAGAAATACAGAAAAAATACTAGCTGTATTTTTCAGAGAAAAGAGAATTAGCTAAGTAGGTATTGGAGGACTTAACCCATGATAGTGATAGGTGTTATGCCGACTAATGTTAGTTTGGAAGTAAGGTATTGTATCATTAATTCTGTGATCAGTCTTATTTACCTTGAATGTTTTACACTTGGTTTAATTTATATCAGATCTATTCTACACTATTAAATTTTCTCTAACATTCTGAACATAATATTGTTTTAAAAACTGTGATTTATGAAGAAAATTTTACTAATATTTGCTCATCATAATAGCGGTTATCCAATTATGATTATAGTAAACTGAAACTTATGAATGTCTAATTAATGGATATTTTATTTTCTTAGCCATAAAACCATTACTTTCACTTCTGAATATCTATAGTAAGTTTGTATTTCTTAGTCTTTCACCACAATTTTAAAGTATGTAACTGAATCTGATTGTTGGAAGGGGAATATTTGTTCTGGATTTTTTTCGTAATAGCTTCATTTTCATATATTTATTGTATGCTTATTGTATTGCTAGGTACAGTGCTATTTACTGAACGTAAAAGGATAAATAAAATAGTAAACTTGTTCTCAGAATTAATTGTCTAGCAGGAGGAGACATGTCAACAAGTAACTGTATTGAAATATCATAAGTATTATAATACTACATGCAAAGAAAGTAGGTGCGTAAAAGAACAAGTCATAGATTTTATAGAGGTGTTAGTATGAGGAAAAGTATGCATAGAGAAGGTTAAGCTTGAACCAAGTCTTAAGATAAGACTAGATTTAACTCTTTCAAATGGACCAGAAAGGTAGGGAGCATATTTCAGGCTTGAACACTGTTTTCAGAGAGCTGTAGCTCTATACAGCAAGCATACAAGATGCAAAGGTGGAGTGCTGAGAAACAAGGGTATGCAGATAGGTAAGAGCAAAGGAGGTGAGGGCTGTGCACCTTGTTAAGGTATATGACAAGCCACCCTGAAGCCTACATAGTTTGGTTCAATGATTTTTTTCAACCAGGGTTAATGGATAGTTTAACATGTAAGTTAATATTTCACATCCCATCAGTGGCTTGAGTGGTAGTTCTTTATGGTTTTATATAGTCAGTGTTTTCCTGTTTGTGTATAAAAATGAATCATTATCATAATTTTTGTTCTGCAGTTTAGGTTATTCACGCTTTATATTTTAGATATAATGCTTTGCTGTTATATGTTACATTCTGTTGTTATAACACATTTTCAGTATAATTTTCAAGTGATGCTTTAGTAGTTTTCTACAGTTGTTTCCCTACAATTGTTTCACTACAATTGTTCTTGACCAGTGTTGTTTTCACTTTAGGGTGTGCTATACCTTGTGTGTTGTCTATTTACTTCTACATACTTAAGCCTGGAAAGAAGATAATTAAAAAGAGCATAATCAATCAGTTCATATGATAACAGTTAATTTCTATATCTTTTTAAGCTTTTACTTGAGTCTTTATTTAAACAGGAATATTTAAGTAGCATGCTGTGTGCTCTTGCTCCAGAAATGTAAAAATGGGAATATTTTTACATATAATCTAAGAAAAGCATATAATAAGCATATAAAGCTACTTCTATGCTGATGGCAAAAATTCTTCTCAACCTGTGGTTTCCCAGCTCTGAATAGTTTATTCACCTAATGACTAATTGATGATAAAGCCATTTTTAAGGGCTAGCTATTAAACGTCTTTTTAAAAAAGACCTTTATGTTATTGTTAAACTAGTGTTAGAAACATGGAAACAAAAAGTATATTCATATGATTACATTTGCCACAAAGACCGTGTGAGAGGTTTCCATCTGAAATGTGGAGAGGAATAAGACTAATGACAATAGTAATAATAATAACTGACATTATTACATGACAAGGCATTATGTTAAGTGCTTTATGTGGGTGACTTCATTTAATGTTTATAGCAGTGCTTTGAGATAGGCAGTGCTGGATTAAAATGTTAGAAGCCCTAAGAACTGAAAAAGTTACACTCTGAGGCATTTCTCCTCCCCTCCCATATGTGATTAAAAATTTTTAAAAAATAGCATACTAAAGCAAGCATAAGAAAATCTGACGAAATTTCATTTATTACCATGGTGATAAAGTTGATGTCTTTTTCAGACATCAAGTTCCTTTTTGAGAAGTTTTTCTAACTTTCCTGGTCTGCTTTGCTGGTACCTTAAGTAAATGCTTTGTCAGCCCCATAGATTATTGCTTGCTGGTGGCAGATATTTTATAGATTAGCAAATTGATTGTGGAGATGCTGGGAAATTTGTCTGGAGGTACAGAGTAGATAGTGGATCCAGGATGTAAATTCAGACATTCTGACAAAGTACACAGGCACACTGAAGTTTAAGTAGATCTGTACATATTCCTGTGTTTTGAAGCTAAGCATCTTAAATTTATGTAGGGGAATTATTGACATCTACTCTTAATTCAAAATTTCTTTAGAAACAAGATCTTTTCCTTTTAGAGTTTCAAATAAGGAATTGGCTGAAATAAAAGGATGAAACTTTTAGACCCTGCTTAAGATAAGTTTTTTTTTTTTTTTTGAGACGGAGTCTCGCTCTGTCGCCCAGGCTGGAGTGCAGTGGCCGGATCTCGGCTCACTGCAAGTTCCGCCTCTCGGGTTCACGCCATTCTCCTGCCTCAGCCTCCCAAGTATCTGGGACTACAGGCGCCCGCCACCTCACCCGGCTAGTTTTTTGTATTTTTTAGTAGAGACGGGGTTTCACCGTGTTAGCCAGGATGGTCTCGATCTCCTGACCTCGTGATCCGCCCGTCTTGGCCTCCCAAAGTGCTGGGATTACAGGCTTGAGCCACCGCGCCCGGCCAAGATAAGTTTTAATAATTTCTCAGGGAATTTATTACATAGAAAGTACATCTATGTTCTCCTGTTTTAGACTTGTTTAAGATAAATTTTAATAATTCCTCAGGGAATTCATTATATAGAAAGTACATCTATGTCCTCGTGTTTTAGACATGTTTAAGATGAGTTTTAATAATTCCTCTGGGAATTCATTACATAGAACGTACGTTTGTGTTCTCCTGTATGTTGTACTAATAAAACAACACGCTTCTTAGCTTTTGCGAATATCATCCCCTTTTCCCTCCCTACCTTGAGCCTCTATGTTACTTTCTTCTAAGAGCATTTCTTCTTTTGGCTTCTGTAATTTTCCAGGTAAGACTGTAGGCATTATGATTTAGCCTTAGAATTTGATTGGCTAGAAGATCTTTAAGGTTCTTTATGTTCTTGAATTGTATTCACTTTTAGAAGTGCATTTTAACACCTGGAAGTGAATAGGACTTGAATATTCCATGTTATTTTCTTAATCAAAACCTGTCTAGTATTGGTACAGTTTATCTTCCTGCTGCTGCTGTTTCAGAACCAGAATTGTAGCAGTAGGATTCGTTCTATTGGAATGGTGTAATTAATGGAATTTCAACAGAAAATTTTACCCTAGAAAGTAGTAGTGTTAACAACAGTAAAGCTACCAGGTTTTAAGTGCCTGTTATGTATGGACCTGAGCCAGGCTTTCTTCTTTGACCTAACCAGCTTCTTCACAGTCCTGCAATGTGTAGGAATGATATCCTCTTTATAAAGGTGAAGAAAACTGAGGTTCAGTTAGTTGTTTACTAAAGTCACAAAGCAAGAGAGTGGTAGAAATGCTGGGACTTTTTTTCTCAGCATAGATCTACCATTCTTATCTAGTATGCCATCAGATGTTTTGAAGAAAAGAACATTAACTGGCAAGGCTCTTTGAAGGAATCTCTTTTCTTACAAAGCCAGGCCAAATTTTGTCTCTGTTTGCTTATGTCTTACTGACTATGGGCAAATTACTAAGCTCTTGTGAACCTCATTTCTCTAATTTGTGAAATATTTGCTTCACAGTGTTGCTGTGAGGATTTGTGAGATAATATATATGAGACATAATGTTTCACAGACCAGGTTCTCAAGTGTTTGCACCATATAGTTGTATAATCGAACTTGTATTTAGGTGTATACCTTATATGTCAGTAAATAAATTTTTATCTATGCCTTCTTATCTATGGATGTTTCCAATAATAAAGTGATGTTTAAAAGTGAGGTCTTAATTCAGGGAATTATTTAATTATTTTTATTTTTTTCCTGCCTGGCTTTTTAACGTGTGACTACCCTAAAGAAAATCTTTTGGACTAAGTTTTTGAAGTGAGTTCTGATATTAATAGTTCTTGTTAAGATGGAAAAGATGTTAATAAAAAAAAAAGCTTGAGAAATATTTAAAGTGGGATCTGAAAGGCTAGCATATTGGAGATATATTGAAGTATACATATCTCAGTACTATTTAATATTACATGCTATTTGCAAAGCTATTAATGCTGCTGTAAATATTGATAGAGTTACTGTGTAATGAGTTTTTAGAAAAAGTGAGTTTTGATTTTATTGATACAACCGTAGTTTGCTTTTGTGCAGATGGGCTGCTGCTTTATAGCATTTGTGATTTGACATTTGCTGTTAGTATTATCTCTTGACTCTAGGCAGATGGCATTACTTGACCCATGCAAGTTCATTTCTGAACCTCCAGATACATGTCTGATGTCCAGCAGTGTGAGTTATTTGGTTAGATTGTCTTCTGAGGGAAGATTGTGTATTTTTGGAACTTATTTGCGTCAGAAATGATTCTATCATCCTTTGAAAATTTGGTGGAGAATAATTAGCTTGCTTTAATACAATGATTCTCAAGTTTTTTGTTCTCGAAACTCTTTTGCACTCTTAAAAATTACTGAGAACCTCATATACTTTTTCTTTGTTATTGAGCTGTATTGATATTTACCATATTAAAAATCAAAATTGAAAATTTTTACTATATTAATTTAATAAGTGTCTATTAAATCATTTTTTTTTTTTTAGTCTTTTTTATTATCCTTTCAGAGACAGAGTCTCATTCTGTTACCCAGGCTGGAGTGTAGTGGCATGACCATAGCTTACTATAACCTGTAACTCCTGGGCTCAAGCAATCCTCCTGCCACAGACTCTCTAGTAGTTAGGACAAGGATGCGTCACCACATGCAACTAATTTTTTAAAGAATATTTTTGTAGAGACAGGGTTCTGTGATGTCACCCTGACTGGTCACGAATTCCTGGCCTCAAGTGATCCTCTTGCCACGGCCTCCTGAAGTGCAGGGATTGCAGGCATGAGCCACTGCACCCAGCCCCAAATCATTTAAAATAATAAATACTAAATCTATCATATTACTATAGTATAAATAACATTTGAATGAATAATAACTTTTCTAAAATCAGAAAAGTATGAAGAGTGGCATTGTATCATATTTTTATAAATGATTTCAATGTCTGGCTTAATAGAAGACAGCTAGTTCCCATATATACTTTTGTGTTCAGTATATTCTGATATCACACATTACATTATGTAGCCTCTGCAAAAATCCACTACATTATGCTCATGGGAACATGAGAATGAAAAAGTTAAATAATGTTTTAGTATGATTATGAAAACAATTTTCACCTCATATATCTTCTGAAAGGATCTTAGAGATTCTAGCTCACACTTTGAGAACCTCTCATTTAATGTGTGTATTACAATTTGATAAAGAGGGTGTAATAGTTTTTTTTGTAACTAGAATAAGGTATTTAAAATGTTGCTGTACTGAAAGATTCATATTAGTGCTTTATGAAAAGGCTCTCCATTCATTAGGTGCTGTACATTGTTTTTGGTAGCCTTAGTACTGCTGAGCTATGATACCACATCAGCCAGATTGAATTAGAAGTGTCCTTTCAGCTATGAGGACCAATATGTATTGGTTTTTTGTTGTCTTTCACCAAATAATCAGAAGAGCCTCTACCCTGCTGCCTGAATTGAAAATTATCATTTACAGGAATGTTTAGAATCATAGAATTTCTCCATCCAGTGTGGTATTTGTGTGTTTAGAATTCTATGGAAATGGTGATCCTCATGTAATGAGGTATGCTTATTCTGATGAAGAGCTTCTTTTATTCAAATGTTATCCCATCTCTTTCTGGAGTAGTTATATTGTAAATTACTTCTTTTGCTAGCTGATAATACTCCTACTGCTGTTCAGTCCTTTATGTGTGCAATGGGGCAACAAAGGCACAGGCAGCTACTCCTATATGACTATCTTTTAAACATATGATGGCAGTTATGTTTTTTCATTCCTTAGTCTTTTTTTTTTTTTTTTAATATGTACAACTTCAGTTTTCTTCTATGTTGACATTAATCCGTTATCAACACAATTTGGATACAGCTGTTTAGTCTTCTAATAGTACTGACATGTAGAATGCTTTGCCCCATCATCTTCAAAGATGTCACACTTCCAGTTGCTTTGCCAATTTAAGAACCGCTAACCTAATAATCTCATAAGAATTATTTTGTCATGACTTTTTTTTTTTAATTCACATTGTCATTTTTTGATGTTAAGCTTACAATTAAGTAGTTTTCACAGTCCATCATTTTTATCTTTTGTTTTTTTCAAATTGGGGACTTTTGCCTTCATCTTACACTTACTATTTTTTTAAAAAAAATTTCTCAAGAGACAGCAATGATTCTGAGATCAAATGTGTAAGTGGTTCTTGAACCTTGTGATATGCTGTGTCAGGGTCTGCATACCTGAACTTATTTGAAGGGCTAGGATGTTCCTTACTACTGTCTCCTTTGCTGTAGCTAGCATTCAATATTTATGGGTTTTGTTCCACTCTTTTCTTTTTTAAGCTAACATTCTCTGTAGGAGAAGATGCAAGCAAAAGTAGTAGTAGTAAGAGAATGACTCTTTTACCTTTCCGAAGGAAAGAACATGTTTTCATTTGTTACTTATTGTGATTTTGCCACCATTTTTTTCTCTTATGTCCTTCTAATTTTCTCAGTTTATGGCTACTAGTGAAGCCATAGTGTTTTATTAGATACCAATCAATTTTTTTCTCTTTTTTTTTTTTCAGTATAGTGATGGAAATTTCCATTTTTATTGCCACCCATTTTTTATACAACTATATTTTTCTAATTTTGAAAAATATGTCATAGTTTTAGAAAATGTAGTTCATATATAAGCAGAATGCAGGAACTATATCATCTGGGAACCCACCATTATTCAGTCATACTCACTGCAAAATTTTGGAGTATATATCTTTTAAAATAAAAATACTTAAAAACTAGGTCACACAGGATATATAATTTTGAACCTGCTTTTATGTTCCTTAACATTTTGTAATGCTTGTTTTAATGAGAATAATCTATAATGTAATAATTTTTAATGGTTGCAGGGTAGTATTATTATTTGCTATTGAAGATTCAAGTTTTATCTAGTTTTTTGCTATTATAAATAACATTGCAATAAAGACTCTAACGCTAAAAAAGGAAAAAAACTTAGCCAGGCATGGTGGCATGTGCGTATAGTCCCAGCTACTTGAGAGGCTGAGGTGGGAGGATCACTTGAGCCTGGGAGGTTGAGGCTTTAGTGAGTCATGACTGTGCCACTGCCCTCCATGCTGGTGACAGAGTAAGAGCCTGTCAAAAACGAAAACAAAAAGACTCTTATCCTAAATATTTACTCATGTGTATATAAACTTTTTGCATGTATTCCTATCACTAAACATTTTGCATTCAAAAGTACTCACTGGTTTTGGGTGGAAAGTTATTTGGATCAGATGTATCTTTTGTCTGTCTTTAATTTGTGGGTATATGTCTGAATATGTTCATACTGTATACTCTAAAGTGATATGCCCATTTTCTCCCAAGTTTCTTTTCACTTCCACATTGTCTGCTATTTTAGGTTATTCATTACTATTTTTACTTTAAAAGGGATACAGTTTTTATGAGGAAAAACTCAAGAATCCTGTGTTCGGCCGGGCGCGGTGGCTCAAGCCTGTAATCCCAGCACTTTGGGAGGCCGAGACGGGCGGATCACGAGGTCAGGAGATCGAGACCATCCTGGCTAACACGGTGAAACCCCGTCTCTACTAAAAAAATACAAAAAACTAGCTGGGCGAGGTGGCGGGTGCCTGTAGTCCCAGCTACTCGGGAGGCTGAGGCAGGAGAATGGCGTAAACCCGGGAGGCGGAGCTTGCAGTGAGCTGAGATCCGGCCACTGCACTCCAGCCCGGGCGACAGAGTGAGACTCCGTCTCAAAAAAAAAAAAAAAAAAAAAAAAAAAGAATCCTGTGTTCTACTTTTAGCTGAGTATAACGTTTTGGAAAGGTCAACATACTTGAAGTAATTTATCCGCTATTACAGATCTTTTAAGTTTTATAATCTGTATTAGGAAAACCCAAGCCATACTTTTTATTTATCTTGGTTGTATGTTGCTTTTTTCCCACTTAAGAAAAAAACTGCAATTGGTAGTCCTTCTAAAGAGAAAGCTCCAGTGAGAGAGAGATGAGCATAGTACTCGAAGAGCTGTATATAGAAGAAGGGTGGTCCAAGGGTTACAACTAGGATTTCTGGGTAAAAAATATGTGAGGACAGGTCTTAGCTCAGTCAAACCTTTTCAATTTTCAAAGTCCTTTAAATATACCAACCTCTTTTGGCAAGTAGTGAGACTTGTTATTGAAGATGTAGAAGCACATGCTGAATCATCACTTTTGCTGAGATTTGTGGAAAGTTGGATTTTTATGACTTTTAAGATACCTGTCAACCTGAAACATTTTCGAGGTCATATATTGTCTTGTTATAGATGTGGGTAAAAATGCATTATTAATATATTGAGCTCACAATGAGGAGCTTAAATATATGTTTCCAATTTATGGCAATAACAGATTTTGAACTAATTTGCTCTTGATTGGAATGGTTGTTCAGGGAGTAAGACAGTTTGACAAATTTCATACTTCTCTGATACTGTTCACTCATTCATTTATTCAGTCATTAATTCTGTACTCTGTGCCAAGTACTTTTAAGTTTGGGGAGATAAAAGGTAATCTAACAAAGTTTAATCGTTTAATCGACCTTCTCCCATATCTTGCTTTATTAAGTCCTCTCCTTTTGGATCTTTCATACATGCTTTTAAGAAGGAAATACTGGAAAATTGTGTGTGATATAATGAATGTTGTTAGGAATGATTTGGAAGAGCACATGGGTACTTGGATTAGACATATTGACAGTTACATGAATCTATTGATATGGGGAAGAAAGATAAATGCATTTTATTAGTAAAACAAAGAGATGTTTCTGTTCATCGTGTTTGAGATAAATAAAAACATTTTGGATAATATCAGTTTGTAAATATAAATAAGTATGGTTATTAGATTTAGAAATTGCTGTAAACATTCACTCAAATATTTAAGATTTAATAGATAAGTTTTAAGTTATATATATATGTGTATGCATGCATGAGCACACACATACATACACACATAATGGATGAAACTTGTCTTCTGAGACAATTAATATCAGAATATCTTTCTAAGAATCAGGGAAGTTGTCAATTTGCCATATACATGAAAATGTAAAGTAAGCTTTTAAATATGTAGTGGTTCCTAGCTTTGACTTATTTACTATGCAGCTAATTAATTATAGTATGTGAGGAATAAATAGTGTTCACATTCCAAGTTGTCTTAATGAAGTTGCAAGTGACCTTAGTTTTAGCTTTGTTAAATTGTTATGTAGATTAAGTACCTGTAAATAATGAGCATTAGTTATTCTGTAAATATAATTTATCTAATTCTCTGCAAACAGCCACAATTTGCATAGAAATTCTTCTTAAGAGATAAATAAATGCTGTCATAATTTTCATGGTCATTTTCTTATGTAATTTATGACCTTATTTTATAATGTATGAATACTTAATAACTTTCTGTGCCACAATTCAGACTAAGAATAATGTATAAAGTTTTAAATAACATTATCTGCTTTTTATAATTATCCATATTCAGATCCATATGAACTGTCAATTCAAAACTGTTCTCAGGTTTTAATATTTTCTTCTCTTATTATACTTCAGATTGTTAGTTTTCAATATGCACATTTTAAAATTTCATATGGAAGTCTAAAATTGCTTCGTATCTCAAAGGAAGACATTTCCTAAATTGCATACACTTTTTCTTTGCATACTATGCTTACTGTAATTTATAATATGTGCTATTTATTACTTTAACATATAAATCAACTCTAATTTTTAAAAACTTTTTTGGTTATACTATTTACCATCTCTCAAAAATTTTTTAAATTTTGTTTCTAATGGATGCATAATTATGCCTATTTATGGGGTCTAGTGTGATGTTTCAATACATGTATACGTTGTTTAAAAATCAAATCAGAGTGTTTAGCATAACCATCACCTCATACATTTATCATTCCTTTGTTATATTGAAAATTCTCTTTTCCAGCTTTTTTGAAATACACAACACAATATTGTTAGCCCTAGTCATCCTACTGTGCCCTAGATAGGCCATAACTTACTCCTCCTCTCTAACTGTAACTTTGTACCCATTGACCAAACTCTGCTTATTCTCTCTCCACCCTCAATCTCCCCAGCCTCTGGTAATCACTATTGTACTCTCTACTTCTATGAGATCAGCTTTTTTAGATTCCACATGTGAGTGGGAGCAAACAGTATTTGTCTTACTGTGCCCGGCTTATTTCACTTAACATGATGTCCTCCAGGTTCATCCATGTTGTTGCAAGTGACAGGATTCCATTGCTTTTTACGACTGAATAGTATCCCATTGTGTATATACTATATATTCTTTATCTATTCATCTGTTGATGGACGCTAGGTTGATTCATATCTTGGCTGTTGTGAATAGTGCGGCAGTAAATATGGGAGTGCAGGTATCTCTTCATCATACTGATTTGTTTTCCTTTGGATATATACCCAGTAGTGGGATTGCTGGATCATATGATAGTGGTATTTTTAATGTTTTGAGAAACCTTCATACTGTTTTTCATGATGGTTGTACTAATTTACATTTCTACTGACAGTGTTTAAGACCTCCCTTTTCTTCACATCTGCACCAACAGTTGTTTTTTGTTTATTTTTGTCTTTTTGGTAATAGCAATTCTAATTGGAGTGAAATGGTACCTCTTTGTGGTTTGATTTGCATTTCCCTGATGATTAGTGATGTTGAGCATTTTTTGCCTATACCTGTTGGCCTTTTGTATGTTTTCTTTTGAGAAATGTCTATTCAGATTTTTTGCTCATTTTTGATGGATTAGTTGTCAGATTATTTTGCAATTGAGTTATTTAATTTCCTTATTATTCTGGATATTAGCCTTCCTAGACACATAAACCCTACCAAAATTGAATCATGAAGAACCAGAAAATCTGAACAGACCAGTAACAAGTAATGAGATGAAATCAGTAATAAAAAATCTCCCATCAAAGACAATTCCAGGATCTGATAGCTTTACTTCTGAATTCTGCCAATAAAGGCCTTATAATGGTTCTATTCAAATTATTCCAAAAACTTGAAGAGGAGTGGATACTTCCAAAGTCACGCCACAGGCTGAGCACTATCGTGATACCAAAACCACACAAGGACACAACAAGAAAAGAAAACTATAGGCCAGTATTACTGATAAACATAGATGTAAAACATTCTCAACAAAATACTAGCAATCCAAATTCAGCAGCTTATTAAAGGGATCATTCACCATGACCAAGTGGGATTCATCCCAGGGATGCAAGGATGGTACAAAATATGCAAATTAATTAACGTAATATATCACATGAATAGAATGAAGGACAAAACTTTATGATCATTTCAGTAGATGCAGAAAAATCACTTGGCAAAATTCGGCATCACTTCATGATTAAAACCCCTCAACACATTAGAAGGAATGTACCTCAACATAACATAAGTCATATATGACAAACCTATAGCTAACATGATATTGAATGGGGAAAAGTTAAAAACTTTTTCTCTTAAGATCTGGAATAAGACGAGGATGCACACTTTTGCCACTTCTATTCAATATAGTGCTGGAAGTCCTCGCCAGAGCAGGTAGGCAAGAGAAAGAAGTAAAAGACATCCAGTGTGGAAAGGAAGGAGTTAAATTGTCCCTGTTTGCAGACGACATGATCCAATCTTATATATAGGGAACCCTAAAGACTCTTAAAAAACTGTTAGAATAAACAAATTTAATGAAGTTCCAGGATATAAAAATCAACATACAAAAATCAGTATCATTTGTATATTAATACGTTAAAAGCAAACTATCTGAAAAATAAATCAGGAGAACAATTCCATTTAAAATAGCTACACATATACAGAATACCTGAGAATAGATTTAACCAGAGATGGGAAAGATCTCTACATTGAAAACATATAAAACATTGATGAAATAAATTGAATAAGATGCAAATAAATGGAAAGATATTTTGTACTGGTGAATTGGAAGAACTAATGTTGATAACATGTCTGTACTCCTAAAGTGATCTACAGGCAGTGCAATCCCTATCAAAATACCCACAACATTCTTTACAGAAATAGAAAAAACAATCCTAAAATTTGTATGGAACCACAGAAGACCCTGAGTAGCCAAAATAATCTTGAGGCATCACAGTACCAGACACCTCAAAATATACTTCAAAACGATAGTAATCAAAACAGCATGGTACTGGCATAAAAATAGACACAGTGACCAATAGAACAGAATAGAGAATGCAGAAATAAATCCACGGGCTCATAGCCAACTGATTTTTGACAAAAGTCCCAAGAAGACACAATGGATAAAGGACAGTTTCTTCAATAAATCGGGCTGGAAAAGCTGGATATTCATCTGCAGAAGAATGAAACTAGACCTTTATCATAATGTACAAAAATTAACTCAAAATAGTTTAATGACTTAACTGATATCTGAAATGATAAATCTACTAGACAACAACGTAAGAGAAATGCTTCTTGACATTGATCTGTGTAAGGATTTTTTTTGGATAAGACTCCCAAATCATAAGCAATAAAAGCAAAAATAGACAAATTGTATTACATCAATCTAAACCGCATCTGTACAACAAAGGGAACAATAAACAGAATGAAAATACAACCTAGGGAATGGGAGAAAATATTTGCAAACTATTTCTGAGAATAACTCTAATTTTTAAAATACATGTTCTATGTAATTAAAGAGGAAATGTATCGGTTTTCTTCAATGTGTAAGAATGTGTCTTTTTTTTTTTTTTTTTCCTTGAAGGCTTATTGGGTAGGCACTGATGCATTATATGGTTTTTAGATGTTTATACTCTGCCTAGAAACTCAGCCAGATTCGAGAATTTGTAAATTATTCTGTGTTAATAGTTAACATTATTCCAGTTTCAGCTTTGTCTTGTGTTTTCAAAAAAGTTTCTGTAAGAAAGCAGTTATCTATCCATGAAAATTTAATACTAGAGTGCCTCTGAATTATACAGCCTAGTCTCTTTTGGAGGACCAACTTCAATTACCAATTTGAATTTTCCAGTAGTTGTTTGTTTATTCAGACTTTCTCTTGCTAAGTTGTTTGATAATTATATTTTTGTGAAATTAGCCATTTCTTCTGAGTACTTCGTTTTTTGCTATAAAGTTGTTTATAATGTGCTCTTATTTAAAAAAATTATGCTAGCTTTTAGTTATATTACCTCTTTCTTTTATCTGTCTCTGATGTACTTATCTCCTTTTTGCTAGAGTAGTCTTTGCCTTGTTTTCAGAAAACTAGCTTTTGCTTTTGTTCCTTTTTTCTTTATTTTTATTTTTCTCACATATGTTTTGGGATTTATTCATACAGCATGTGTTCCTTTTAAATAATAAGACATATGACAGTTTTCCAGTTTTTAAATACTGAAGAGGTTGGGATGAGCCTAAAGGTCTTCTAATTAAACCCAGTGATGACAAATATACTTCTTTCACAATGACAATGGGTTTCTTTTTTAAAAATGTTAGACTGTTTACAAATACTTGTTTCCTTATGCTATCAATAATAATTGTGCTAACATTTGAAATATTCTAAACATTTATTTTATTGTATGTGAAAAATAAATTTTAATGTGAAATTCCAAAAGAGATTTATATTTTATGACCTAATGACAAAAATTCATCAAAAACAACCTTGTATTAGTCACCGATTCCCTGCTTTTATTATTCCTTTTCTCCACAAAGATTTGATAAGCATATTTTATATATAAGACATTTGGCTAGATAATTTTTGTTTAAACCACACTCACTTGCACTGTCACCCAGGCTGGGGTGCAGTGATGCTATCTCGGCTCACTGCACCCTCTGCCGCATGGGTTCCAGCAATTCTCCTTCAGTAACTGGGATTACAGGCATGCACCACCACGCCTGGCTAATTTTGTATTTTTAGTAAAGACGGGGTTTCGCCGTGTTGGCTACACTGGTCTCTAATTCCTGACCTCAAGTGATCCGCCCTTCTGGGCTTCCTAAAGTGCTGGGATGACAGGCGTGAGCCACCAGGATTTCAGCCTTTAAAAGCTAGCATCCCACCACCTTTCACTGTGGCCCTTACACTCTGAATGACGCATCCTTCAGTTTTACAAACATTTACCTGCATTAAGGGAATAATCATTTTCATTGATAATAGCTTTACAATTATTTTTTTCTTGAATTTTATACCATATTTTGTTTTTAATTAATAGACTAATTTTTGGAGCAGTTTTACATTTACAGAAAAAATAAGTGAAACGTATAGAGTTCTTGTATATCTACTCCCCTTATTTTCTTCTAACATCTTGTATTAGAGTGGTACATTTGTTATGATTGATAAGCCAATATTTACACATTATTATTAGTTGAAGTCCATAGTTTACCGTAGGATTACAGAAGGATTCACTCTTGGTATTATGCATTGTATGGGCCCTGACAAATGTATACTGGTATGTATCTACCATCACAGTATTATACAGAATAGTTTCACCACCCTAAAAAGTCCTTTGTGCTCTACCATTTCATTCTTCCCTTCCCCTGTAGCCTTGGGAACCACAGACCTTTTTACTCTTACCATGTTTTTTTCCAGATGTCATATTTTGAAATCATATAGTATGTCGCCTTTTCAGATTGGGTTCTTTTCTTAGCATTATGCATTTAAGATTCCTCCATGTCTTTTCATGGCTTGACAGTTGTTGTTTGTTGTTGTTGTTGTTGTTGTTTTAGCATTGAATAAAATACTCCATTATACAGATGTAGTACAATTTGTTTATTCATTCACCTATTGAAGGATATATTGGTTGCTTCTCGGTTTTGTCAATTAAAAATAAGATTTTTAATTTCATTAATTAAGTTTTATATTTTATTTCCTTCTTTGTTTTTCTAGTGTAGCTCAGCTCTATTTATTTGTGAACACTTTCCTCATTTCCACTTTTCAAAATTTCTAAGTGGTGCTTTAACTGTGTTTCATTTGGTATGTACTGTTTATTGTTTAATTGTAATTCATAAACTAGATGAACATCTTTTAGTTTCTAAGCTTTTGGGTTTATCGTTCTTCCTCTACCCTTTTATGTTGTCTGTAGGATTGATAACATTTTTATATTCCCTTTTATTCTCTTTCTGGTTTACGAGCTAATAGATTGAATTTCACTTCTGGTGCATGCTCTTAAATTTGTTTTAAACATGAATGGGTAGCTATGAACGCTTCTTCCAACCACTGAATAACTTCCTTTTGTCCATCTTACTATTATTGAGAGCTTTCTTTCTTTAAAGATAAAAACGATTTATTTGTTTGGGCGTATAATTAAATTTACTGGCATGTTTTATGAGTGTGCTCATCCTTTCTTATAGTCATGATTTTCCTTTAGATTCATTTTTCTTCTTACTGCAGTACTTCATTAAGAATTCTTTTAGAGAGGTTCAATGGGTGCTAAGTATTTAGTCTTTGTATGTCTTAAAGTGTTTAAATTTTGTTCTTGTTCTTGAATAATAAGAGTAATAATAGTTTAGTTGGCGATTACATTCTAGGAAGATTATCTTTCTCTCAGCACTTATATTTATCACCCCACTTCCTTCCAGCAGCATTTGTGGTTGATGAAAGACTTGCGGTCTTTTTGTTATTCCTTTATAAGCATTCTTTCTTAATATTCATGTATTTCTATAATCCTAGAATATTCCAGGCTATAATCGTTTAAAATAATGCCTTTCTGTCATTCTTTCTAGTCTTCGTCTTTCAAAAATCCTATCAGAGATATATTGGAACCTCTCACTCTATATCTTCCATCTCTTCAATACTTTAATTTTTTTTTTTTTTTTAAATCTATTTACTTCTGTCTTGCATTCGAGGTGAAATCCTTGTACTAATTCCACAGAATTATCTGAGGAATTTTTAGTGATTTTTTTTTTTATTTCTTGATTTCTGCATGTCTCTTTTTATTATTCACCAGTTCTTCTTTAACTTTTTTGTTTTGTTTTATAAATTCCTTTTTTAATAAAGCAACTGTTTTGTCTTTTCAGCTTTATAATACTTATTTCAAAGTCTTTGTCATGTTGTTTCATATTATTTTCTTATGTTTCATTGCTGATTTTGTTGACTGCCAGTTTTAGTGTAATATTTCTTATGGTTCAGAATTTTAATTTTTAGATTGATCTTAATTTGAAGATTCCCCCTTCACATTCCTCCTTACTCCATGCCCTGACTTTCTATAGTAGCTGTGGCCCCAGGAATCATTTCGATGGTAGTTCAGCTTTTTTTTTTTTTTTTTCGTGAACATGGAAGCTCCATGCCTAATCCCTGGCTTCCATTAAGATTAGCTCTAGTTCCCATTTGCATGGATCAATTTTTATCTAGGTTACCCAGCAGGAACCAAACTCCTGGCCTAGCTGTCCAGAACTGTAGCTGAGCTTACTGCAACTTTTAGCTCTGCTCATTGCTTTGTCTATTTTGTCGAATTTCTGGTTGAGGGAGATATTAGTTTTATTTTTAAGTTCAAGTGTACCTTTCTCTCTCTCTCTCTCTCTCTCTCTCTCTCTCTCTTTTAACCAGAAGAGTTGCATTAAAGTGTGAATTTTGTGCCATCTTTATTATTTTACTTGATAATACTAGTTCTCTTAGCAGGCATCCTCCTTTTTCTCTGAAGCATAAAAGGGAAAGGGTTTTTCAAGATAATTTTAAGAAGAAATTTAAAAGTAAAATATATTTTAGTGTTTTTATTTAAAGAGAAATGATTGTTATCATCTTTATAAGATCACGTTTTTGTTGTGATAAACTGTTTTAGTCTTTTATAAATATTCTAAAAATTGAAAACAGAAGAACAACTAAACCTTTTCTACTTAGGGTTAAAATTGAAAACTAGTTTGATCAAGGTGATAGAAAATTAATCATGATGTTATATTGGTTTTAATAAGGATAACTTAACTGTAGCCTTTGTAAGTATTTTGATGATTCTGGGGCAAACAAAACAAAACCAGGAAATCATACCAACTTATATTAGTCTTATTTATATTTTGCTTTACTTTGATGATTTTAACCCCGTTTTTAGTTTTATATGAGTATATGTTTCCCATAACTTAGTTGCTTATGCATTTTACATATCACCTGATGCCCAGAAAAAGTGCTTTGTGTTATAATATTCTTGTGAATTATGAATTGAATTTCTGTGAAGCAAGTTTGTCTTGCAATCCCTTAAGTAGAAAGATTGATTCCTTGATAAATGCTATGTTTTCGTTTTTTCCTTTTTTTTTTTTTTTTTTTACAAAGACAAAGGACAGTTTATTACTTGCAGCAATAGCAGTAGCCTAAATATCAGCATTTGTACCTGTTCTAGGAGCCCCAATTCCCACAAGGCAACACAGAGAGGTACAGGTGGTACCTACACATATAAATGCTGTGAGTTTTCTTTTATTATCCATATTCATAAGGAAAGAGAGTAAACATTATTGCTTACATACTGATTGTCTACCATGAAATGTAATATATCTCATACAAATGTTATATCTATGTAATGGGTTTTAGGCACTGCTTTCTGTGATAGGTGTTCATTTCTTCTTGATATACAATTAATGAGCCTACTTGAAAAGAAATACCTCTCCTATTTGCTACATTGTATGTCTGGTCATTCAGATGCTCAGTTACATTTTTTTTTTTTTTTTTTTTGTCTATAAGTTGCTATTCCTTTTCTTAATTAGCTTTGCTCTAAATGCCATGTCTTCTACTTGAAAAGAATATGTGGTAGTTCCCTCTTATCAAAGTTTTGCTTTCTGTGGTTTCAACTACTGACAGTCAACCACATTCTGAAAATATTAAATGATAAGTTCCAGAAATAAATAACAAGGTTTTAAATTACATTCCCTTGTGAGTAGTCTTGTACCGTCTTGCTCTGTCCTGCCTGGGACATGAATCATCTGGTTGTAGACACTTAGTATTAGTAGCCTCCTTGATTATCATATTAGCTGTTTTCTTCTTGGTTATCAGGTCTACTGTTGCAGTATCACAGTGACTGTGTTCAGTAACCCTTATTTTACTTAATAATGCCCCCCAAAGCCAAGAGTAGTGGTGCTGCAATATTGTTATAATTTTCTATTTTTTAATTATTGTTGTTAATCTCTTACTGTGGCTAATTTATAAATTATATTTTATCATGTATATATAGGAAAAACCATAGTATATATAGGGTTTGATATTTTGCAGTTTTCAGACACCCACTGGGAGTCTTGGAATGTATCTCCCCACCACAGATAAAGGGGAACTACTGTAATAGATACCTTTTTTTATCCCCATTTCCTCTTAACTAGTTCCAGTTAGATATTAGGCTAAAGAATTTGCTTAACTAAAATGATTACATTGTTAAAGGTTTGTTTTGCTATTATGAAATAATAATTATGAATATGAATTACTAAATTGGTTTTTCAGTGTTGAGCTTTTTTTTTTTTTTAGAAACTACTGTGTGTCAACATGATACCCGAGTGGTTACATTGTGTTTGTTTGACAAAAACATTTTTCATATGAGAAATAAGTTTTGAAAGGAAATAAAGTTTAAGTTGTTTAATCATTAGTCCTTATATTTTAGTTTTGAGCTGACTTTGTCTACATGATAATAGATTTTTCTTTAAAATTTTAGATGTTCATTCTAAATAAAGTAAATGTGAAAATCCATTTTATTAAATTAATAGTGTATTCTTAGTAGACAAAACGTGAAAAAAAGGATAAAATCTGGTTTGTGTTGTTTAAAAATAAAAAATTTTCTGTGAATAATAATGTTTATAATTTTAGAAAAGTTGGAAAACATAAAAAGGAAAAATGAAAAGTGTACAATATAGTAGTGTCCTGTTAGCATTTGTCTGTATAGGATTTGTTTGCTTATTTTTTGGACATTATAGTATTTATAAAGAGCAAAATTTATTGAAATAAAAAAAGACATAATTGCCAAAACTTGGAAGCACCTGAGATATCCTTCACAGGTAAATGGGTAATCCCTGTGGTGAATGCATCTAATAGAATATGATTCAGTGATAAAAAGGAATGAGCTATAAAGCCACAAAAAATTAGAAGAACTTTAAATTAAAATTGTTGGGTATAAGAAGCCAATCTAAAAAGGCTACATATTCTGTGATTCCAACTGTTTGACCTTCTGCAAAGGCAAAATCTATGGAGACAATGAAAAAATAAATGGTTTTCAGGGATTTGGGGAAAGGGAGAAAGGGTGGAACAGGTAGAACACAGGATTTTAAGGGTAATGAGTGATACTGAAATGATTCTGAATGATACTGTAATGGTGGATACTTGTCGTTATAATCGTTATATATTTGTTAAAACTTGTAGAGTGTAAAACACAAAATGTGAACCCCAGGGTGAACTGTGAACTTATAAAAACTAATTGGTAGTAAGTATGATACAACTAGACAGATAAATGATGTGATGTAAACATACTCCATCTAAATCTTAGCGGAACATTTTACAGTAGAATCCAGACTAATGCCGTCTTTTTGTGATGATTGACGTATTCTGTATTTGCTCTCCAACATGGTAGATAGTAGCCACATGTGTCTACTGATTGCTTAAAATGTGGCTAATGTGACTTAGAAATTGTATTTTAAATTTTATTTAATTTTAATTGTGTAGAATATAAGTAGCCTCTTGTTGCTGGCAGCTACAATATTAGACAGGAAGTATCTAAATGACAGAAGAAAGAGAAATGTAGACTGGTAAAGTACAGTTTAGATGGAATTAGTAGTTGATTGAAAAACCTTCCTCTGAATTTTGTTTCATTGCCTGTTTGGGAGCCGGTCTTCATTCTTTATCCTGTAGTTTTATTGAAAAACCTTACTCTGAATATTGATTTATTGCCAGTTTGGGAGCAGACCTTCATACTTTATCCTGCAGTTTTTTAATTTGGTTCTGTCCTCAGCAGTTCAATTAGTAATCTGCATAAAGGTGTGCTTCTAAAACTTGTGAAAGTCAGATTCAACATTGATAGTATTACCCATATGATGGATGACATCATGTGGATTTAGAAAGCTTCCAAAAGACTAAAATGAGGAAACAGTATGAAAGTGAACTGTATAAGGATCCATTTGGAGTTCTGGACTTAAAAAATACTATATAAAGTACAGTTTGGCCAGGTGCGGCAGCTCACGCCTGTAATCCTAGTACTTTGGGAGGCCCAGGCAGGCAGATCACAAGGTCAGGAGTTTGAGACCAGCCTGGCCAATATGGTGAAACCCCATCTCTACTAAAAATATAAAAAATTAGCCAGGCTCGATGGTGGGCGCCTCTAGTCCCAGCTACTTGGGAGGCTGAGGCAGGAGAATTGCTTGAACCCGGGAGGCAGAGGTTGCAGTGAGCTGAGATCACGCCACTGTACTCTAGCCTGAGCGACAGAGCAAGACTCTCTCAAAAAACGAACAAAAAAAGTACAGTTTGTGGGAGACTTAGCCTAACAGAAGTTCATGTGGAAAAAAAATTAAAACCAAAGGCTTTTGTTTGGCTGCATATTCAGTTTGTAGTCAACATTTTGTAGTCATTGCCGTTTTGTGCTATGTTCAGAGAAGCTTAATACTAGTTCCAGTTTGGTAATAATCTTTGTGATCTGCGCTGATCAAATTATATATCTCTATATCTATATCTATATCTATTTTTTTTTTTTTTTTTTTTTTGAGATGGAGTCTTGCTCATCGCCCAGGCTGGAGTGCAGTGGCGTGATCTATCTTGGCTCACTGCAAGCTCCGCCTCCCGGGTTCACGCCATTCTCCTGTCTCAGCCTCCAGAGTAGCTGGGACTACAGGTGCCTGCCACCATGCCCAGCTAATTTTTTGTATTTTTAGCAGAGATGGGGTTTCACCGTGTTAGCCAGGATGGTCTCGATCTCCTGACCTCATGATCTGCCCACCTCGGCCTCCCAAAGTGCTGGGATTACAGGCGTGAGCCACTGCGCCCGGCAGATCAAATTGTATTTTAAATACTGTGTTCAGTTGTGAATGCAAAAGTGTCAATAGCCAAATCAATCAAATGGAAGAAAGGATATCAGAGATTGAAGATCAACTTAATGAAATAAAGTGAGAAGACAAGATTAGAGAAAAAAGAATGAAAAGGAACAAACAAAACCTCCAGGAAATATGGGACTAAGTGAAAAGACCAAATCTAGGTCTGATTGGTGTACCTGAAAGTGATGGGGAGAATGGAACCAATTTGGAAAACACTCTTCAGGATATTATCCAGGAGAACTTCCCCAATGTAGCAAGACAGGCCAACATTCAAATTCAGGAAATACAGAGAACACCACAAAGATACTCCTTGAGAAGAACAACCCCAAGACACATACTCATCAGATTCACCAAAGTTGAAATGATGGAAAAACTGTTAAGGGCAGCCAGAGAGAAAGGTGGGGTTACCCACAAAGGGAAGTCTATCAGACTGAATGTGATTTTTTAAGAGGCTCTGTAAAAGGGATATTTCTAAAGGAACTTAGATGAAGAATCATTAGAAACCAAGTGATAAGAGTAGTAGTAAGAAGTCGATGCATTTTTACCCGGGAAAAAAAACGTGAATAGCATCCCTATAATATTACTTGGCATTATCTCTTTTTTTAGCCGATGAGCTTAAAAAAAAAAAATCTTCATTATTATAAGGAGTAAGGAAAGGATCCAGTTTCAGCTTTCTACTTATGGCTAGCCAGTTTTCCCAGCACCATTTATTAAATAGGGAATCCTTTCCCCATTTCTTGTTTTTGTCAGGTTTGTCAAAGATCAGATGGCTGTAGATGTGTGGTATTATTTCTGAGGGCTCTTTTCTGTTCCATTCAAGACGGATTAGAGACTTAAATGTTAGATCTAAAACCATAAAAACCCTAGAAGAAAACCTAGATAATACCATTCAGAACATAGGCATGGGCAAGGACTTCATGTCTAAAACACCGAAAGCAACGGCAACAAAAGCCAAAATTGACAAATGGGATCTAATTAAACTAAAGAGCTTCTACACAGCAAAAGAAATTACTATCAGAGTGAACAGGCAACCTACAGAATGGGAGAAAATTTTTGCAATCTACTCATCTGACAAAGGGCTAATAATATCCAGAACCTATAAAGAACTCAATCAAATTTACAAGAAAAAAACAACCCCATCAAAAAGTGGGCAAAGGATAGGAACAGACACTTCTCAAAAGAAGACATTCATACAGCCAACAGACACATGAAAAAATGCTCATCATCACTGGCCATCAGAGAAATGCAAATCAAAACCACAATGAGATACCATCTCACACCAGTTAGAATGGCAATCATTAAAAAGTCAGGAAACAACAGGTGCTGGAGAGGATGTGGAGAAACAGGAACACTTTTACACTGTTGGTGGGACTGTAAACTGGTTCAACCATTGTGGAAAACAGTGTGGTGATTCCTCAAGGATCTAGAACTAGAAATACCATTTGACACAGCCATCCCATTACTGGGTATATACCCAAAGGATTATAAGTCATGCTGCTATAAAGACACATGCACACGTATGTTTACTGCGGCACTATTCACAATAGCAAAGACTTGGAATCAACCCAAATGTCCATCAGTGACAGACTGGATTAAGAAAATGTGGCACATATATACCATGGAATACTATGCAGCCATAAAAAAGGATGAGTTCCTGACCTTTGTAGGGACATGGATGCAGCTGGAAACCATCGTTCTCAGCAAATTATCACAAGAACAGAAAACCACATACTGCATGTTCTCACTCATAGGCGGGAATTGAACAATGAGATCACTTGGACACAGGAAGGGGAGCATCACATACCAGGTCCTGTTGTGGGGAGGGAGTAGAGGGGAGGGATAGCATAGAAGATATACCTAATGTAAATGATGAGTTACTGAGTGCAGCACACCAACATGGCACATGTATACATATGTAACAAACCTGCACATTGTGCACATGTACCCTAGAACTTAAAGTATTAAAAAAAAAACTGAAAAGAATCTCATAGTGTTTTAAGAAAGTTTATGAATTTGAATTTAGGACATTCAAAACTGTCCTGGGCCACATGCGGCCCGCAGGTCATGGGTTGGACAAGCTTGAAAAACATCCTATAAACAGGCTCTTTACTATCCTGGTTACTTTTTTCAGAAGGTATTTCAATTTTTCATTGTAGTCTTCTTAAAAGGTATAGATTATAATTTAACTCAAAACTCAATAAATATGGTTCAATCATTGTAGTATCCTTTGGAATGTCACATGGAGTGTTTAACACACTGTGTTACTATTGAGATATTAATTTTTTTCCTAGCCTTTATTGAATTTATTGTTCACATTGAGCTTGCAAAAAAACAAAAAACAAACAAACAGAAAAACTAATCCTTTACCCTTCACAGCTTTCGTGTAGTGTGTTTGTGGTACCAGTTTTCTCCATCTTATGCAAGTACACATGAGTTTTATTATTATTATTATTATTATTTATTTTTGGCCATAAAACAGAACAGGATTAGATTTTAATACTTCTGTACAACCAAAAAAATAAAACGCCACAGTAAAATAAACAGGAATAAACATGGTATTTCATTTGCAATGCTTGACAAAACCTTCACATCCTTAATCAGAAATGAGCTCTTAGAAATCAGTAACAAAGAGACTAATATTACAAGAGAATTGAAAATAAAAGGAACAGAGGAAAATGAAATAACAACCAATAAGACTGTATGAAGATGATCTAGCTTAACTTTAACAGAAGAAAAAAGCAATTTCTTTGTAACATTACATTATCAGTGATTTAAAATACTGATATCTAATATTTGAGCAGTTTTAGGAAATGGGAAACATTCAAACACTGGGAAAGCTTACATTGATTGTAGGAAATTTACTAAAAATGTAGATTTTGTATATGCTTCGCCCCAGCAGTTCCAATCAGTAGAAACTGTTCCAACAAAGTAGTTGAACAATTCAGATTTATATATAACCGTGTGCACTGCAAAGAAAATCTGTAGTTAATATGTCAGCCCACCAAAACACTTTTTTATCAATTTACTTATGAAAAGTAGTAGGTTAAAGTGTACAATTAGAAAGAACAAAGGAACTTAAATAAAAATGTAGTATTTCACAAAATTCTTTGTCCTTTGAATTCTTGAAAAAGACAACTTTTTAATGAATCAGTTTTAAACTTACCCTGTGATAAGTGAGAAGCATGAATATATGCAGTTCATACTTTTTATTTCTATTTATTTTTTTGCTATGGAAATGCTTTATTTATTTTCTTTTTTTTTATTATACTTTAAGTTCTAGGGTACATGTGCACAACGTGCAGGTTTGTTACATGTATGTATGCAGGTTTGTTACATGTATACATGTGCCATGTTGGTATGCTGCACCCATTAACTCATCATTTTCATTAGGTATATCTCCTAATGCTATCCCTCCCCACTCCCCCCACCCAATGACAGGCCCTGATGTGTGGTGTTCCCACCCTGAGTCCAAGTGCTCTCATTATTTAATTCCCATCTATGATTGAGAAAATGCGGTATTTAGTTTTTTGCCCTTATGATAGTTTGCTCAGAAAGATGGTTTCCAGCTTCATCCATGACCCTGCGAAGGACATGAACTCATCCTTTCTTATGACTGCATAGTATTCCATGGTGTATATGTGCCACATTTTCTTAATCAAGTCTATCATTGATGGACATTTGGGTTGGTTCCAAGTCTTTACTATTGTGAATAGTGCTGCAATAAACATATATGTGCATGTGTCTTTATAGCAGCATGATTTATAATCCTTTGGGTATATCCCCAGTAATGGGATGGCTGTGTCAAATGGTATTTCTAGTTCTAGATCCTTGAGGAATCACCACACTGTCTTTCACAATGGTTGAACTAGTTTACAGTCCCAACAGTGTAAAAGTGTTCCTATTTCTCCACATCCTCTCCAGCACCTGTTGTTTCCTGACTTTTTAATGATTGCCATTCTAACTGGTGTGAGATAGTATCTCTTGGTTTTGATTTACATTTCTCTGATGGTGAGTGATGATGAGCATTTTTTCATGTGTCTGTTGGCTGTATGAATGTCTTCTTTTGAGAAGTGTCTGTTCATATCCTTTGCCCACTTTTTGATGGGGTGGGTTGTTTGATTTTTTCTTGTAAATTTGTTTAAGTTCTATGTAGATTCTGGATATTAGCCCTTTGTCAGATGGGTAGATTGCAAAAATTTTCTCCCATTCTGTAGGTTGCCTGTTCACTCTGATGGCAGTTTCTTTTGCTGTGCAGAAGCTCTTTAGTTTAATTAGATCCCATTTGTCAATTTTGGCTTTTGTTGCCATTGCTTTTGGTGTTTTAGATGTAAAGTCCTTGCCCATGCCTATGTCCGGAATGGTATTGCCTAGGTTTTCTTGTAGGATTTTTATGGTTTTGGGTCTGACATTTAAGTCTTTAATCCATTTTGAATTTTTGAATAAGATGTAAGGAAGGGATCCAGTTTCAGCTTTCTACATGTGGCTAGCCAGTTTTCCCAGCACCATTTAATAAATAGGGAATCCTTCCCCCATTTCTTGTTTTTGTTAGGTTTTTGAAAGATCAGATGGTTGCAGATGTGTGGTATTATTTCTGAGGGCTCTGTTCTGTTCCATTGGTTTATATCCCTGTTTTGGTACCAGTACCATGCTGTTTTGGTTACTCTAGCCTTGTAGTATAGTTTGAGGTCAGGTAGTGTGATGCTTCCAGCTTTTGTTCTTTTGGCTTAGGAATGTCTTGGCAGTGTGGGCTCTTTTTTCGTTCCATATGAACTTTAGTTTTTTCCAATCTGTGAAGAAAGTCATTGGTAGCTTGATGGGGATGGCATTGAATCTATAAATTACCTTGGGCAGTATGGCCATTTTCATGATATTGATTCTTCCTATCAGTGAGCATTGAATGTTCTTCCATTTGTTTGTGTCCTCTTTTATTTCATTGAGCAGTGGTTTGTAGTTCTCCTTGAAGAGGTCCTTCATGTCCCTTGTAAGTTGGACTCCTAGGTAGTTTATTCTCTTTGAAGCAATTGTGAATGGAACTTCACTCATGATTTGGCTCTCTGTTTGTCTGTTATTGGTGCATAGGAATGCTTCCTGGCCGCTTTGTTTACCTACTCAAGCCTCACGAATGGTGGGCACCCCTCCGGCAGCCTTGCTGCTGCCTTGCAGTTCTATCTCAGACTGCTGTTTTAGCAATGAAGGAGGCTCTGTGGGCGTGGGACCCTCCGAGCCAGGTGTGGGATATAATCTCCTGGTGTGCCATTTGCTAAGACCGTTGGAAAAGTGCAGTATTAGAGTGGGAGTGACCCGATTTTCCAGGTGCCATCTGTCAGGACTTCCCTTAGCTAGGAAAGGGAATTCCCTGACTCCTTGTGCTTCCCAGGTGAGGCGATGCCTTGCCCTGCTTCGGCTCATGGTCCGTGGGCTGCACCCACTGTTCTCCACCCACTGTCCAACAAGCCCCAGTGAGATGTATCCAGTACCTCATTTGGAAATGCAGACATCACCCGTCTTCTGGGTCACTCACGCTGGGAACTATAGACTGGAACTGTTCCTATTTGGCCACCTTGGAACCTCCCTCCAGTACACATGAATTTTTAAATCTAATTGTGAAGTTTTATATTTACCTCTAATACTTCTTAGATTATATCAGATTATTTATAAAGTTTGAAAATATTGATATTATGTACCATATTAATACTCTTAATTTATTTTATTTAATATGTCTTCTAGTGTATATATTATTGATAAAATTATTAAACAGGGGAGAGTGATGACCAATTCTTGAATAACAACTTTAGTGGTTGATCTCAATATTGACATTAATTCCATAACCTGCCTGACCATATTCTAATTCAAAAGGATTCTTGATCTTAGCCAAAAGACTGAGAAGTGATAAGGATGCCTCATTCACATCAAGATATTCTGCCTACTGTGCATCATCAGCTGTTTTTCAGAATGTTTACTATTTATGTCGAAAATAGTTGGTTTCTCTTTTGAATGAGGACTTTTGGAATTCCAAGTAGAGTTAGTTTTGACTTTGATGAATTCTCTAGTATTCACTAGATGGAAACAGAATGGAACTTACAAACCTTTTGTGAGTTTTATTTGCTTTAAAGCCTGTTTTAGTGCTTACTTAATTATTTCTTCAACACTTTAGTTGGAGAAGCAGGGTTCAAATAGCACAATAACATGGCAAGAATTGTGTTTTACTTGGATATAATATTTTGTTTCTGCATCTTTAAGTAAACCCATAATCTAACTACGTTTGTCATATTTATTCTGTGGTTTCAGAAACCTTCAGTTTACCTCTGCATAACCCAGTTTTCAGATTTATAGTTCATATTTAGGCTCATTATATCTTTTTTAAGCCAGTTTTGATATGATTTATAATGTGATTTTCCATGGTATATTATTTAAAAGGGTTAACATTACTTCTAATTTTGCATTTGTGGTATTTGTGGTGATAACGTTGATTCATTTGATATTGTATTGGGAATTTAACATACACTATAGCTTTGTTCCTGTTGGAATAACAGTGATATAATTCTGTGTATGTGGAAAATGAGGATTACCTTTCTTGAGAGATTCAAAGCTGCATTCATATATTAAATGTGTTGCGTTGTCAAGAAAAAAGGAAGTAATGGTGTTTTAGTTTGTGCATGCCCGGAAATAATTTTTTTTTGGCATCTCAACAACTGAGTCTTTTGGTTAATTTTTTGACTGTTTCTATTCATGAATTTTGTGAAGAATTATTTAAAATTTAATTTTAGGAATAAGACTTTATATTAATAAGAATAACTGTAATCACCTTTGTCTGTTGGAAAAGACCTTAACAGATAATAATGACTTTAACAATTTCTACCAGGAAAAGGATGTTACCTGTCTATACCTATCTTGTCTCTCTTAAATCTCACATCCATAGTTTATTGCCAGAATAGTGAAACTTGCCTTTTCGTTGTTGGAGAGCTGCATTCGTTCATGTTTTATTTTAAAAATCTCTTTAGTAGAAGTCTGTTTCTATACCCGCAGCTAACTTCTTCCTCGCTGGTTTTTTTTTTTTTTTTTTTTTTTAATTTCATAACTTCAGGAACTTGTATCTGTGCGTAGAGCAGTGATCCAGACAGCTGTGCTTTTATGAACAGTCACCCTGAGTGCCAAATTAGTTTGTAGTGCAAATCTTGAGTGAGAACGACACCTGCTTTCAATGTGGATGAAAAATGCAAATGTTGTGGGAAGCAGGTTTTTGTTTTTTGGGATTTCTTTAAATCTAATGGCAGCTGATCTCAGAATTCTGATGGGGATTTTCATCTTGGGGTTATGGAAGTCCTATTAAGAGCAAAGCACTCTTTTTGTCTCTTTTGCTAGGACTTAGGTGTGTTATTTTTAAAAAATAATATGCTTTTTTGTGTGGTGATCCTATGCTTGGGACTTTGCACTAGAAGTTATCTTCCAAATATCCTGGTGGTTTCCAAGAAGTATGTATTGGGCTAAACATTTATAACTAGAACTTATGTGTGAACACTGCATTTTGGATTAACTTTGAATAGTTAAGATATGTAAGGGTATCTCTGCCATGATAGATTATTTTCTTATGGAATAAATGGTCTCATTTTCATTTTCAGAATTAACAAATTTTTTGAGAGTTGATGGGATTTAAAATAGAGTTCATGCTGTATATAAAGAGCATTTGCTATTTGTTTCAAATCAGGTGGGAGAAAGTAACTATGTAGGTATGTATTATAGTTATCTATTTGAATTTTCAAGGTTCTTTGATACCAGTCTTAACCTTAAGCACACAGCTTATATCTCACTAATGGCAATTCAAGACACTCATTCAAAATGCTTTTAGGGAAAATTATATTTAATTTTTTTTTCTTTTTTGAGACAGGATCTAACTCTGTTGCCCAGGCTAGATTTCAGTGACAGAATCTCAGTTCACTGCAACCACTGTCTCCCAGGCCCAAGCCATCCTCCCACCTCACCCTCCTGAGTAGCTGGGATCACAGACATTACGCCACCATGGTTGGCTAATTTTTGTATTTTTTGATGAGATGGAGTCTTACTTTGTTGTCCAGGTTGGTCTCGAGCTCCTGAGCTCAAGTGATCTGCCTGCCTCAGCCTCCCAAAGTGTTGGAATTACAGGCATAAGCCACTGGGCCTGGCATTTTTGTTGTTGTTGTTGTTGTTACATTTTCTATTGTAAGTCATTTTGGTTTGTAAGCTTTAAATAATAGCTTAATTGATTCGTACTTCACATAACATATAAGACATCCATATAAAGTGTATCAATGATTGTTTTTAGTATATTAACAACTGAGGGCAGTCATTACCACAGTCAATTTTAGAGCATTTTCATCACCTCAAAAAGAAATCCTTGACCTTTAACTGCCATCTTTTTTTTTTCTTTTTTTATGATCGTGTGATTTTTATTCTTTAGCCTGTTAATGTGGTAGATTACATTACTTCATTTTCAACTGTTGAACTAGTATTGCATAATTAGAATGAACATGCCACTTGGCCATGGAGTATAATTTCCCAAAACATTGTTGGATTTGATTTGCTAATATTTTGTTAAGAATTTTTGCATCTGCATTTATAAGAGATACTGGTCCCTCATTTTCTTGTAATGTCTGTATGTTCGTTGGTAAAAGGATAATACTGGATTCATAGAATGAATTAGGAAGTGTCCCCTCTGCTTCTATTTTTTGAAAGAAATTTTAGGTAATTGGTATCATTTCTCCCATAAATATTTGGTGAAATTCATCAGTGAAAACTATCAGAACACTTGCATTTCTTTGGAAAATTATTAATTACTGATTTCTTAAATTAGATATAGGTCTTTTCATATTATCTATTTCTTCCTTATCTGAGTATTTTTCTTTCATAATTGAGATTTTATTGGTTGTACTGAGGATCAGTACACAGATATTTCAATTTGTACACAATTCTTTTTTTTTTTTTTAACTTTTGTAACATTTTTATTTTTAACTTTTTTTTTTTTTTTATGCTTTAAGTTCTAGGGTACATGTGCATAACGTGCAGGTTTGTTACATATGTATACTTGTGCCATGTTGGTGTGCTGCACCCATCAACTCGTCAGCACCCATCAACTCGTCATTTACATCAGATATAACTCCCAGTGCCATCCCTCCCCCCTCCCCCCTCCCCATGATAGGCCCTGGTGTGTGATGTTCCCCTTCCCGAGTCCAAGTGATCTCATTGTTCAGTTCCCACCTATGAGTGAGAACATGCAGTGTTTGGTTTTCTGTTCTTGCAATAGCTTGCTGAGAGTGATGGTTTCTACCTGCATCCATGTCCCTACAAAGGACACAAACTCATGCTTTATTATTACTGCATAGTATTCCATGGTGTATATGTGCCACATTTTCTTAATCCAGTCTGTCACTGATGGACATCTGGGTTGATTCCAAGTCTTTGCTATTGTGAATAGTGCCACAGTAAACATACGTGTGCATGTGTCTTTATAGCAGCATCATTTATAATCCTTTGGGTATATCCCATTAATGGGATGGCTGGGTCACATGGTACTTCTAGTTCTAGATCATTGAGGAATCGCCATACTGTTTTCCATAATGGTTGAACTAGTTTACAATCCCACCAACAGTGTAAAAGTGTTCCTATTTCTCCACATCCTCTCCAGCACCTGTTGTTTCCTGACTTTTTAATGATTGCCATTCTAACTGATGTGAGATGGTATCTCATTGTGGTTTTGATTTGCATTTCTCTGATGGCGAGTGATGATGAGCATTTTCTCATGTGTCTGTTGGCTGTATGAATGTCTTCTTTTGAGAAGTGTCTGTTCCTATCCTTTGCCCACTTTTTGATGGGGTTGTTTTTTTCTTGTAAATTTGTTTGAGTTCTTTGTAGGTTCTGGATATTACCCTTTGTCAGATGAGTAGATTGCAAAAATTTTCTTCCATTCTGTAGGTTGCCTGTTCACTCTGATGGTAGTTTCTTTTGCTGTGCAGAAGCTCTTTTGTTTAATTAGATCCCATTTGTCAATTTTGGCTTTTGTTGCCGTTGCTTTTGGTGTTTTAGACATGAAGTATTTGCCCATGCCTATGTCCGGAATGTTATTACCTAGGTTTTCTTCTAGGGTTTTTATGGTTTTAGGTCTAACATTTAAATCTCTAATCCATCTTGAATTAATTTTCGTTTAAGGAGTAAGGAAAGGATCCAGTTTCAGCTTTCTACATATGGCTAGCCAGTTTTCCCAGCACCATTTATTAAATAGGGAATGCTTTCCCCATTTCTTGTTTTTCTCAGGTTTGTCAAAGATCAGATGGCTGTAGATGTGTGGTATTATTTCTGAGGGCTCTGTTCTGTTCCATTGGTCTATAGCTCTGTTTTAGTACCAGTACCATGCTGTTTTTGGTTACTCTAGCCTTGTAGTATAGTTTGAAGTCAGGTAGCTTGATGCCTCCAGCTTTGTTCTTTTGACTTAGGATTGTCTTGGCAATGCGGGCTCTTTTTTGGTTCCATATGAACTTTAAAGCCGTTTTTTCCAAATCTGTGAAGAAAGTCATTGGTAGCTTGATGCGGATGGCATTGAATCTGTAAATTACCTTGGGCAGTATGGCCATTTTCATGATATTGATTCTTCCTATCCATGAGCATGGTATGTTCTTCCGTTTGTTTGTGTCCTCTTTTATGTCACTGAGCAGTGGTTTGTAGTTCTCCTTGAAGAGGTCCTTTACATCCCTTGTAAGTTGGATTCCTAGGTATTTTATTCTCTTTCTAGCTATTGTGAATGGAAGTTCATTCATGATTTGTCTCTCTGTTTGTCTGTTACTGGTGTATAAGAATGCTTGTGATTTTTGCTCATTAATTTTGTATCCTGAGACTTTGCTGAAGTTGCTTATCAGCTTCAGGAGATTTTGGGCTGAGACAGTGGGGTTTTCTAAATATACAATTATGTCATCTGCAAACAGGGACAATTTGACTTCTTTTCCTAACTCAATGAACTTTATTTCTTTCTCTTGCCTGATTGTCCTAGCCAGAGCTTCCAACACTATGTTGAATAGGAGTGGTGAGAGAGGGCATCCCTGTCTTGTGCCAGTTTTCAAAGGGAATTTTTCCAGTTTTTGCCCATTCAGTATGATATTGGCTGTGGGTTTGTCATAAGTAGTTCTTATTATTTTGAGGTACGTTCCATCAATACCGAATTTATTGAGCGTTTTTAGCATGAAGGGCTGTTGAATATTGTCAAATGCCTTTTCTGCATCTATTGAGATAATCATGTGGTTTTTGTCTTTAGTTCTGTTTATATGCTGGATTACATTTATCGATTTGCATATGTTGAACCAACCTTGCATCCCAGGGATGAAGCCCACTTGATCATGGTGGATAAGCTTTTAGATGTGCTGCTGGGTCCGGTTTGCCAGTATTTTATTGAGGATTTTTGCATCAATGTTCATCAGGGATATTGGTCTAAAATTCTCTTTTATTGTTGTGTCTCTGCCAGGCTTTGGTATCAGGATGATGTTGGCCTCATAAAATGAGTTAGGGAGGATTCCCTCTTTTTCTATTGATTGGAATAGTTTCAGAAGGAATAGTACCAGCTCCTCCTTGTACCTCTGGTAGAATTCAGCTGTGAATCCATCTGGTCCTGGACTTTTTTTGGCTGGTAGGCTATTAATTATTGCCTCAATTTTAGAGCCTGCTATTGGTCTATTCAGAGATTCAGCTTCTTCCTGGTTTAGTCTTGGTAGAGTGTAAGTGTCCAGGAAATTATCCATTTCCTCTAGATTTTCTAGTTGATTTGCGTAGAGGTGTTTATAGTATTCTCTGATGGTAGTTTGTATTTCTGTGGGGTCAGTGGTGATATACCCTTTATCATTTTTTATTGCATCTAGTTGATTCTTCTCTCTTTTCTTCTTTATTAGTCTTGCTAGTGGTCTATCAATTTTGTTGATCTTTTCAAAAAACCAACTCCTGGATTCATTGATATTTTGGAGGGTTTTTTGTGTCTCTATCTCCTTCAGTTCTACTCTGATCTTAGTTATTTCTTGCCTTCTGCCAGCTTTTGAATGTGTTTGCTCTTGCTTCTGTAGTTCTTTTAATTGTAATGTTAGAGTGTCCATTTTAGATCTCTGCAGCTTTCTCTTGTGGGCATTTAGTGCTATAAATTTCCCTCTACACGCTGCTTTAAATGTGTCCCAGAGATTCTGGTATGTTGTATCTTTGTTCTCATTGGTTTCAAAGAACATCTTTATTTCTGCCTTCATTTCATTATGTACCCCGTAGTCATTCAGGAGCAGGTTATCCAGTTTCCATGTAGTTGAGCCGTTTTGATTGAGTTTCTTAGTCCTGAGTTCTAGTTTGATTGCACTGTGGTCTGAGAGACAGTTTGTTATAATTTCTGTTCTTGTACATTTGCTGAGGAGTGCTTTACTTCCAATTATGTGGTCAGTTTTGGAATAAGTGTGATGTGGTGCTGAGAAGAATGTATATTCTGTTGATTTGGGGTGGAGAGTTCTGTAGATGTGTTTTAGGTCTGCTTGCTGCAGAGCTGAGTTCAATTCCTGGATATCCTTGTTAACTTTCTGTCTCGTTGATCTGTCCAATGTTGACAGTGGAGTGTTGAAGTCTACCATTATTATTGTATGGGAGTCTAAGTTTCTTTGTAAGTCTCTAAGGACTTGCTTTATGAATCTGGGTGCTCCTGTATTGGGTGCATAGATATTTAGGAGAGTTAGCTCTTCCTGTTCAATTAATACCTTTACCATTATGTAATGGCCTTCTGTGTCTCTTTTGATCTTTGATGGTTTAAAGTCTGTTTTATCAGAGACTAGTATTGCAACCCCTGCTTTTTTTTTGTTCTCCATTTGCTTGGTAGATCTTCCTCCATCCCTTTATTTTGAGCCTATGTATGTCTCTGCATGTGAGATGGGTCTCCTGAATACAGCAGACTGATGGGTCTTGACTCTTTATCAGTTTTCCAGTCTGTGTCTTTTAATTGGACCATTTAGTCCATTTACATTTAAGGTTAATATTATTATGTGTGAACTTGATCCTGCCATTATGGTATTAACTGATTATTTTGCTCGTTAGTTGATGCAGTTTTTTCCTAGCCTCGATGGTCTTTACATTTTGGCATGTTTTTGCAATGGCTGATACCGGTTGTTCCTTTCCATGTTTAGTGCTTCCTTCAGGGTCTCTTGTAAGGCAGGCCTGGTGGTGAGAAAATCTCTAAGCATTTGCTTATCTGTAAAGGATTTTATTTCTCCTTCACTGATGAAACTTAGTTTGGCTGGATATGAAATTCTGGGTTTAAAATTCTTTTCTTTAAGAATGTTGAATATTGGCCCCCACTCTCTTCTGGCTTGTAGAGTTTCTGCCGAGAGATCTGCTGTTAGTCTGATGGGCTTCCCTTTGTGGGTAATCCGACCTTTCTCTCTGGCTGCCCTTAAGATTTTTTCCTTCATTTCAACTTTGGTGAATCTTGCAATTATGTGTCTTAGATTTGCTCTTCTTGAGGAGTATCTTTGTGGCGTTCTCTGTATTTCCTGAATTTGAATGTTGGCCTGCCCTACTAGGTTGGGGAAGTTCTCCTGGATGATATCCTGAAGAGTGTTTTCCAACTTGGTTCCATTTTCGCCCTCACTTTTAGGCACCCCAATCAGATGTAGATTTGGTCTTTTTACATAATCCCATACTTCTTGCAGGCTTTGTTCATTTCTTTTTCTTCTTTTTTCTTTAGATTTCTCTTCTCGCTTCATTTCATTCATGTGATCCTCAATCACTGATACTCTTTCTTCCAGTTGATGGAGTTGGTTACTGAAACTTGTGCATTTGTTATGTATTTCTTGTGTCATGGTTTTCATCTCTGTCACTTCATTTATGGCCTTCTCTGCATTCATTATTCTAGTTATCAATTCTTCCACTCTTTTTTTTGAAGATGTTTAGTTTCTTTGCACTGGGTACATAATTCCTCCTTTAGCTCTGAGAAGTTTGATGGTCTGAAGCCTTCTTCTCTCATCTCGTCAAAGTCATTCTCCGTCCAGCTTTGATCCGTTGCTGGCGATGAGCTGCATTCCTTTGGAGGGGGAGATGCCCTCTTATTTTTAGAATTTCCAGCTTTTCTGCCCTGCTTTTTCCCCATCTTTGTGGTTTTATCTACCTCTGGTCTTTGATGATGGTGACGTACTGGTGGGGTTTTGGTGTGGGTGTCCCTCCTGTTTGTTAGTTTTCCTTCTAACAGTCAGGACCCTCAGCTGTAGGTCTGTTGGAGATTGCTTGAGGTCCACTCCAGACCCTGTTTGCCTTGGTATCAGCAGCAGAGGCTGCAGAAGATAGAATATTGCCGAACAGCGAGTGCTGCTGTCTGATTCTTGCTTTGGAAGCTTCCTCTCAGGGGTGTACTCCACCGTGTGAGGTGTGGGGTGTCAGTCTGCCCCTAGTGGGTGATGTCTCCCAGTTAGGCTACTCAGGGGTCAGGGACCCACTTGAGCAGGCAGTCTGTCCGTTCTCAGATCTCAACCTCCGTGTTGGGAGATCCACTGCTCTCTTCAAATCTGTCAGACAGAGTCGTTCGTGTCTGCAGAGGTTTCTGCTGCTTTTTGTTGTTGTTATTGTTGTTGTTGTTTAGCTGTGCCCTGTCCCCAGAGGTGGAGTCTACAGAGACAGGCAGGGCTCCTTGAGCTGCTGTGAGCTCCATCCAGTTCGAGCTTCCCAGTGGCTTTGTTTACCTACTTAAGCCTCAGCAATGGTGGGCGCCCCTCCCCCAGCCTCTCTGCTACCTTGCCTTTAGATTGCAGACTGCTGTGCTAGCAATGAGGGAGGCTCTGTGGGCGTGGGACCCTCCCAGCCAGGTGTGGGATATAACTCCTGGTGTGCCCGTTTGCTAAGTCCCTTGGTTAAGTGCAGTATTGGCGTGGGAGTTACCCAATTTTCCAGGTGTTGTGTATCTCAGTTCCCCTGTCTAGGAAAAGGGATTCCCTTCCCCCTTGTGCTTCCCAGGTGAGGTGATGCCTCTCCCTGCTTCAACTCTCGCTGGTCGGGCTGCAGCAGCTGACCAGCACCGATTGTCTGGCACTCCCTAGTGAGATGAACCCAGTACCTCAGTTGAAAATGCAGATATCACCTGTCTTCTGTTTCGCTCGCACTGGGAGCTGGGAGCTGGAGACTGGAGCTGTTCCTATTCGGCCATCTTGCCCCGCCCCCCTGTACACAATTGTAACTGCCATCTTTCCTTCTCCTTCTCCCTACCCTCTGGTACCTTAGTGAACCAATTATCTACTCTCGGTCTCTGGAGATTTCTCCGTTTTGGACATTTTATATAAATGGAATCATCTAATATGGTTTTTCTTGACTGTGTTTTTACTTAGCAAAACGTTTTCAAAGTTCATTCATATTGTTTATTATTTCGTTTTTTGTTTATTTGTTTTTTGAATCAGAGTCTTGCTCTATCGTCCAGGCTGGGGTGCAGTGGCACCATCTTGGCTCACTACAACCTCTACCTCCTGGGTTCAAGCAGTTCTCCTCCCTCACCTCAGCTTCCTGAGTAGCTGGGATTCCAGGCTCGCACCACCACACCCAGCTAACTTTTGTATTTTTAATAGAGACAGGGTTTCACCGTCTTAGCCAGGCTGACCTCGAACTCCTGACCTCCTGATCTACCCACCTCAGCCTCTCAAAGTGCTGGGATTACAGGCATGAATGACCACACCTGCCTACTACTTCATTTTTTTTATAGCTGAATAATATTTCATTTTGTGCATATATCACATTTCATTTATCAGTTCATTTGATGAACATTTGGGTTTCTATTTTTTGGTTATTATGAATAGCCAAACTTGTGCACATGTTTTTGATTGGACACGTATTTTAATTATCTTAGGCATATACCTAGAGGGAATTGTTGGGGATTTTGTGTCTAATTTGTTGAGGCTGGACATGGTGGCTCATGCCTATAATCCTAGCGGTTTGTGAGGCTGAGACAGAAGGGTTGCTTGAGGCCAGGAGTTTGAGACTCAACCGGGCAACCTAGTGAAATCTTGTCTCTACAAAGAAATTAATTAGCTGAGTGTGTTCGTTTGCACCTATAGTCCCAGCTACTCGGGAGGCTGAGGCAGGAGCCCAGGAATTCAAGGCTATAGTGAGCCATGATTGTACCACTGTACTCCAGCCTGGGTGACAGATCAAGACCCCCAACTTAAACAAAACAACAACAACAAAACAACTTATTGAGGAACTAGCAAACTGTTTTCTCCACATTCTTGCCAAAACTTGCTATTTTCCATTTTTATAGCCTTTCTAATGGGTGTTAAGTAGTATCTCATTGTGATTTTGATTTGCATTTCTCTGATGACTAATGATGTTAAGTATCATCCTGGTTATTGGTCATCTATGTATAGTCCATGCAGAAATTCAGATCCTTTGCTCATTTTTATATTGGGTTTTCTTTTTGTTATTGAGTTGTAAGAGTTCATTGTATATTTTGGATACACATCCCTTATCAGATAGACATATGATTTGCAAATATTTTTTCCTATTCTGTGGGTTACCTTTTCGCTTTCATGTTGGTATCCTTTAAAGCACAAATAGTTTTTTATTTTGATGAAATCTAAATTATCTGTTTTCTTTTTTTGCTCATTCTTTTGATGTCATATTTAAGAATTCTTTACCATATCTACAGCCATAAAGATTCATTCCTGTGTCTTCTTCTAAGAGTTTTATCATTTTAGCTCTTACATTTAGGTCATTTGTTCATTCGAGTTGATTTTTTATATGGTATGAAGTAAAGGTACAGCTTAATTTTTTGTACATCACTAGCCAGTTGTCCCATCATCATTTACTGAAAAGTCTCTTCTTTTCCCTTTAAATAGTCTTGGCATTCTTTTAAAAAACTGGTTGACCATAGATGCTTGGGTTTATTTCTGGACTCTCAGTTCTACTCTGTTGATCTGTCTGTGTATCCTCATGTTGGTACTGCACTCTTTAAATTACTGTTGCTGTGTAGTAAATTAGAAGTATGAAAGTGTGAGTCTTAAACTTTGTTCTCTTCAAGTTTATTTTGACTATTCTGGGTTTTCTGCTATTCCATCTGATTTTTAGAATCAGCCTGTTAATTTCTATAAAGAAGTCACCTGGGATTTTGATAGGAACTGGATTTAATCTGTAGAGCAAATTGGGGTTTATTATGATCCTAGCAATAGTCTACTGATTCATCAACATGACTGTTTTCCCATTTATCTAGATCTTTTAAAATTTCTTTCAGCAGTATTTGCAGTTTTCAGTGTAGAACTCTTATACTTCCTTTGTTCGATTTTTTTTCCCAGTAATGTATGATGGTTAATATTGAGTGTCAACTTGAGTGTATTGAAGGATGCAAAATATTGTTCCTGGGTGTGTCTGTGAGGGTATTTGCCAAAGGAGATTAAAATTTGAGTTCAGTGGACTGGGAGAGGTAGACCCTCTCTCAGTCTGGGTGGGCGCAATCTAATCAGCTGCCAGCACAGCTAGAATGAAGCAGGCAGGAGAATATGGAAAGACTAGACTGGCTGAGTTTCCAGCCTTCATCTTCCCCCATCCCCCTTCCTGGATGCTTCCTGCCCTTGAACATCGGACTCTTAAGTTCTTCAGCTTTTGGACTCTTAGACTTACACCAGTGACTTGCTGGGGGCTCGTGGGCCTTCTGCCACAGATTGAAGGCTGCACTGTCAGCTTCCCTACTTTTGAGGTTTTGGGACTCGGACTGGCTTCCTTGTTCCTCAGCTTGCAGATGGCCTGTTGCAGCACTTCACCTTATGATCATGTGAGTCAATATGCCTTAAAAAACTCCCTTTCATGTATACATCTATCCTGTTAGTCCTGTTCCTCTAGAGAACCCTGACTGATACATAATGTTTTTGATGCTATTGTAAATGGAATTTTTTTTAATACTTTAAGTTCTAGGGTACATGTGCACAACATGCAGATTTGATACATAGGTATACATGTGCCATGTTGGTTTGCTGCACCCATCAACTCATCATTTACATTAGGTATTTCTCCTAATGCTATCCCTCCCCCAGCCTCCAACGCCCCAACACGTCCCGATATGTGATGTTCCCCACCCTGTGTCCAACTGATTCAATTCCCACCTATGAGTGAGAACATGTGGTGTTTGGTTTTCTGTCCTTGTCATAGTTTGCTGAGAATGATAGTTTCCAGCTTCATCCATGTCCCTGCAAAGGACATGAATTCATCCTTTTTTATATTCCATGGTGTGTATGTGTCACATTTTCTTAATCCTATCTATCATTGATGGACATTTGGGTTGGTTTGTAAATGGAATTTTTTACTTAATTTCATTTTCATATTTTTCATTGCTAGTTATAGAACTATAATTGATTTTTGTATATTGATCTTCTATCCTGTAACCCTTGCTCAACTTGTTTATCCCTTTTAATGGTTTTTTTCTATATGTAGTTTTACTGCTTTTTAATGTAAATGCCTTATATTTCTTTTTTTTTTTTTTTTTTTTTTTTTGGCTTTTCCCTAACTGCCCTGCCTAGAACCTACAGTACAGTGTTGAATAGAAGTGGTGAGCGCAGACTTATTTTTCTTATTTCTAATCTTAGTGGGCTACGTATATAGTTTTTCACAATTATGAAATGCTGCTGTGTATGTGAGCTGCGGATTTTTCTTTTTTTCTTTTTTTGGGACGGAGTCTTGCCCTGTCGCCCAGGCTAGAGTGCAGTGGTACGATCTTGGCTCTCGGCAACCTTCTCCTTGCCTCCTGTGTTCGAGCAGTTCTCCTGTCTCAACCTCCTGAGTAACTGGGATTACAGGTGCCCGTCGCTGTACCCGGCTAATTTTTGTGTTTTTAGTAGAGATGGGGTTTCACCATGTTGGACAGGCTGGTCTCAAACTCCTGACCTCGTGATCCATCTGCTTCGGCCTCCCAAAGTGCTGGGATTACAAGCACGAGCCACCGTGCCCAGCCAGCTGTGAATTTTTCATAGATACCCTTGATCACATTGTGGAACATCCCTTCAAGAGCTACTTTGTTGAATGTTTTTATTATTAAAGAGTATTGGATTTTTTCTGGTTCATTTTTCTGCATCTGTTGAGCTGATCATGTGATTTTTTTTTAAATTCTATTGATATGATGTAGTCTATCATTTGGTTTTCTAATGCTGAACCAACCTTGTATCCCTGACATTAATCTCACTATCACGGTTTATAATCTTTTTCTATATTGCTGCTTTCAGTTTGCTTGTATTTCATTGAGGAATTTTGTGTTCATATTCCTAAGAGATACTGCTCTATAGTTTTCAGGTGATGTGTTTATCTGGTTTTGGTGTCAGAGTAATATTAGCCTCCTAAAATGAATCGGGAAGTGTTTTCTTCTCTTTTTGTAATGAGCGTGAGGAATTAGTATTAACTTCTTTAAATATTTAGTGGAATTCAACAGTGAAGCCATCTGGACCTGGGCTTTTCTCTGTGGGTCGTTTCTTGATTACTAATTCAATCTTTTACTTGTTATAGGTCTGTTCAGATTATCTATTACTTCTTGGGTTGGTTTTGGTAGCATGTAGCTTTCTAGGAATTTTTTCCTTTCATCTCATATATCTAATATATTGTTATACAATTGTTTATAACATTCCTATAGAATCTTTTTTACTTCTTTCAGCTTAGTAGTATGTCCTGACTTATATATGATCCTACTAATATGCGTCTTCTCTCTTTTGTTCATGGTCAATCTAGCTAAAGTTTTGTTAATTTTGTTAATCTTTTCAAAGAACACCTTTGGTTTCCTTTATTTTCTCTATTGTTTTTCTAGTTTTGATTTCATATACTTTTTGCTCTAAACTTTATTATTTCCTTCCTTCTGCTTGCTTTAGGTTTATTTTGCTCTTCCTTTTCCAGTGTCTTAAGGTTGATAGGTTATTGGTTTGAGATGTTACTTTTTCTTTATATATATTTATAGCTATAAATTTTTCCCTTTTCACTGCTTTAGCTGAATCCCATAAGTTTTGCTCTGTTGGATCTTTATTTTCATTCATCTCAATGTGTTTTCTGATTTCTCTTTTGCTTAATTTTTGGGTCAGTTCTTTTTGTTTTGTTTATATAGCACATATTTGTACGTTTTCCAATGTTTTTGGTTACTGACTTCTAGTTTCATTCTATTGTAGTTGGAAAACATACTTTGTATTATTTCTTTTTTTTTTTTGAGACGGAGTCTCGCTCTGTCGCCCAGGCTGGAGTGCAGTGGCCAGATCTCAGCTCACTGCAAGCTCCGCCTCCCGGGTTTACGCCATTCTCCTGCCTCAGCCTCCCAAGTAGCTGGGACCACAGGCGCCCGCCACCTCGCCCAGCTAGTTTTTTTGTACGTTTTTAGTAGAGACGGGGTTTCACCGTGTTAGCCAGGATGGTCTCGATCTCCTGACCTCGTGATCCGCCCGTCTCGGCCTCCCAAAGTGCTGGGATTACAGGCTTGAGCCACCATGCCTGGCCATATTATTTCTATCCTTTAAAATTATGGAGGTTTGTATTATAGCCAAGTATATGATCTATCCTGGAGAAGCTTCATGTGTGCTGGAGAAGAATATATGTTCTGCTTTTGATGGGTAGGTGTTCTATAGATGTCTGTTAGGTTTAGATGGTTTATAGTGTAGCTCAATTCTGTATGTCTTTTTTTTTTAATTTTTAAAATTTTTATTTATATTTCTTAACTT
Organism: Rhinopithecus roxellana; assembly: GCF_007565055.1. NCBI lineage: Eukaryota > Metazoa > Chordata > Mammalia > Primates > Cercopithecidae > Rhinopithecus > Rhinopithecus roxellana. Next base: position 112,750,972 of record NC_044552.1, read on the forward strand.
TTATTTCAAGTTCAGGAGTACATGTGCAGATTTGTTATATAGGTAAACTCAGGTCATGTGAGTTTGTTGTACAGATTATTTAGTCACCCAAGTTATAAGCCTAGAACTTATTAGTTATTCCTCCAGATTCTCTCTTTCCTCCCACCCTCTACCTTCAGGTAGGCCCCAGTATCTGTTGTTCCTCTCTATGTGTTCATGTGTTCTCATCAATTAGCTCCCATTTATAAGTGAGAACATGCAGTATTTGATTTTCTGTTGGTGTGCTAGTTTGCTAAAGATAATGGCCTTCAGCACTATCCATGTTCCTGCAAAGAAGATAGTCTCATTCTTTTTTTATGGCTGCATAGTATTCCATAATGTGTATGTACCACGTTTTCTTTGTCCAGTCTACCAGTGATGGGATTTAGGTTGACTCCATATCTTTGCTATTGTGAATAGTGCTGCAGTGAGCATATGTGTGCATGTGTCTTTGTAATAGAATGATTTCTATTATTTTGGGTATACAACCAGTAGTAGAATTGCTGGGTCAAGTGATAGTTCTTTTTTTAGCTCTTTGAGGAATTGCCACACTGCTTTCCACAAATGGTTGAACTAATTTACACTCCCACCAACAGTGTATAAGTATGCCTTTTTCTCCATAACCTCACTAGCATCTGTTATTTTTTGACTTTTTAGTAATAACCATTCTGACTGATGTGAGACGGTATCTCATTGTGGTTTTGATTTGCATTTCTCTAATGACCAGTGATGTTGAGCTTTTTTTTTGTATGCTTGTTGGCCACAGTGTATCTTGTTTTGAAAGTGTCTGTTCATGTCCTTTGTCCCCTTTTTAGTGGGGTTGTTTGTCTTTTGCTTGTTAATTTAAGTTCCTTGTAGATATTGGATATTAGATCTTTGTTGGATGTATAGTTTGCAAATATTTTCTCTCATTCTGTTTACCCTTGATAGTTTCTTTTGCTGTACAGAAGCTCTTTCTTTTAATTAGTTCTCATTTATCAATTTTTGCAGTTGCTTTTGGCATTTTTATCATGAAATCTTTGCTCATTCTTATGTTCAGAATAGTATTGTCTAGGTTGTCTTCCAGGATTTTTATAGTTTTAGGTTTTACATTTAAGTCTTTAATCCATCTTTAGTTAATTTTTTATATGGTGTAAGGAAGATTCAATCTTCCATTTTCAGTCTTCTGCCTATGGCTAGTCAGTTATTCTAGCACCATTTATTGAATTTGGAGTCTTTCCCCCATTCCTTGCTTTTGTCAGCTTTGTCAAAGATCAGATGTTTGTGGGTGTGGGGGCCTATTTCTGGGTTCTCTAACCTGTTCTATTTCTCTATATATCAGTTTTTGTACCAATACCATGCTATTTTGGTTATGGTAGCCATGTGGTATAGTTTGAAGTCAGGTAACATGATGTCTTCAGCTTTGTTCTTTCTGCATAGGATTGCCTTGGCTATCTGAGCTCTTTTTTGGTTCCATGTGAATTTTAAAATAGTTTTTTTTTTTTTTTTTTTTTTTTTTAAGTTCTTCGAAGGATGTGATTCATACTTTGCTAAGAATAGCATTGAATCTATAAATTGTTTTGGCGGTAGGGCCATTTTAATGGTATTGATTCTTCCTATCCATGAGCATGGAATGTTTGTCCATTTGTTTGTGTTGTCTGATTTATTTGAGCAGTGTTTTGTAGTTTCTCTTGTAGAGATCTCTTACCTCCCTCATTAGCTGTATTTCTAGATATTTTATTTTTCTGGCAATTATGAGTGGGATTGCATTCCCAGTTTATCTCTTGGCTTGACTGTCGTTGGTGTATAGAAATGCTGGTTATTTTTGTATATTTGTTTTGTATCCTGAGACTTTCTTGATCAAAAAGTTAGAAAGATCTCAATTTGACAACCTAACATCACAGCTAAAAGAACTAGAGAACCAAGAGTAAACCAACCCCAAAGCTAGGAGAATGCTAGAAATAATCAAAGTCAGAGCTGAACTGAAGGAGGTTGAGACACGGAAAACTATTCAAATGATCAACAATTCCAGTTGATTTTTTGAAAAAATTAATAAAATAGACTGCTAGCTAGACTAATGAAAAGAGAGAAGATCCAAATAAATACAATTAGGAATAAGGGGAATATCACCACTGATCCCAGAGAAATACAAACAACTATCAGAGAATACTATAAACACCTCTGTGCACATAAACTAGAAAATTTAGAAGAAAGGGATAAATTCCTGGACACATATAGCCTCCCAAGACTGAACCAGGAAGACATTGATTCCCTAGACAGACCAATAATAAGCATTGAAATTGAATCAGTGATAAATATTGTACAACTAAAAAAAGCTCAGAACTGGATGGTTTCACAGCTGAATTCTACCGGAGGTACAAAGAAGAGCTGGTACCATTTCTATTAAAACCATTCCAAGAAACTGGGAAGGAGGGACTCCTCCCTAACTAATTCTATGAGGCCAACATCATCCTGATACCAAAACCTGGCTGAGACACAGCAACAACAAAAAAGAAAACCTCAGGCATCTTCTTCAGGCGTGCAAAAATTCTCCACAAAATACTGGCAAACTGATTGCAGCAACACATCAAAAAATGTATCCATCATGACCAAGTAGGCTTTATCCTTGGGATGCAAGATTGTTTCAGCATATGCAGATCAATAAATGTGATTCATCACAAAAATAGAACTAAAGTAAAAAACCACATGCTTATCTCAATAGTTGTAGAAAAAGCTTTTGATGAAATTTAACCTCCTTAATGTTAAAAACCCTCTATAAACTAGGTATTGAAGGAACATACCTCAAAATAGTAAGAGCCATCTATGACAGATCCACAGCCAGGATCATATCGAATTGGCAAAATCTGGAAGCATTCCCCTTGAAGATTGGCACCAGACAAGGATGCCCTCTCTCACCTATTCAGCATTAGTATTGGACATCTACCCAAAGCAATCAGGCAGGAGAAAGAAATATCAGGCATCCAAATAGGAAGAGAGGAAGTCAGTCTGTCTCTGTTTCAGACAACACAATTCTATATTCAGAAAACCCCATAGTTGTGGCCGCAGAGCTCCTTAAGCTGATAAAAATTCTTGTATTTTCTTAGTGATCTTCAGCTTGGTTTTATATCCAGTATTGAAAGTGTGATATTACACCCTCCAACTGTTATTGTTGAATCATTTATCTTTCATCTCCCCATTCTGTATTCCTTTTCATTTTCAATTAATATATTTTAGTACTTTCCTTATACACACACATATACACTCACACACACACACACACACACACAGACACCATATGTAATATGTAATGTAATTTGTGAATTTGTATTATCATCTGTAGTTACTTGCTTTCAACATCAAAAACTTCCTTTAATGTTTCTTGTAAGGTAAGTCGGCTATCAACAAAATCTCTTAGTTTTTTTTTGTTTGTTTGTTTTGTTTTGTTTTGTTTTTTTTTTTGAGACGGAGTTTCGCTCTTGTTGCCCAGGCTGGAGTACAATGGCGCGATCTCAGCTCACTGCAACCTCCACCTCCCCAGGTTCAAGTGCTTTTCCTGCCTCAGCCTCCTGTGTGGGGGATTATAGGCATGCACCACCATGCCTGGCTAAATTTTTTGTATTTTTAGTAGAGAGGGTTTCTCCATGTTGGTCAGGCTGGTCTTGAACTCCCAACCTCAGGTGATCCGCCTGCTTTTGCCTCCCAAAGTGCTGGGATTACAGGTGTGAACCACTGCACCTGGCTTATCTCTTAGTTTTTATCTGGGAACATCCTTATTTTGCCTTCACTTTTGAATGGTAGTTTTGCTGGATATAGGATTTCTGGCTGACAGGTTTGGAGTTTTTTTAAATCTTATTTTATTTTATAGTACTTTGAATATGTTATTGCATAATTTCTGGCCTTCATTGTTTCTGCTGAGAAGTCAGCAGTTAGTTTATTGGTGTTTCCTTTTAAGTGCTGAATTATTTTTCTCTTGCTGCTTTAAAGATTTTTTTTCCTTGTTTGTAACTTTCATAATTTGTACTATTATGTGTCTGTATGTGGATCTCTTTGTATTTATCATACTTGGAATTTGTTAAGCTTCCTGGATGTGTGTTTTTCAATAAATTTCAGAAGTTTTAAGATAATGTTTTTTTGAAATTTTTTTGCTCTTTTCTTTCCTTTGGGTATGCTCATTATGTGTATGTCGGTGCACTTAGTGGTGTTTCACATTTTTCGGAGTCTCTTAATTTTTCCTCATTTTTTTTCCTTCATCTACCTGTCTTTCTGTCTATCTATCTGTCTATCCATCCATCCGATTTTGAGACAGGGTCTTGCTCTCTTGTCCAGGCTGGAGAGCAGTGGTGTGATCATAGCCCATGGCAGCCTTGAACTCCTGGGTTTAAGGATTCTTCCCGCCTCAGCTTTCCGAGTAGCTAAGACTACAGGCATGCACCACCACGCCTGGCTAATTCTTTTATTTTTTGAAGAGACAGAGTCTTGCTATGTTGCCCAGGCTGATCTCTAACTACTGGGCTCAAGCAATCCTCCCTCCTCAGCCTCTCAAAGTGATGGATCACAGGTAGGAGCTGCCATTCCTGGCCTTGTTTTTGTTCTTCAGATGTCATAATATCCATTTGTCTTCTAGTTTGCTGATTATTTCTTCTGGCAGTTTGACTCTACTATTGAGTCCTTCTAATTAATACTTAATTTCAGTTACTGTAGTGCATAATTTCATAATATTCATTTTTTTAAAAAATGCTATCTCGGTTTCTTTCCTATTTCATTTGGACTTGTGTTTATTTCTTTGGTCATTGTTTAATTCTTTAATCATGGTTTTCTTTAGGTCTTTGAACATATTTACAATGCCTACTTTGAAGTATTTTTCTATTAAATTTGACATGTGGTTACCTTCACAGGCAATTTCTGTTGCTTGCTTTTTTCCCCCTAGTATGTGGATCGTACCCCTCCATTTCTTTACATACCTTATAATTTTTCATTAGAAAATCAACATTTTAGTTAATATATTGTGGATACTCTGGATATTTGTCCCATGATTCTACTGGGGCTAGTTATGGTTGCCTGCTTGTTTTTTTTTTTGTTGTTGTTGTTTTGTTTTGTTTTTTAAGTCACTTTGCTAAGTTATTTTAGTACGATTTCATCCCCTCTCACTTCATAGTATTAAGCTTCTGATGTTGTTTGTTATGGAGATGTATCTTTGGGTATGTCCTCTGTTACCCTGGTATGGTTTTGGCAGAGCCCTTTCTCCTTTTACTGATTATAACTAGATTTGAAACTACTAATCTCAAGCTTATTACTCTATCATTTGCAACATTTTGGGGGGACATAAATTTCTCTACAAACTAATAAGTTTGTGGCCCCTTTGAAAGAATTATTTTAGAGGTCAGTGTTGACATTTATCCCGAACCCAGTGGGCTCCTCTCAGTTGTCTCTTTACTCAGTTCTCTCTTCCTATATAACCTAGTCCTTGAATCTTTGAATCTTTTTCTAGTTGTTGTTTGCCACAATCGTAGATGTTTTTCATAGAGTACTTAGGCTTCAACTCTATGCCCTGTTGAATGTTTGAATTTTTGGCAATCTGAACGGTTAACAGAAATCAATGTAATTTTAAGGTGTTTTTTTTTTTTAATATAACAAGGGAGCCTGACTGTTTCTTAGTGTGTTTTGATAAGGTCTATTTGTAATTTCATTCTATAAACTGTCCTTTGTGTATTTTTAAGTTTCTCTACTTTTCTGATAAGAACAATCACTTCACTTGTAGTATGATTTGGTGTTAAGTGCAACTAGAAGAAATAACAAATTCTGATCAGAATATTTTGAACTTTAACTTCATTGAGGGATTATTGTATCATTAACAGAATTGGTGATGAGAGGAGAAAGAAGATTTGAGAAAGGAGGTGATAACTTTAGTTGTGTTTTTTTTTTTTTTCTATATTTGATCTTATTGGAGCTATAATTTAGCACTTTAATGTTAACATTTATAAAAATTAATATGTTATTTTAAATACAGAGTTAATGCTAGTAGGAGCAGGACTGTGCAAGATTAAGTGTGGAAAAACTGGAGTTGGACAAATGGGCCTATCATTCATTTCCATTGGGTCATCACTTATGTGATTTTTTTGATTCAACTCCAGAAATATTTATGTTGTTAGACACTGTTTCTAGGTGACTTTAGTATGGGAAGGGGTAAACATAGACAAAAATCCTCCTCTTGCCACCGCGGGCGGCCACGTGGTCAGTACTTTTACACATGCCTGAAGGATGAAAGGAGGCTCAAACGTAGATCTTGTGTACATTATTTTGTCTACACTATTTGCTTGCTTTTATTTTTTCACAGATCTGTTAATTCTTATTACCAGTTTTTTAGGAATCTTAATGTAGATTTAGTGGTATCTCTTATACTTGTTATATGTTAACCATTTTTGAGGTTGCAGGAGGGCCTTAAAGTGTTTGCAACTACCAGCAATTGAAGGAGATTAAACAGCAACAACAACACAACAACAAAAACTTAATCTTCATCCTGTGTTGGGTGGAGTTTGGCAAAAGACTTTTTTGTGTTGTCAAAAGCAACCTACTTAGGATTCTTTCTGTTTTGAGATTATTTTTATAGACAATATTTGCTTTTATTTAGAAAGAGTTTAATCTAGTAAATAAAACATATACTTCTAATGATTCCTTTTGAAAAAATATGACCCTTATTTAAGGGCTAAAAATTTGAAAGAAAATACTGTTATGAATACAGCATGTCTTTGATACATCTTAATTAATTAGCACTTGCGATTTGTCTTGCACTATTTTAGCTCTTGGAGAAACAAAGAGTAAAGTTTCCTTGAAGGAAGACATAGAGTAATGGGGAAGCTTTGTATGCTGTTTAACTGCCATAAAACATAGTAAAGATAGAGAAAGTCTTGGAGGAGAGTTATTATTTGAGCTGGATTTTGAAGACTAAAAGGAGAGGTTACTGTGCTGAGGAAATTAGAGAGGTAATTCTGCCTAGCTGGACTAGCATGTAGAGACACATGGGCATGTGAAAGAGCATGCCTTCAGAGTAGCAGATGGATTGGTGTCATTCAATGATAAGGACTTATGAGTTGGGGAAAGCAAGAATGTGATGCCAGACAGGCTTATTGGGACCAGCCAATGGAAGGTATCAATCATGAGGGGGTACTTAGAGGTTTGGATTTTATCTTGTAAGGATCAGGATGCTATGAAGGATTTTAAACCATGATATTATATGAACAGATTTGTGTGTTCGTATAGTAGAGGTTTCCTTCCGCTGTGCCAGGGCATATGACATAATGGGTTGTAGGTGGGCTGGGATACTATTCTTATACTAATCCTCAAGGCAGTTATCTGGGCCAAGGATCACTTAGGCTTTTAATTAGTCTCTTTTGGTCAGAGTAGCCTTGTCCGTTTACTTCATATGCTTTATAAATATTATGACTTTCCAAATGTACTATGGCGTGAAAACGCTATAGAAATGTGGGCATAAAATAAGTAGAGTGTGACCATTTAAAAATGTTTTATGGTAATCTTGGCCATCAGTTATCAAACTTTATGATCTCAGAACCTCTTTATGCTCTTAAAAGTTATTGAGTACTCTACAAGATTTTGTTTATGTGGTTTATGTCTATTGGTATTCACTATACCAGAAACTAAAACTGAGAAACTCTTCAAGTACAGTCATGTGCTGCATAAGGATGTTTTGGTCAGTGACGGACTATATACAGCAGTGGTGCTGTAAGATTATAAAAGAACTGAAAAATTTCTATCACCAGTGACATCTTGATGATCCTGACTTTGTGTAGGCCTAAGCTAATGTGTTTTTGTGTGTAAGGTTTTAATTAACAAGTTGAAAAAATGAATATTTTAAAAATAGAAAAAGCTTATAGAATAAGGTTATAAAGACAATGTTTTTGTGCAGCTGTACAGTGTGTTTGTGTTTTAAGCTAAGTGTTGTTACAAAAGAGTCAAAAAGTTAAATGTAAAGTTTATGAAGTAAAAAGTTACAGTAAGCTAAGGTCAACTTATTATCCAAGACTGTGTTTTTTTGTTGTTGTTGTTTTGTTTTGTTTTGAAAAAATAAATGTAGTGTAGCCAAAGTGAACAGTGTTTATATAAGTCTGCGGTAGTACAGTAACATCCTAGGCCTTCACATTCACTCATTACTCACTGACTCAACTAGAGTAACTTCCAATCCTGCAGGCTCCTCTTTAGGTATACAGTTATACCACTTTTTATATTTTGTACAGTAGTTTTTACAGTATCTTGTCTGTGTTTGCATATATACACCAATACTTACCATTGTGTTTCAGTGGACTCCAGTATTCAGTATAGGAGCATGGTGTATAGGTTGGTAGCCTAAGAGAAATAGGCTACACCATATAGTCTAGCTGTGTAGAATACTGCCTCATCTAGGTTTGTGTAAGTACACTCTATGATGTTCCCACAGAATCACCTAGTGGTTCATGTCTCAGGATATGTGTTATTAAGTGACACATGACTGTGTATATTTATTCATTTTAAAATAACAATAGTAATAGAAGTTGACAGCTTGATGAAAATTAACTATATTTTCCAAAACTGTAAAATGTAGAAAGAAAAGTAGCATTATTTTAAATTTTTGCAATCTTTTAAATGTCTGGTTTAATAGAAAGCAGATTCTCATACCTGCTTCTGTAATCAATCTGCTATCATACATATTTTTGGTTTAAGCATTCAAAGGGAATCCAGGCTCACATAGATACACAGTTAGAAAAGAGAATAATATTTTAAAAGCCTTTTCAAATAATTTTTAATATTCTTTTTTGATGCTAAATTAAAACTTGACAAGCAGTAGTTTCTTTCAGTTTAGTTACAATGAAAATCTGGCATATCAATGAATTTTTATACTAGTTTTCCTGAAAATCTATTGGTCTTCTCATTTTTAATGGATTTATTTTTTACCCATGTATAATTTTATAATGTCATATATGAGTCTTTTGGAAAATAATTGATTGAGTCATGCAAATCTTCTAAATGTTGACATATTTGATTATATAATATAAAAAGAATTCATTCATTAATATTGTCACTGGTATCATCAGAAAAGTTTTAAGTATTGGAAAATGGTCAGATTTACACTGGTGAATACAAGTTTTTCAAAATTGTAATTTTCTCTTGAAAACTTGCATTTTAGCATTGGCAATAAATTACATTCAGTTGTTTTCCTTTGTGTAGGAAGCTCACTTTCATTTTTGAGAAAATGTCAGATATCCTATTCTGAATAATCAATTTGTCTGTAGCCATTCTTTCAAATCAAAATAATGTTACATAGAAAGCCTCTTCACTAGCAATTTTATACATACTTTTATAAAATTTTTATAAAATACTTTTATACATACATTTATTCTATATATAGAAGTGATTTTATGCATACTTCCCCTTTTGTCACACAGAATATTAAAAAAGATACATACTCATGATGTGAAATTTACAAAACTAATATTTTTTATTGCTTTACTTAAAGACATTCTTAAGTGAAGTTGGCTTTGTGGTGTTGTTGTTGTTTGTAGTTGTGCTTGTATGACAGTGAAGAATACAATGATTACTAATTCATTTGACACTATTAGCTTGATTTATGCTAAGGCACCAACAGTTGTACCCACCATTGCTTTTGCACCATCAGTACAAATGTCAACAGAATAAGAAAGGCAAATAATAGCTAAGTATTATCATGAAAATTATTTTGACCATGTGGGCCCCCTGAGTGTCCGGGACTTCTAGGACTGCATATGTTATACTTTATTGATGGGTGATTCTTTGAGGAAGTATGGAGGGTAAGGGAACACAGATATTATGTCTTGTCTACCAGCATCCTTTATCCTTGTCTGTCTTAAACCCTTTCTGCCACATATTATTAACACCTTTTTTTTTTGAGGGGAGGGAGGGTGAGTGTCACAAGTTATATATTTACTTTCATATTTCTTGACCATTTTCCTATTATCTTGCCTCTTTACTGCTTCCTCTGCTGTTTCCCTTTACAAAAGTTTCTTAACCTCAATTAATATCTTTTATATTACCTAATTTGGTATCTTTTTTATTACAATATATTTCATATTTCAGGGACACAGTTTTCTGGAAAATATTCAAAAGTGTTACTGTAGTGCAGTGGAAAGTTGTTTAGGCTTGGATTCAGATAGATGTCATTTCAAAAAACCCTACTATTCGTTGTGTAACTTTGGACAATTTGTGTAAATCTTCTAAAGCTTTATTTTCTTAAGTCCAAAAATAACAATAATAATACCTTAATTTGAAAATATTGTTAGAAGACTTTGCTTCATAGGATTAGCAAAATGCCTATCATAGTACCTGGCATATAATGTGTTCAATAAAAAATACTGGCCAGTAGAATTAAAATTGATTGGACAGGACTATTCTTAATAATTCATTTTGTTTCTTTTATTGTCCCTTTGTGTGCATAATTTCAGTAAAATGAACAGCAAAAAGAAAATGTTTATTAAACTTTTAATGTCCATATACAAAAAATAAATTTTTATTTTATGGTTTTATTTGTGTGGATTCCCTGAGAATGGTTATAATTTGGTTAATATGTCATCTTCATATGGAAAATTAGAGTATTATATTTCTAAATAAGAAATATATATTATATATAATATATATAAATAAGTAAATGTAAATATATATATATATATATCTTCCCAGATCATACTTGCAGAAACCTAGAGACTTCCTAGAATAGTTATATTGTGTAATTATGTAGTTGAAACTCTCTGAATCCTAACACTGGTTCTCTACCTCTGACATCAAATTAATCTTTGATAACTGCTCTGCCTAGGAGTGTGGGATATGCTTGGGAAATTTTCGTAAAGTTATGTAAAGCACTTGGAGCACTGTGTTTTAAATTTCAGATTTATTTGGCACTTAAAATACATGTAAAAAATTGGCATGAAGTCATGCTTCATTAAAACATTCTAATGGTTCTTTAATACTAAAATGACAGCTGTTGTATAGTAAGTTGCAAGAAAAATAGTACTCTGGACTCTATTTGGGAAAACCAGAATGATATGTTGAAAAGCAAATTATTTTAGAATTTCATTTGGTTATACCAAGAATGTGTTATTCTGTGATTTGGAGTTATATATTCAAATCTTAATTTTTAAAAATTGAATAATGTTTTTTAATTATATAATTCCAGATAGCCTTTATAAAGCTTCTTAGCAATGTGAAGAGTCATTTTTCTTAGTTTAAGTTACAATTTTTGTTAAACTTTTTGAGTATTTCTATGTTAGTTTGGCTTTACAACTCTGTTGAATAGGTTGTTAATAACTTGAAAAAGTTAAACTTTGAGGTAACAAATGTTTGTTACTTTTTTCTCTTTTTATAAGCTATTTGAACTGCTGGGACCTGAAGGACTTGAACTTATTGAGAAACTCCTCCAGAACAGAATTACAATTGTGGATAGATTTCTTAATTCTTCAAATGATCATAGGTTTCAGGTTCTTCAAGGTAAGAAAGTATGCAGTGGTCATTGTAATTTAAAGGAAAGATTCATTGGTTAGAAAATGTTTTTAATGCAATTAATTTTTATTTGGCCTATTATAATTTACTGATATTACTCTGTTAAATAGATTTCAGATATGGCACATTATGAAAAAACATAAGTGATCTAAATAGGAGGGCAGTGTTTGGGTATGGTAGTTTTTGGTAAAAGTTAAAACTACTTAGAATACACAAATTTTCTTCTTTTATTTTGCATATAGAAGGTACACTTGCAGGTTTGTTACATGAGTATATTGTTTGATGCTAAGGTTTGGGATATGGGTTCTGTCACCCAAATGGTGATCATAGTACTTCACAGGTAGTTGTTTATCCCTTTCCCTACTCCCTCTCGCTGTCCTTTTGGAATCCCCATTGTCTCTTGTTTCCATCTTTGTGTCTGTGTATACCCAGTGTGTAGCTCCCACTTATAAGTGAGAACAGGAGGTATTTGATTTTCTATGTTAATTCGCTTAGGATAATGGCCTCTAGCTGCATTCATGTTGTTACAAAGGACATTATGTAGTCATGATTAACTGAAACATTCTAAAGCTTCTTTAACTGTAAAATGACAGCTGTTATGTAGTAAGTTGTAAGAAAAATATTACTATGGACTCAACTCAGGAAACAGAACAATGCATATGTACCATGGTGCATATGTACTGCATTTTTGTTATCCAATCCACTGTTGATGGGCACTTAGGTTGATTCTGTGTCTTTCCTGTTGTGAATAGTGCTGTGATGAACATGTGAGTCCGTATGTCTTTTTGGTAGAATGATTGATTTTGTAGGGGGTATATACCTAGGGATAGGATTGCTGGGTCAAATGGTTAACTGTCTTAAGCTCTTTCAGAAATCTCCAAACTACTTTTCGTAGTGGCAGGACTAATTTACATTCCCACCAACAGTATACAAATGTTCTCTGTTTTCTGTGACTGAGCCAACATCTGTTATTATTTGACTTTTTAATCATAGCCATTCTGGCTGGTGTGAGGTGGTATCTCATTGTGGTTTTGATTTGCGTTTCTCTGATGATTAGTGTTGATGAGCATTTGTTGGCTGCTTGTATGTCTTTTATTGAGAAGTGTCTGTTAATGTCTTTTGCCCATTTTTTAATGTGGTTATTTGTTTTTTGCTTGTTGATTTAAGTTCTTTATAGATTCTGGATATTAGGCCTTTGTCAGATACAATTATTTTCTCTTATTCTATAGTTTGTCTGTTTACTCGGTTGACAAGTGATACCTAATTAAACTAAAGAGGTTCTGCGGCTGGGCGCGGTGGCGCAAGCCTGTAATCCCAGCACTTTGGGAGGCCGAGACGGGCGGATCACGAGATCAAGAGTTCGAGACCATCCTGGCTAACACAGCGAAACCCCGTCTCTACTAAAAAAATACAAAAAGCTAGCCGGGCGAGGTGGCTGGGGCCTGTAGTCCCAGCTACTCGGGAGGCTGCGGCAGGAGAATGGCGTAAACCCGGAAGGCGGAGCTTGCAGTGAGCTGAGATCCGGCCACTGCACTCCAGCCCCCGGGCGACAGAGTGAGACTCCGTCTCAAAAAAAAAAAAAAAAAAGAGGTTCTGCATAGCAAATTTTCTTTAAAAAAAAAACACATATATACTTACTATGGGCCAAGTAGTAGTGTAATTTCTCTCCAACTTTTTATTTTGAGAACTTTCAAACCCTATAAAGTTACAAGAATAATACAATGATCACTGTTTACCCTTCACGTAGATTCATTAGTCGTTGACACTTTGCTCTTCCTAGACCCTTTACACACACACCTACTTTTTAAATTTTTGCTCAACAATGACAGGAAGTTCTGGATATCATGATACTTTACCTATAAAATCTTTAGCACATATCTAAACACAATACAATTATCACACTGAGCAAATTGAACACTGATAGTGTCATATATTACATATATTTTTAAATCCCAGAAAAATTAAGAAGAGTTGTCTAGGGAAAAAATTATTTTTATAAAAGCTTGACTTAAAACATAGATGATGTGAAACTCAGGTTTTAAGTGATAAATAAGAAAACAATTCCTTTTTTACCTTTACCACAGTGTTTTTTGCTAGCCTTACAAATAGCTTTGGATTTTAAAAAAGTATATGAGCATAAGAAATTTGGCAACTGTCTTCAAACTATTCAACATCTATTCCTTCTTGCAAGTTACGTCCTCATTTTCTTACATTTATGATTATGGCACTAAAAGGAAATGATAAAAACAGCTATAATTTAAATCTAAAATTTCTGACAGATTTTCTGTTTCTTACAGATTCTCTTGATTACTAATGAATGTTCTCAGAGCCTCAAGTTCCTTTGAGATTGTAAGAAACTTGAAAAATATGAATTTAGCAATGTTGTCTGCAGGTCTCTTTATTCTTTAAGTGTATTGAACACTTCTACTCTGCCTTCATCCAAGAGCACTCCCACCTTGTATTAATCAGTTCTCACACTGTAAACAAAGGAGGTTTAATTGGCTCACAGTTCCACATGGCTGGAGGCCTCAGGTAACTGGTAGAGAAGGTGAAGGGGAAGCAAGGACCTACTTCACATGGTGGCAGGAGAGAGAAGTATGTGCAGGAGGAACTTGCCAAACACTTATAAAACTATCAGATCTCCTGAGAACTCAATCACTATCACTAGAACAGTATGGGGGAAACTGCCCCTGTGATCCAGTCACCTCCCACAAGCTTCCTCCCTTCACACCTAGGATTATGGGGATTACAATTCAAGATGAGATTTGTGTGGGGACACAAAGCCTAACCATATCACACCTGTTGAATAGTATATAATCAGAAATTGCAGTAAGCCAGCAAGGTTTATGAACATCTAAAATGGGTGTCTGCCAGGGAAAATAAATGAGTTTAAATATCTAGTCCTGCAATGTTGTAAATTCTGAGAATTTGGTATTTTATTTTGTCAGTCTCCTAAATATTAATAAAGAGATATTTACTGATTCTAGCTTTTGTTTTTGAGATAGGCCCTCTCCCTCTTGCTCAGGCTAGGGAGCAGTGGCACAATCAGGGATCACTGCAGCCTCAACCTTCTGTGCTCAAGCTATCCTCCCATCTCAGCCTCCCGAGTAGATGGGTCCACAGGTGTGCACCACCATGCCTAGTTAATTAAAGAAAAAAAAATTTTTTTTTTTTTTGGTAAAGATGAAGTCTCCCCATGTTGCCCAGGGTAGTCTTGAACTACTAGCCTCAAGCAGTCCTCCCACCTCAGCCTCCCAGAGTGTTTGGATTACAGGTGTGAGCCACAATGCACAGCCTGATTCCAGCTTTTAATAGTAGTAATTTATTAATGTAAAGTTTAATATAAGTTCAGCTTTACATATTTTTTGGAAACTGTAGATGATGAGTTTTATTTATGTAATGTTGATTTCATAAGTTTTATTCTATTAGTATAGCTTCTTAGAATCAATACCCTTTTCGTATCAGTGTATTCTGACATTGCTATAAAGAAATACCTGACACTGGGTAATTTATAAAGAAAAGAGGTTTAATTGGCTCACAGTTCTGCAGGGTGTACATGAAGCATTAGTAACTTTTGCTTCTGGGGAGGCCTCAGGAAGCTTCCAGTCATGGCAGAAGGCAAAAGGGGAGCAGGCATCTTACATATCACAAGGAGCATGAGAACAAGGGGGAGGTGCTACACATTTTTAAACAACTGTTCTAAAAGGATACAAGCCTCTACATAGTTCTTCAGAATAACTTTGTGTTAGAATTACTGTTAAGGATATTCATTTCATTTTTGCATGTCAGTCTCTACAGTTAACCTAACCCAGCAAGGAGAACCATACATTTAAACATTCACTGCTTTACAACTTGATTTTTTGAAATAGCCTATTATACTCAGCCTTACAGGAATCCAGTATGTTCTAATTAGGACCTTTTAAGCTTTCTATGAGGTAGACATATTTTCTTCTTATAATTTTAATTTTATTTAGATGATCATAAGTATGTATAGTATTTTGTTACTGTCACATTTGCTTAAAATGTTAATTACGTTAGCATAGCATTTAGTATGTCACCTAAAGTATTTACAGTTTTATGCTTAAAATCTTTAACATTCATTTCTGATAAATACATTTTTAAACATTCTGCTCAATATCTGTGTTGCTGATTGTGTAATTTTGCAGATGAGTTAACTTTTATGAAGAGTTCAGAGTACATATGAAAATTGGCAGAATGTTGCATTCTTTTTCTAACACTGAACGCTAATTATAAATTCTGTTGTTATAGTAGGTATGTAATACTTAATTGGAGAATAAGAGATTAAAAAACTTAGGAAAATGCTTATTTCAGAACTGTAAAATTTAGTCCTAATATAGATGAGATTTTATTTTATTTCATAGTTCTGAGACATATTTTCCTTTTTAAGGCTTATAAAGCCATTGTAGAAGTTTTCCCTATGATTGAGATTTTAATGACTTATATTCAGAATCATGTAATGGGTCAGTAACAATTGTCTGAGAATTGTGAAGATTCTACTTAGAATGAATTCGAAAGCTAATTTTCCCATCTTGATGCTACGTTTAATTCCTTCTCTGTTCTGTATTGGATGTTGAAATATGATAAAATAATTTGCACTGTGCTCTGTCAGGGTATGGACCAAGTTTCATTCTTCATTGTCCTCCTAGCCTAGCTGCAGTGGCTAGAACTGAGTAGGACCTCAATACAATAAATGCTTACTGACTTGGATTACTTTCAGCTACATTCCTTTTAGTTCCTTTAGAACTTTAGTAAGTGAAGATACTGTTGCTGTAAAGATTTAAACAAACACAGAAGGTAATCCTGTTGGAAGAAAATTTTTGCTGAATTTTGAGTTGACCAAACCATAGACCTAAAGTGTACTTTGTAAACACTGAGATTTAATTCACTTGGTTTTTCCATTTTTTAAAAAAACTGTGTTTCCATAAAAAGGTGGACCATACTTTTGCTTTATTTGCTTTAGTCATTGTCTCAAATATGTCTTGATAAATTTTATGTAATCTATAAATTTTATGTAATCTATAAATAAGTAGTAACATATGTGCAACTTCACTGCATAAGGTCTATTACATGGAGAAAAGTTATGTCTAATAGGGAAAGAGTTTGTTTTATTACTATATTAACAGTAAATGCTAATTAGTATTGATAATTATTACATTTATTGAAATTATGTAAACAAATAATTTCAAATGGTAAAATTGAATTTTTAGGTTCCTAATGTTATATGTAAGAATTTTTAATGTGAATGACATTGAACTGTTTAGTCTGTAGGAAGAAAATACTGCTGACTTTTCTTAAATCACCGTGTAATTTTATTTAGATACTGTGATTTTTAAAAACTCACCTTAAAACATGTAATCGAATGTGCCAGCTTTAAAAAATGAACTGTTAGAGCATTATATGTTGTGGGGTGGAGGAAGGAAATGGTTTTCATGAAGATTAAATCATATTCAGATTTATAAAACGTTGTGTTTCTTAAATTTGCTTCTTAGACAATTGTAAAAAAATTTTAGGAGAAAATGCTAAACCCAATTATGGTTGTCAAGTCACTATTCAGTCTGAACAAGAAAAGCAGTTAATGAAACAATATCGCCGTGAAGAAAAAAGAATTGCCAGACGAGAAAAAAAGGCTGGAGAAGATTTAGAAGTTTCAGAAGGACTTATGTGCTTTGATCCTAAGGAATTGCGGATACAAAGGTAATAAAAGTCAGAAGCTGAAAAATGCTTGTGTTGTAATTGCTGCTTTTACATATCATTATCATTTTTTAGTTTAGTCTTAGCAGTATAGATGATTTTTACTTAAAGTCACGTTTTCTTCATAGAAGTTTGTTTTATGAATACAGGTAGATAAGATATTTAGATTATAGAGGTAAGAAATTTAGATTATAGAGGTAAGCTATTTTTAGGTGCTGTGTACACACCACTAGGTTAAGATTTATATTGCTTACATAAATTTATTTGAGATACATTTTATTTCTGTGCTTAATGTACCTTTTAAAAAATGTTGTTATTTAGAAGTAGAAAGGAGAAAAATGAAATATAGGCATTATTTTACTTGATTATTTAAATACTGAAACACATTTGAAAAAAGAAATGTATACCTTGTTAAATAAACATCTTTAAATTGTGAAAAAACAAAAATAGAAAGAACATTAAATCAAACTTACCAGGTGGTGTTATCTATAAATAATATCTGAAAATGTGCAGAATCCTATTTTGTCACCCAGAAGATTTCAGGATTCCTAAAATCTTCCTTTGTGTAGTTTAATTTCTTCTTTTTTATGGTGGAAGGCTACCTCCCAATATTTTTTATAATTACATTGTTTTATTGTATGCATTACCTTTAAAGATAAAAATTTCAAATTAGGCCTATTTTTATATTTACAGAGAGCAGGCACTTCTGAATGCTAGAAGTGTTCCAATTCTGAGCAGGCAGAGAGACGCAGACATTGAAAAAATACATTATCCCCATGTGTATGATTCCCAGGCTGAAGCCATGAAAACATCAGCATTTATTGCTGGTGCAAAGGTATGTCATTGTTATGTAACTACTGTTGAATAATATGTCTATTCTAAAGAAATGATGTATAGATTTTCCCTGTTTCCTTCATGAGTCTAACACTAGTTGACTATGCTAAATTTTATTTTAAAGTATTGGGGAAAATGACGTAAAGCTCCTGACATATAGTAGATATTCAGAACATATATGTTTCCCTCCCTTTCATTATTTCTGCAATTTGTATTTTTGAGTTTTATCAGTTGCCTCGCTGCTTGGCTAAACTTTATACTGTATGTTGTACATTTTCCTAATTATATGAATACATTTGTATTCAGGTGTACCATCTGATTAGTGTATACTTTAAGATTTGTCAACATACTGTGGCCTGTGTGTTACATAAAATACCTGATATGTTAATGCTTTGTGTGAGTGGTTTTTTGCATTTGTTTTTGTTTTATTTAGGTTTGTTTTCTTTTAAATTAGCTGAGTTTATTTACCAGTGCTTTGTTATAAAACAAGTAGTGTTCTCTCTCTCTCTCTCTCTAAAGAATATTTACCAGAGCAAGTGTTTTATTTTTTATTATTATTGAATTTTTATTGTTGATGTTTATAGATGATTTTGCCAGAAGGAATCCAAAGAGAAAATAACAAGCTTTATGAAGAAGTAAGGATTCCCTACAGTGAACCAATGCCACTCAGCTTTGAGGAAAAGCCAGTTTATATCCAAGACTTAGATGAGGTGAGATGAGCCTTTTACAGAGTTGATAGTTTTGAGGCTTGGTATGTGGTGTGAATGAATTTATACTGGAAAAATTGTTTTAAAACATTATTAGTTGGCAAATATAGTACAGACATATATAGTTGGTTACTAGACAATTATAGTAGGAGAGTTTAAATTTTAAAAAATATACACTATATCATACATTAAACAAATGTGTGTATATTTTTGTGCATATATTTCTGTGTTTCATGCTTTTTTTTTTCAACTAAGATTTTGGTTTAACTTATGTACACTGATTTAAATAAAATGGTAAAGGATTTATTTATTGTATTGATTATATCAAATGATCAACCTATAATAAAATAGAATACATAGAGGGGGGTCGCACATTCTAAGTAGCTTTAAGAATTTATTTTTTCTGAATTTTTAAATTTTGAATTATGTTTGACCTGTGGAAAACTGGCATGAATATTACTATCTTTATATCCTTTGCTTGGATTCACCATTTGTTAAAATTTTGTTACATTTGCTCTATTTCAAAATATAATATTCCTTAGTTTAGGTTAAAGTATTCATATTATTGAAAGTTAATCTTTTCCGTATCAAAATTAAGTTGCTGTGGTTTTTCGTATATGTTCTTATAGAATCATTCTAAAATAACAAAAAATACAGGCAAGCAAAAACAGCAGCATAAAGCATCATAAAGAATACTCACAGCCAACCAAAATGAACTTCATTCTGTATATGTGTCCATATGTATTTTATTTTACAAAATGGAATTACATCATACCTACTGTTTTGTGTGTGTATATATAGTTATATGTGTCTTTCTGTGTCAGTAAACATATTTCTGCAGTATCAGTTTATCACTACATACTATTCCATTTTATGCCTTTATTCTAAAATAACTTGTTACAGTTTTAAGTTGTTTTTTACAATAAGTTTTTATAGTAGAATAAAATTCTACTTATATCTTGTATATCAGAAGTACTCGTAGAACTTTTTAATAATCCAAGTGCCTCGCTACTATTTAAGTCCTAATCTCTTCGAAGAGGTCCAGGTAACAATATTTTGAGAATGATTTTTTGAAGCTCTATGGGTGATTCTAAAATACAGCCAGGACTGACAGCCAATAAAATTAAATAATTATAATACAATTGTTATAAACCTTATCATTATAAGCAGTATCATCATTAAGATTTATTAAGTTTTATGTATTAAATATTTAATATAATTTTTTTTTTTTTTTTTTTTGAGAATGAGTTTCACTCTTGTTGCCCAGGCTGGAATATAATGGTACGATCTCGGCTCACTGCAACCTCTGCCTCTTGGGTTCAGGCAATTCTCCTGCCTCAGCCTCCTGAGTAGCTGGGATTACAGGCGTGCACCACCATACCCAGCTAATTTTTGTATTTTTGGTGGAGATGGGGTTTCGCCATCTTGGCCAGGCTGGTCTTGAACTCCTGACCTCAAGTGATCCACCCACCTCCGCCTCCTGAAGTGCTGAGATTACAGGCGTGAGCCACCGCACCTGGTCTAAATCTTTAAATTTTTAAAAAAGCATCATTGACATTTATTTAAATTAATAATGAATGAAGCAGGCTTTTTAACTTTTCTATCATAATTATTTCTAAATAAGTATTTTGTTCATTTTTATTCGGATTATTGGAGTAAAAGAATTTTTCTGAGTACGTTAATTCCCTCTGCTACCGTAGTGTCCATATCTTATGTAATCTAATATATTCACAGACTCTGTGGATTAGGATGTGGAGATTTTTGATGGGCATCATTATTCTGCCTACCACACATGATGTAGATGACCACAGTTGTTTTTTTTTAACTATTCACCTATTGAAGGACATTTATTTTACTGATAGTTTTTGGTGATTACAAACTGTATTCGTCTGCCATAAAAAAGACCACAGACCAGGTGACTTAAAGAGCAGAAACCGATTTTCTCACAGCTCTGGAGGCTAAAAGTCACAGATAGGTGGTTGCTAGCAAATTTTGTTTCTGGTGAGGATTTCTTCCTGGCTTGCAGGTAGTTACCTTCTGCCTTCCTCTTGTGTTCGCACATAGCCTCTTTTCTGTGTGTGTATGAAGAGAGACCTCTGGTGTTTCTTCCTCTTTTTTCAGGGTCCCCAGCCCTATCAGGTTAGGACCCCACCCTCATGACTTCATTTAACCGTAATTACCTCCCTAAAAGTCCTGTCTTTAAAATAGTCACATTGATGGGTGAGAGTTTCAGCATACAAATTTTGAAGGGCATAGTTCTTTCCATAACACAGATAAAGCAGTTATAAACCTGGTATGCAGGTTTTTGTGTGAATATAAGTTTTCATTCTGTTTAATAAATGTCCAGGAATACATTTCCTGGGTCATATTGCAACTGCACGCTTAGGTTTTTAAGGTACTACCAAACTGTTTTCTAGAGTGACTGTATCATTTAACATAGCCATGAGCAATTTGATGATATAATCCAGTTTCTCCACATACTAACCAGCAGTTGGTGTTGTCACTGTTTTTTATTTTTATTGTAGCCACTTATATTTGTATTTTTATATATTGTTTATATTTTTATTTTAGCCATCTGATTGTAGTGATTTCTCATTGTGGTTTTAATTTGTACTTTTCTAATGGCTAATAATAATTGGAGAGTAATACATTTAAGTGAAATTTGTCCTTATAAGTAAACCATTTGCTGTCATATCACTGTAGATATTGATCCTGCCAGACGTCATAAGCTTGAGTAATAATACAGACCCCAGGAGAAAAAACAGACATTAACAGAATGTCATATAGTTTAGTAGATGTTTCTTTTGTCTTGGATCTTTTTTTTTACCAGGTAGGATCTTTTATGTCTCAGAGAAAGTGCTATTGAAGATGAAGGTCTGTCATTTTTCACTGAGATCATAATTGCATGCTATTCCTAACTGTCCTAAGATGTTTTTATGTCCTTTTACTGACTGTCACATTGGATAAGTTTAATAACTTCTGTAATTTGATCAAAAACTTAAGAATAATTTTAAAATTCTAGAATTACATGCAAAAATACCATTAATGTCATTAAATGGGTTTTGTACTTTCTTGGAAAGGGAACAATGTAAAAAATGTAGATGCGTCTCTTGATTAGTCAGGAGTCACTCAGTTGGAACTTTTAGAAATCTAAGTCAAAGCAAGCAAAGGTGACAATTTATGCCTTTTCTACCTGGATTGTCCAGAAGTAAAACTGCCTGTGTGCCCAGCTTGGACATATAGGCTCAAATGATGTCATCAGATTTTTTTCTCCTCTTTATTTCTTTTTCTTTCTTTATCTCCTTTCCTTTTTTTTCTTTTTCCTCCCCTCTTTTCCTCCTTTCTCTTACCCACCCCCTTTGGTGTTTCTCTTATGATTTTTCATCCCCTGATTCCCAGATAGGCTTTCTCCATATAACCAGGGAAAAATATATGGCAGCAGCAGCAAACATAACTGTTTCTCCATACTATAATCCCAGAAGCAGTGGGGTTTTTTTTCTAACCAGTTCTGCCAGGAAAACAAAAAAACCTCCTAGGATGAACTCTGATTTTCCTGACTTAGGTCACCAGTTCATTGCTGAACCAATTCCTTTCCCTGTGATGTGATGTGAGTGGGATTGTTACTGACACATGGCTGCTCACTTGTGTATCCTCATTATCGCACCCCATGAGCCACCAGGAGTCAAAGGGGAGTTTCCCAAAGGAAAGGAGGGTGCTAATATTACCCTTAAAAGTAGAATGAGAAAGATGCTAAGAAGACAGAACTATGTCTTTGATATTTTTGGTGAGAAACTCAGGTTTACTTCTTTGTTGGTGTTAAATATGTTGATTTCTGTCTATTTCTACAGTTGGGACTTCGATTTTTTTAAGAGTCAGTAGAGTGTTGTTCAGCAAAAATGAACTACTGACCCAAAGATAATACTTGATTTAGAAAAGCAATATAAAAGATGCATATAATATTTCATTTTAAAATTTAAGAAAATTGAGTCCTATAAAA
The DNA here is from genome assembly GCF_007565055.1 of Rhinopithecus roxellana. Taxonomy (NCBI): domain Eukaryota; kingdom Metazoa; phylum Chordata; class Mammalia; order Primates; family Cercopithecidae; genus Rhinopithecus; species Rhinopithecus roxellana. The sequence goes on from NC_044552.1 coordinate 112,773,736, forward strand.
TCTGATTGTAAAGAATTTAAGATTTAAGTTTTCTATGAACCTAGCTTCTTGAATCCTGTGCTTATAGGCGAAATTCTGGGAAAATAAAGAATAAAGTATTATCTCTGATCTTAAGTTACTCACTGTAGTGTATCTGTTCCATTTCCATGGAGATAAGTGGTACAGTTGGGTTATGTTGTACAAAGTTCTATGGCAGCCGAAAAGGCAGACTAAAGAGATCAAGGAAGAAGCTTTCATGAAGGATAATGTTGAAGGCATACACTTTTGCCAGATAGACAAAGCAGGTGGAGGTGTATGCCAAACAAAGGATGTTGCATGAAATTGCTGTTACCTTTGGACATCAAGCCCTTCAGTCTTATTAGCATGTAGGCCATATGTGGAGAGCGCCAGGAAATGAGTCTGGAAAAAGACAATTGCCTGCACACGAAGGGCTTTGAAAGACCATACTAAGAGATTTAGACTCAATATTGTGGGAAATAGGAGAGTAAATGATCAGGTGTTTTCACTTAGAGGAATTGCTCTGGCTGCAACACAAAGTTGAAGGTTGAGAGTAGAACTGCTGCAATAATTCAAGGAAGAAAAGCTACAAGCCTAAATTAAGAAAGGGGCAGCCTATATATACAGAGAACAACTGAGAGAAATTTAGCTGCTAGTGCATGTAAGACCTGATGACTGATTAAATAGGAGGGGATGAGGCAGAGACAAGAGTTTAGAATGAGATAGAGGTTTTTTGTTTTGAGCAGTGTTGGTGAGTGATAATGCCATTTACTAAGGTGAGGAATAGGAAATAGGAAAAACTTTTGTGCATGTTCAGCATACAATGTTGGTTAGGAGCAAGACCCCTGAATCTAGGCTGAGTTTCAGTCTTCACTATCCCACATTCTGTCTGCCAGACTTTAGGCAAGTTGCTTACCTTTCTGCAACCCATGATTCAAATTGCCAGGTGAGGCTAGGCTTGTATCAAGGAAATTTAGTATTTGCCAAATTAAATTAGAAATTTAATTTTTGCTCCATTTAATTTGTGCCACATTTGTGTTTCCTTCCTCTTGAAATTTATGAAATCATCTTTGCTATGATGTCTGTAAATTTAAAAAAAATGGTAAATTCAATTTTTAGTTTCAAACTTCGTAATTTGTTAATATTTACTGATATGATCTTTTAAAAAGGCTGTGATTTCAAGGCTATGGTTCTGACGAAATTGATGGCATGTGTGACAGTATAGTAAACAGCCTTGTGGGATGCTTTAGAAAAAGGCTTTTTAATTTGGGGAATGCCCAGGTTTTAGTGACATTTCATTATCTTCAAAGTGATCTCATGAAAAGGATCCATACTCTGAAGTATTTTTCTGGATGCTTCTTTAACTTTCTTGCCTTCATGATTTGATTGAATCAAAGTATGTTGATATAACAAAAAGACATGGGGAGCCAAATAGTCCAGGTTTGTCCATTTGTTTGCTCAATGATGTTATTCAGAACCCAGCTTGTTGATGTCTTTCTACTCTCCTATCCTCATTTTTTTGGCTTTTCCTCAAATTAACTCTCATCATGACTGTTATTCCAGGGTCACTGTGCAAAAAAAGTCCAGTAAGAAATGAGGACTGCATTTTCCTGTGTCTATTTTAAGAGTGAGGAAGTATTTTCCAGGACTCAAGGGAAATAAGTTTGCCATGTTTGGCTTAGTGAAACACATGATTTTGTGAAAGAGGCCAGATTTTTCTGAATAACGTGGATTTTCATTAGAAAAAACAAAATGAAACAGTGATTGTGTGTGGACAACTAACACTATCTATTATAGGATGTGTCAGAACAAGGTTACTGGGATCATTGTAGGCTATGGCTGTTAATGAGGACTTCTTGTAGAACATGAGACTTGTGGTGTTTCTTGACTGCTTAGTCTGTGGGCATCGATCTTCATCTGAAACAGTGATATCAACTAAACAATTGTTTCCTTAATAGAGCTGTTTTGGGGTATACAGAGAAAATAATAGTTCTTGACTTCATGTTGCAAATTTTGTATGGAACTGGCATGAAATGTTGGGGATTATGTCTTATCTGTGACATTTTTTATACAGAATCTTCAAAATTAGGTTTTGTTATAAAAACTTGGTCACTGTCAAGAAGGCCATGATTTTATGTGTTAGAGTATTATTTAGAGTGCAACTATGGAAACTGTAAGGAAAAGCTTTTAAAATTCTCAGTTTATTCTCGAAAGTAATTGGGGATTTTTGATACATTCAGTGTGGTACATGCTTTTAATAATTATCATTTTCTGTTTGGGGTATCAATAGATGCTTAATATGTTTAAAAAATGATATATTGGATAATCTTCCTTATAAAATTATAAATAAGATTTTTATCAATTTTTGACTCTCAGCAATTATTTAAATTATTAAAAAAATGTTTACTTGTTATGAAAATGCTTTATCATTCAAAACTATGAAATGCCCAAGTCTCATTTGAGGGGAAATACTGTCTATGTTTTCTCTTCTAAGTAAGAATTCATTTTGTCTATATGCCCAAAACCTTTTCAGGATTGCAGTACTGTATAGTCTACTGGGAACACTTGCAAACAGATAACTAGAAAAGGGCACCAGCTGCTTCAAAAATACCTGCTAAACTACAGAAAAAGTTATAACTAACATCTGCCTCTAACTAGGAGTAATCAAAAAAATTATTTTCTTTACAACCTATGCTTTATTGATTTTATAGCAGGAAATTAGAATGGAGATTAAAAACTTAAGAACATTGAACTGTCCCAGAATGATAATTTTAGAACTTGAATGAATTCAGAAATCTGAAAATTAAAGAATTTAAGTTATGTTGTAGAAATTTCAAATCGCTTTAAAACTGAATTTAGTCCATGTCTTTCAATATGTCAGTGAGTTGTGGTTTCACAGACCTACAACAATACACAGAAATATTTGATACTTACAGGTTGCTATTTATAGATTTTCTTCTTGTTATTTGGTTTGAAAGTACATATAGGGGCGGAGCAAGATGGCCGAATAGGAACAACTCCAGTCTCCAACTCCCAGCGCGAGCGACACAGAAGACCGGTGATTTCTGCATTTTCAACTGAGGTACTGGGGTCATCTCACTAGGGAGTGCCGGACAATCGGTGCTGGTCAGCTGCTGCAGCCTGACCAGCGAGAGCTGAAGCAGGGCGAGGCATCGCCTCACCTGGAAGCGCAAGGGGGAAGGGGATCCGTTTTCCTAGCCAGGGGAACTGAGACACACAACACCTGGAAAATCGGGTAACTCCCACCCCAATACTGCGCTGTAAGCATACAGGCATTCCAGGAGAATATATCCCACACCTGGCCGGGAGGGTCCCACGCCCACGAAGCCTCCGTCACTGCTAACACAGCAGTCTGCCGCGATCTATCCGCAAGGCAGCAGCGAGGCTGGGGGAGGGGCGCCCACCATTGCTGAGGCTTAAGTAGGTAAACAAAGCCGCTGGGAAGCTCGAACTGGGTGGAGCTCACAGCAGCTCAAGGAAGCCTGCCTGTCTCTGTAGTCTCCACCTCTGGGGACAGCGCACAGCTGAAGACCAACAGGGGAAGTAGCGGGAGCCGGTGCAGACGCGAACGACTCTGTCTGACAGCTTTGGGGAGAGCCGCGGATCTCCCAACGCGGAGGTTGAGATCTGAGAACGGACAGACTGCCTGCTCAGGTGTGTCTCTGACCCCTGAGTAGCCTAGCTGGGAGAAATCCTCCACTAGGGGCAGTCTGACACCCCACACCTCACAGGGTGGAGTACACCCCTGAGAGGACACTTCCAAAGGAAGAATCAGACAGGTACACTCGCTGTTCAGCAATATTCTATCTTCGGCAACCTCTGCTGCTGATACCCAGGCAAACAGGGTCTGGAGTGGACCTCAAGCAATCTCCAACAGACCAACAGAGAGTCCTTCTGACTGTCAGAAGGAAAACTATCAAACAGGAAGGACACCTATACCAAAACCCCATCAGTTCGTCACCACCATCAAAGACCAGAGACAGATAAAACCACAAAGATGGGGAAGAAGCAGGGCAGAAAAGCTGGAAATTCAAAAAATAAGAGCGCATCTCCCCCTGCAAAGGAGCGCAGCCCATCACCAGCAACGGATCAAAGCTGGTCAGAGAATGACTTGGACGAGAGGAGAGAAGAAGGCTTCAGTCCATCAAACTTATCAGAGCTAAAGGAGGAATTACGTACCCAGCGCAAAGAAACTAAAAATCTTGAAAAAAGAGTGGAAGAATTGACAGCTAGACTCATTAATGCAGAGAAGATCATAAACGAAATGACAGAGATGAAAACCATGACACGAGAAATACGTGACAAATGCACAAGCTTCAGTAACCGACTCGATCAACTGGAAGAAAGAGTATCAGCGATTGAAGATCAAATGAATGAAATGAAGCGAGAAGAGAAACCAAAAGAAAAAAGAAGAAAAAGAAATGAGCAAAGCCTGCAAGAAGTATGGGATTACGTAAAAAGACCAAATCTACGTCTGATTGGGGTGCCTGAAAGTGAGGGGGAAAATGGAACCAAGTTGGAAAACACTCTTCAGGATATCATCCAGGAGAACTTCCCCAACCTAGTAGGGCAGGCCAACATTCAAATTCAGGAAATACAGAGAACGCCACAAAGATACTCCTCCAGAAGAGCAACTCCAAGACACATAATTGCCAGATTCACCAAAGTTGAAATGAAGGAAAAAATCTTAAGGGCAGCCAGAGAGAAAGGTCGGGTCACCCACAAAGGGAAGCCCATCAGACTAACAGCAGATCTCTCGGCAGAAACTCTACAAGCCAGAAGAGAGTGGGGGCCAATATTCAACGTTCTTAAAGAAAAGAATTTTAAACCCAGAATTTCATATCCAGCCAAACTAAGTTTCATAAGTGAAGGAGAAATAAAATCCTTTACAGATAAGCAAATGCTTAGAGATTTTGTCACCACCAGGCCTGCCTTACAAGAGACCCTGAAGGAAGCCCTAAACATGGAAAGGAACAACCGGTACCAGCCATCGCAAAAACTTGGCAAAATGTAAAGACCATCGAGGCTAGGAAGAAACTGCATCAACTAACGAGCAAAATAACCAGTTAATATCATAATGGCAGGATCAAGTTCACACATAACAATATTAACCTTAAATGTTAATGGACTAAATGCTCCAATTAAAAGACACAGACTGGCAAACTGGATAAAGAGTCAAGACCCATCAGTCTGCTGTATTCAGGAGACCCATCTCACATGCAGAGACATACATAGGCTCAAAATAAAGGGATGGAGGAAGATCTACCAAGCAAATGGAGAACAAAAAAAAGCAGGGGTTGCAATCCTAGTCTCTGATAAAACAGACTTTAAACCATCAAAGATCAAAAGAGACAAAGAAGGCCATTACATAATGGTAAAGGGATCAATTCAACAGGAAGAGCTAACTCTCCTAAATATATATGCACCCAATACAGGAGCACCCAGATTCATAAAGCAAGTCCTTAGAGACTTACAAAGAGACTTAGACTCCCATACAATAATAATGGGGGACTTCAACACTCCGCTGTCAACATTAGACAGATCAACGAGACAGAAAGTTAACAAGGATATCCAGGAATTGAACTCATCTCTGCACCAAGCGGACCTAATAGACATCTATAGAACTCTCCACCCCAAATCAACAGAATATACATTCTTCTCAGCACCACATCGCACTTATTCCAAAATTGACCACATAATTGGAAGTAAAGTACTCCTCAGCAAATGTAAAAGAACAGAAATTATAACAAACTGTCTCTCAGACCACAGTGCAATCAAACTAGAACTCAGGACTAAGAAACTCAATCAAAACCGCTCAACTACATGGAAACTGAACAACCTGCTCCTGAATGACTACTGGGTACATAACGAAATGAAAGCGGAAATAAAGATGTTCTTTGAAACCAATGAGAACAAAGATACAACATACCAGAATCTCTGGGACACATTTAAAGCAGTGTGTAGAGGGAAATTTATAGCACTAAATGCCCACAAGAGAAAGCAGGAAAGATCTAAAATTGACACTCTAACATCACAATTAAAAGAACTAGAGAGGCAAGAGCAATCACATTCAAAAGCTAGCAGAAGGCAAGAAATAACTAAGATCAGAGCAGAACTGAAGGAGATAGAGACACAAAAAACCCTCCAAAAAATCAATGAATCCAGGAGTTGGTTTTTTGAAAAGATCAACAAAATTGACAGACCGCTAGCAAGGCTAATAAAGAAAAAAAGAGAGAGGAATCAAATAGATGCAATAAAAAATGATAAAGGGGATATCACCACTGACCCCACAGAAATACAAACTACCATCAGAGAATACTATAAACGCCTCTACGCAAATCAACTAGAAAATCTAGAAGAAATGGATAATTTCCTGGACACTTACACTCTCCCAAGGCTAAACCAGGAAGAAGTTGAATCCCTGAATAGACCAATAGCAGGCTCTGAAATTGAGGCAACAATTAATAGCCTACCCACCAAAAAAAGTCCAGGACCAGATGGATTCACAGCTGAATTCTACCAGAGGTACAAGGAGGAGCTGGTACCATTCCTTCTGAAACTATTCCAATCAATAGAAAAAGAGGGAATCCTCCCTAACTCATTTTATGAGGCCAACATCATCCTGATACCAAAGCCTGGCAGAGACACAACAAAAAAAGAGAATTTTAGACCAATATCCCTGATGAACATTGATGCAAAAATCCTCAATAAAATACTGGCAAACCGGATTCAGCAGCACATCAAAAAGCTTATCCACCATGATCAAGTGGGCTTCATCCCTGGGATGCAAGGCTGGTTCAACATTCGCAAATCAATAAACGTAATCCAGCATATAAACAGAACCAAAGACAAGAACCACATGATTGTCTCAATAGATGCAGAAAAGGCTTTTGACAAAATTCAACAGCCCTTCATGCTAAAAACGCTCAATAAATTCGGTATTGATGGAACGTACCTCAAAATAATAAGAGCTATTTATGACAAACCCACAGCTAATATCATACTGAATGGGCAAAAACTGGAAAAATTCCCTTTGAAAACTGGCACAAGACAGGGATGCCCTCTCTCACCACTCCTATTCAACATAGTGTTGGAAGTTCTGGCTAGGGCAATCAGGCAAGAGAAAGAAATCAAGGGTATCCAGTTAGGAAAAGAAGAAGTCAAATTGTCCCTGTTTGCAGATGACATGATTGTATATTTAGAAAACCCCATCGTCTCAGCCCAAAATCTCCTTAAGCTGATAAGCAACTTCAGCAAAGTCTCAGGATACAAAATTAATGTGCAAAAATCACAAGCATTCTTATACACCAGCAACAGACAAGCAGAGAGCCAAATCAGGAATGAACTTCCATTCACAATTGCTTCAAAGAGAATAAAATACCTAGGAATCCAGCTTACAAGGGATGTAAAGGACCTCTTCAAGGAGAACTACAAACCACTGCTCAGTGAAATCAAAGAGGACACAAACAAATGGAAGAACATACCATGCTCATGGATAGGAAGAATCAATATCGTGAAAATGGCCATACTCCCCAAGGTTATTTATAGATTCAATGCCATCCCCATCAAGCTACCAATGACTTTCTTCACAGAATTGGAAAACACTGCTTTAAAGTTCATATGGAACCAAAAAAGAGCCCGCATTGCCAAGACAATCCTAAGTCAAAAGGACAAAGCTGGAGGCGTCACCCTACCTGACTTCAAACTATACTACAAGGCTACAGTAACCAAAACAGCATGGTACTGGTACCAAAACAGAGATATAGACCAATGGAACAGAACAGAGTCCTCAGAAATAATACCGCACATCTACAGCCATCTGATCTTTGACAAACCTGAGAGAAACAAGAAATGGGGAAAGGATTCCCTATTTAATAAATGGTGCTGGGAAAATTGGCTAGCCATAAGTAGAAAGCTGAAACTGGATCCTTTCCTTACCCCTTATACGAAGATTAATTCAAGATGGATTAGAGACTTAAATGTTAGACCTAATACCATAAAAACCCTAGAAGAAAATCTAGGTAGTACCATTCAGGACATAGGCATGGGCAAGGACTTCATGTCTAAAACACCAAAAGCAACGGCAGCAAAAGCCAAAATTGACAAATGGGATCTCATTAAACTAAAGAGCTTTTGCACAGCAAAAGAAACTACCATCAGAGTGAACAGGCAACCTACAGAATGGGAGAAAATTTTTGCAACCTACTCATCTGACAAAGGGCTAATATCCAGAATCTACAAAGAACTCAAACAAATATACGAGAAAAAAACAAACAACCCCATCAAAAAGTGGGGAAAGGATATGAACAGACATTTCTCAAAAGAAGATATTCATACAGCCAACAGACACATGAAAAAATGCTCATCATCACTGGCCATCAGAGAAATGCAAATCAAAACCACAATGAGATACCATCTCACACCAGTTAGAATGGCAATCATTAAGAAGTCAGGAAACAACAGGTGTTGGAGAGGATGTGGAGAAATAGGAACACTTTTCCACTGTTGGTGGGATTGTAAACTAGTTCAACCATTATGGAAAAGAGTATGGCAATTCCTCAAGGATCTAGAACTAGATGTACCATATGACCCAGCCATCCCACTACTGGGTATATACCCAAAGGATTATAAATTAGTCTACTACAAAGACACATGTACACGTATGTTTATTGCGGCACTATTCACAATAGCAAAGACTTGGAATCAACCCAAATGTCCATCTGTGACAGACTGGATTAAGAAAATGTGGCACATATACACCATGGAATACTATGCAGCCATAAAAAAGGATGAGTTTGCGTCCTTTGTAGGGACATGGATGCAGCTGGAAACCATCATTCTTAGCAAACTATCACAAGAAGAGAAAACCAAACACCGCATGTTCTCACTCATAGGTGGGAACTGAACAATGAGATCACTTGGACTCGGGAAGGGGAACATCACACACTGGGGTCTATCATGGGGAGGGGGGAGGGGGGAGGAGGGAGGGATTGCATTGGGGAGTTATACATGATATAAATGATGAATTGATGGGTGCTGACGAGTTGATGGGTGCAGCACACCAACATGGCATAAGTATACATATGTAACAAACCTGCACGTTATGCACATGTACCCTAGAACTTAAAGTATAATAATAAAAAAAAAAAAAAAAAAAAAAAAAAAAAAAAAAAAAAAAAAAAAAAAAAAAAAAAGGAAAGTACATATATATTGGTTATTGGTCATCAGTAATAATTTCTTGAGCTCATGATTGATGCAAAGCATTGTGGTAGGAGTTACGGTGGATACACAGAGGTTTAGAACTATGATCCTGGCTTTAAGGAGCTTGCTATCCAGCTAGGTAGGACTGATGGGAGTTTACCCCATCACCATTTGCACATTTTGTGACACAAATCAAGTTAAATTATGCCTCTGAGTTTCAGTTTCCTTTTCAGACTATTTATTTTGATGATTACATGAGTTAGCACAGAGAAAATGTGTAGCTTTTTTTGTGATATACTTTAAGTGATCAGTAAATTCTCAGCACAAGAAATGCCTATATAAACTGTCCCTTCAGTTAATTTCTCACATTGATAGCTGAGTTTTGTTGTTTATTCTGGGAATCTTTCATATAAACATCATATAAACCCTGGCATATCACGTCAACCCTGACAGCAAGAGGTTTAGAGAGAACATGTTTAAATTTGATCCAGTGGTGCAGATATCAAAGTGGTTAACTAAACATAGGTTGCCTCATTTTGCATTCTCAGTAAAGTCTCACATTCTTGATAAATTTCAGAGTTATATGAAAATAAGCATATAATTTTCGTAAATTTTAAATGTACCAGGGAATCAGTATGTAAAGGGATCTCAGTGAATTATTAAGCAATTGGTACAATATCATGTTTTGTTACACAGCTTTCATGATTTCTTCCCCTAAATGTTTTGGTTGTCCCTTCAAATCTTTACATATTACACAAGAAGTTCAAAATATTTTTCTTATAGAGACCCCGTCTAAACTTGTATGTTTTTAACAGAAATTTTTCTGAGTAAAATGTACATTGTTCTTTCCAGAGTAGATTGTATTAAATTATTAAACATAGATGGATCAGAAAACCTATTCACTGTGTTGTGAATGGGTAGGATGTTTGATAATAATTCTCAGTTTTGCTTATACTTAATAGTCACCTGGGAACTGTTAAGAAATATACAAATTATTATTTCCCACCCGCTGGCAAACGAATGAAAATCTCAAGTGTTGACCAGCAGCCCCTACCCTGAGCATGAGGAACCTGTTTTTAAAAGCACTGGCCTCAGTACATCCTTTGAGCTCATCTCCAGTTGTCTGTGACTAAGTCCTTCCCCTACTCTTTCGAGTTGTGGGTTCCGTGTATTTGGAAAGCCTATACTTTGAACCTCAGATCTCATGTAGAGAAACATAAGAGTCAACGGGATTTATAAGTTACTTCCCTAAATTTAAAGATAAGGTGATCAATCATATATATATAAATGGCCTCCCCACCAAATTCTTTTCTCTGCCTGCCCTCCTATCCTCTCTGCCTTCCTTCCTCTGTCCTTTCCTCTCCTCATTTTGTTGTATTGCTTTATTTTTTGTTCTGTTTTTGATGTCTTTTTTGAAAGCCAGGTGTATTAAAATATCATTTGACTACTATAAGATATACCCCTTTGGGGGTATAGTGTAGTAGATTTTGTAAATATCAACACAATCAAAAACAACATTTTCATCATGTCAAAAACTTTTCTACTGCCTCTTTTACCTCTTTCCCACTACTCCCAGTTCCTGCAGACCACTGGTCTGTTTATTTTCCCTATGGTTTTGACTTTTCCAAAATGTCATATAAGTATCATACAATTCCTTGTGTAATGCTTATGTATACATCATAGAAGTTACTTGTATAATATCATGTAAGTGTCATGAATATTTTGAATCTGGTTTCTGTCACTTAATGTAATAATTAGAGATTCATCTATATTGCTCTATGTTTCAGTACTTGTTTTTTTTTTTCATGACTGAAATGTATTACATTTTGTGTCTGTACTTCAATTTGTTCATTCTCCATTTGAAGTACTTTTAGCTTGTTTGCAGCTTTTGCTGATTATGACTTAAACTGCTATAACTGTTCGTGTGCAGTTATTTGTTTGAACATGTATTTTTGTTTTCCCAGGGTAAATGGGAATAGAATTGCTAAATTGTACAGTAAATATGTATTTGTCTTTGTAAGAAACTCGCAAACTGTTTTCCAAAATGAATGGAGCATTTTGTATTTCCAACAGCAACGTATGAGTATTCCAGTTACCCTATATTTTTGTCAGCACATAATATTGTCAGTTTAAAAATTTTTAAACATTTTACTTAGTTGTGTAGTAGTACCTCATTATGGTTTTGGTTTGCATTTCCCTAATGACCTATAATGTTTAGCAGCTTTTTGTGTCCTTACTTGTCACTCGTCTCTGGTGAGATTTCTGCTTACATAATTTGTTAAGTTTTTAATTGGTTGATTTGTTTTCCTGTTACTGAGGTTTGAGAGTTCTTTGTGTATTCTGAATACAGTCCATTTTCAGATATGTGTTGGTAATATTTCCTCCCATTTTGCGACTTGTTTTTTCACAAAATGTCTTCAGTGGAGCAAATGTATTAGTACCCTTGAAGTTCATTCTATAAACGAAAAAAACTCGATTATGCTTTTTGGTCATATGTAAGCGATTTTTGCCTCATGCGAGGTTATTAAGATTTTCTTCGTAATTTTCTTCTGTAAGTTTTAAAGTTGTAGCTCTTACATTTAGGTATATAATCTATTTTTAATTAGTTTTTATATATGATGAAAGGTAAGGGTCAAGGTTTTTGTTTGTTTTTGCATACAGCTGACCAGTTGTTCAGGCACCATTTATCGAAAAGATTTCTTTCTACATTGATTTGTTTTTGCACGTTTGTTAAACGTTTGTTAAAAATCAGTTGACTATATACATACATGTGAGCTTATTTTTTTTTTTATTATACTTTAAGTTCTAGGGTACATGTGCATAACGTGCAGGTTTGTTACATATGTATACTTGTGCCATGTTGGTGTGCTGCACCCATCAACTCGTCAGCACCCATCAACTCGTCATTTATATCAGGTATAACTCCAATTGCAATCCCTCCCCCCTCCCCCCTCCCCATGATAGGCCCCGATGTGTGATGTTCCCCTTCCCGAGTCCAAGTGATCTCATTGTTCAGTTCCCACCTATGAGTGAGAACATGCGGTGTTTGGTTTTCTGTTCTTGTGATAGTTTGCTAAGAATGATGGTTTCCAGCTGCATCCATGTCCCTACAAAGGACGCAAACTCATCCTTTTTTATGGCTGCATAATATTCCATGGTGTATATGTGCCACATTTTCTTAATCCAGTCTGTCACTGATGGACATTTGGGTTGATTTCAAGTCTTCGCTGTTGTGAATAGTGCCGCAATAAACATACATGTGCATGTGTCTTTATAGCAGCATGATTTATAATCCTTTGGGTATATACCCAGTAGTGGATATACCACTGGGTCATATGGTACATCTAGTTCTAGATCCCTGAGGAATCGCCATACTGTTTTCCATAATGGTTGAACTAGTTTACAATCCCACCAACAGTGTAAAAGTGTTCCTATTTCTCCACATCCTCTCCAGCACCTGTTGTTTCCTGACTTTTTAATGATTGCCATTCTAACTGGTGTGAGATGGTATCTCATTGTGGTTTTGATTTGCATCTCTCTGATGGCCAGTGATGATGAGCATTTTTTCATGTGTCTGTTGGCTGTATGAATGTCTTCTTTTGAGAAATGTCTGTTCATATCCTTTGCCCACTTTTTGATGGGGTTGTTTTTTTCTTTTAAATTTTTTGACTTCTTTGTAGATTCTGGATGTTAGCCCTTTGTCAGATGAGTAGATTGCAAAAATTTTCTCCCATTCTATAGGTTGCCTGTGCACTCTGATGGTAGTTTCTTTTGCTGTGCAGAAGCTCTTTAGTTGAAGGAGAAATACAAACCACTGCTCAGTGAAATAAAAGAGGACACTAACAAATGGAAGAACATACCATGCTCATGGATAGGAAGAATCAATATCATGAAAATGGCCATACTGCCCAAGGTTATTTATAGATTCAATGCCATCCCCATCAAGCTACCAATGAGTTTCTTCACAGAATTGGAAAAAACGGCTTTAAAGTTCATATGGAACCAAAAAAGAGCCCGCATCTCCAAGACAATCCTCAGTCAAAAGAACAAAGCTGGAGGCATCACACTACCTGACTTCAAACTGTACTACAAGGCTACAGTAACCAAAACAGCATGGTACTGGTACCAAAACAGAGATATAGACCAATGGAACAGAACAGAGTCCTCAGAAATAATACCACACATCTACAGCCATCTGATCTTTGACAAACCTGAGAAAAACAAGAAATGGGGAAAGGATTCTCTACTTAATAAATGGTGCTGGGAAAATTGGCTACCCATGAGTAGAAAGCTGAAACTGGATCCTTTCCTTACTCCTTATACGAAAATTAATTCAAGATGGATTAGAGACTTAAATGTTAGACCTAATACCATAAAAACCCTAGACGAAAACCTAGGTAGTACCATTCAGGACATAGGCATGGGCAAGGACTTCATGTCTAAATCACCAAAAGCAACGGCAGCAAAAGCCAAAATTGACAAGTGAGCTTATTTTTTATTTACTGCATGTCTCTTCTTTGCCATGCTGTCTGGATTACTGAAGCTTTATAGGAAGTCTTGAAAACAGGTGTTAGTATTTGATTAATCTATTTCTTTGATTTTCCATATGAATCATGTTGTTTTCTACAAAATTTTCTGCTGAGATTTTACTGGCATTCCATTGAATCTATAGATTATTTGATGAGGATTTAAATCTTAATATCAAACCTTCCAAACCATGAAGATTATATACTTCTTCATTTATTTAAGTATTCTTTGATTTTTTTATGATTAATTTATAATTTTTAGCATATGTTTTACAACTGTTTTGTTAAATTTATACCTATGTATTTCATGCTTATGTTTTCTGGTATTATTTTAAAACTCTTTCAGATTCAACCTCTAATTGTTCATTAAGTATAGAGAAATACAAGGGGTTATCAGTTGCTTGTCAGAAGGCAAATCCTACAAAATGGAGTCATATATAACATAAAATAATCATGGGAGTGACAGCCTCTGCCATATTCTTCTATTGGTTAGAAACAAGTCACAGATCCCACCACGCTTGAGGGTAAAGGACTAAACTAGGGCATGAACACCAGGAGGCAGACATCTGGAATTATTTGGGCTTACCTTAGGGTCTGTCTGCCACTTAAAATCTTACTTTGCACATTTACATGTCCAGACCATCTAAAACTGATACTTCAATATGATGTAAGATAAAGATTTAAATTCATTTTAAAAATATAGATAATCAGTTACTCTAGCACCATTTTGACGCATTGTTAAGACTCAATTTCATCCCTGTTAGAAATCAAGTGTGTATAAGTATGCCTCTGGTATATCATTTTAAGTGTGGTTTCAAAGTTTTTTAGCCTAAAATTATTTAATTGGTATTACAGTCTTTGCTGAGGTTGTAGGATCTAACTTCTGATAAACAGCTGCACCTCTAATCATGGCAATAAAACTGAAGCTAAAGAGTCTCTTTTAAATTCTGTTGAATCCCATAATGAAAATGTCATTTTTAGTTTCTTGGCTGATATTTATGGTAATAATTGGTTTCAGCTCTGACTTGAACCTTTAAATTACTTTTACTAGTTTGCTCAAAATCTTTGCAAAGGATAAAATATTTGGGCACTTATATGGTCAAGTCCACAAAATATTACAGATGTTGAATCAAGGGTAATTATTTAATTTAAATTTGTTATAGTTCATATGACTGTAAACTTTCCAAACTGATTAAATGATGCAAGAATGTCATTTTAAATGTACATCTTCTTAAACAAGGGAATTTCATTATTAGAATCCTCAATGGAAATTTTTGGAAACCATTATTTCCACCAGCATTATATCTAACACTTAATTTATTTTTATTTTTATTTTTATTTTTTTTTGAGACGGAGTCTCGCTTTAATATAATAACATACCAAGAGCATGTGTATGAATGTGACTATTAGCATAGCACCCTAAAGAAGGTGTTTCAGGCCGGGCGCGGTGGCTCAAGCCTGTAATCCCAGCACTTTGGGAGGCCGAGACGGGCGGATCACGAGGTCAGGAGATCGAGACCATCCTGGCTAACATGGTGAAACCCCGTCTCTACTAAAAAAGTACAAAAACTAGCTGGGCGAGGTGGCGGGCGCCTGTAGTCCCAGCTACTCGGGAGGCTGAGGCAGGAGAATGGCGTAAACCCGGGAGGCGGAGCTTGCAGTGAGCTGAGATCTGGCCACTGCACTCCAGTCCGGGCGACAGAGCGAGACTCCGCCTCAAAAAAAAAAAAAAAAAAAAAAAAAAAAAAAAAAAAAAAAAAAAAAAAAAAAAAAAAAAAAAAAAAGAAGGTGTTTCAGAGTGACATCTGACATGTTGAGTTATTGGTTATTGTTAAGAGTGTGCTGGTGAAAACCAGATGTACAATCTGAATGGTTTGTCAGTAGAACCTTTTATGATTGTGCAGTCCAAGTTCTGTTTCTTTTTTAAAATCCCCCATTGAGAACTTTGTGTTTTTTCTTCAGTTTTCCTAAACATTCAGCTTTTGCTTAAATCATACCTCTCCTGGGAATTAGGAGGGCATCTTACCCTCCCAAGAAGAGAGTATACCTCTCTGACTCCAATTATATCTGAAATTCTTGTTAAACATGGTATTGCTATTGTTTGTTTTTTCTCTCCCGTGTTTTGTCTTCAAGGCCAGTAATAACTTCCTATTTATCATTTTAACATCAGGCAGTGAAGTATATTTAGAAGGTCCATCTGTATTTAGCTGACGTTTGTTTTTGTTATGCTTCTTAGAGAGACTTTTCTGTATGAGAAGTTTTAGGAATTGACACTTACAGGCATATTGATATTGTCAGTATTTTAAACAGTGTAAATGGGCTGGGCATGGTGGCTCACACCTGTAATCCTAGCATTTTGGGAGGCCAAGGCAGGAGGATCACTTGTACCCAGGACAAGACCAGCCTGGGCAACGTAGTGAGACCCCATTTCTAAAAATATTTTTTAAAATTAAAAATATTAGCCAGGCATGGTGCTGCATGCCTGTAGTCCTAGGTACTCAGGAGGCTCATGTGGGAGGATCACTTGAGTCCAGGAGTTTGAGATTGCAGTTAGCTGATGATCATGCTACTGCTTTCCAGCCTGGGCAGCAGAATGAGATCCTGTCTTTAAATTAATAAATGATTAAATGAGTGAATGGGTGGTGTAAATGCATTCAGTTAAGTAGCATAAAAATATATGAATAATGCATTGCAATTTCTAATTAATTTGGGTGGGCTTTCTTACTGCTTTCTTCATATGTAATACAATTTGGCTGAGTTTCATTTTAGAAAATAAGTAACTTGATTTTCACAAAATCAAACAATCTCTCTTCTTTCAAAGATTTAATATTAGGTTACTCTTTTGAGGTGCTTTGTTACTAAAACTTAATTTCCTCTACCCAGATCATCTGATTGAAAATGCATTTTCATCATAAAACATTAAAATATATGAGTCTTCAGTAAAGAGAAAACAACAGTGTCCATGTACTGTCTTTCATATCTCTTAATAAAATTTAGTAATTTTTCAGTGCACTTTCAAGAGGGGGTACAAATTAGAAATTTGGTGTTTGTAAAGATGTAGAACTCTATATTACAGAATGAAAAAGAGGGTTAGTCAGTTATTTTGTATTACTACAAAAGCATTAGGTATTTCTATTTATAAAGAAATATTGTTGTGTTAATACATTAAGTCAATACAGAATAGGCCTTTCTCCTTTTGTTTATTTTATCTAAACAGAAAAGATTTTTGTAGGGCTGGTGATAAAATTTTTATCTTACCAAAAAATAATATCTAAAATGTAATATCTACATTTATAATATAAAATAGAAAGTGAAAATGTCTTTACAGCCCCAACTTTAGTAGAATACTTTGATATATATCTTTCCAGAATGTTTTTGTATTAATAAAATATATTTAATTAGTTACTATTTTTTGGCGTACTTTTTTTCTCTTTTGGACACATTTTTATATAAGCAAATATATCTTCATTCTGTTTATCTACAGTGATTCATGGAGAATGTGTCATGAATTACTTGCTCCAATAACCCTATTTATAGATATTCAGCTTGTGTCTGTTTTTTTCCTTATTGTAAATGATGTTAAAGCAAGCAACTTTGTGCTTTTTTATGTATCTGATATTCTTGTTCAGTTATTTTACTTAGATACTTTTTTGACTTGGAGTTAGGTTAAATGATGTATGCACATTTGTAATATGAATTGTATATAAGCAATATATATGGAGGTGTAAACATTACCAAGATCAATCAATTTTTTAAAAAATCTTCAACACTCGGATGAATGAAATAGTATCTTACTCTATTTTGCATTTGTTTTATTATTAGTAAAATCATTATTTTCATTGACTGTATTTTCATATTTAGTTTTATAAATTATGTTACTTGGTTAAAAATCAGTTTTAGGAATCAAAAAATTAACCTTAAAAATAAAAGTGTAAAGTAATGAAATTAATAAGTTTTACAAGCCTTTAACTTGGACTTTTAATTTAGACTTTGGTGTCAGATACCTGAGTTTCAATCTTTGCTCTACAGTTTACTAACCATTTATCCTGGTTAAGTTCTTTAAACTCTCCATGCCCTACTTCCCCCCTCTTTAAAAGAAGGATGATAAAAAGACCTACCTCATAAATTTTCTTTGAATGCTAAGTGATATCATGCACTTAAAACATTTCAAACAAAACCTTATATGTAGTACATGCTCAGTAAAAATGGTTGCTAAATAGATTAGTGAACAATTTACTTGCCAACTTAAGGAATATATTATGTGTTTACCTTTAATTCAAGAGCATTAGAGATCATGTTGTAGTTTTTGTGTTCAGTTTGTCTACTGACTTGTCACAAATTATGTAGTTTAGGATTGGTGTATTTAGTGAAGTAGTATGTCAGATCTTTCCTGCTTCCTTAAACGTTACAATGTGGGGGTATGTGGAAGCAAAGTTATAGTTGGAGCTCATGAAATGGGTTTCTGGTAGTCTAGTGATGAATCTAGAGATGTGCAATGTGAGCTCATCTGCTGCAATGTGAGCTCTTGAGGTCAGATTATGTCCTCAAAGCCTGACACTTGGTAGGCAGCGTTTAGTACATGATGAAGGAGTAGGAGGATACATTTTAGATAGTAGCAACATGTGATTTAGGCTTGCGTTTAATAACAGATCTGGTCCTCTGGTGAAGTCATTGAGGCTTAGATGAGACCACAGGTCTGATGTCACAAATATTGGAGGTAGAAAGAACACCTGTTGTTTTCTTTTGTAACTAAACTTTTAATTGGGAAGTCCTTTGAGGAACTAGCCATGTTAACACCAAAAAAGAGAAGACTGGGAAGAACACTGAGTAGGGGACATATGGTGTAGAATAATTTGAAGGGGCATGAGAAGAGTAATTTAACTCACTATTTTGTTTCTAAAGGGTGGAATTCGAGAAATAATGAGAAGAACTAAATATGAAATATTTATATAATACATGAGAGCTCATTTAGGCTTTTCCACTAAATCAGACATGTTTTTATCTTTTCCGTTTCTTAAAACATGTCAGTCATATTTTTTTTTGGCATGGGTGTTATCATATGGTTTCAAAAACTAGCAACCTTTACATAGTGAAAAGCCTTTTGTTTATGTCTTTTATCTTCCCAGGTCCCTGCCTTCTTTCATTAATAAGCAGTGTATTTAATTTTACGCATTCTTTCAGAATTTCTGCAAGCAAATATACATTATTATTTCCTTCTGTCCTCAAATTTGGACAATAAAATAGCATATTATAATACTATTCTGCAGCTTGCTTTTTCTTGGCCATAAAAAGATCTTTTCATCTCAGAAAATAGAAAACTTCCTTATTCTGTTTTATGGAGGCATAGAATTTCATTGTATGGATATGCCATAAGTTATTCCAGTGGTACGCTATTGAGGACATTTTGGTTGTTTTTAGTTTTTGGTGTGACAAATAATTTGTGATTAATAATCTTATGCATACACAGTTTTGCACATGTGTAAGTATATTTTTGGATACATTTTTAAAAAGTGAAATTGCCAGATAGGCCAAAGGTTATAGGCATTCATTTGTGAGTGAAATATTTTTGTGTTCCCAAAGTGAAGCAGGATCATATTTTGAAAGAATGCATTTGGGTTCACTAAGAAAGTGTTTATTTGTGGCACTGGGTTTCAAACTTTTTTTTATTAAGCACATCTGAAAAATATTTTACATTGTAATCAATACACTCAAAAACAATTAAAACACAATTTTCACGAAACTGTTTTACCCTTATCACATGTGATGTATTAGTATTTTCTTTTTCTTTTCTATTCTTTAAAAACACTGATAACAATCCCTAAATTAATTTCATAACTCACTAGTAAGGCATAACCTTCTTTGTGAAATACACTGATCTAGAGTTTAGTTGACCAACTCTGTTACGTATAGTAGACGAGGATCCCTAGTTGGACTAAACAGTCTCCCAAGAATTCCCTATAATTCTTTTGCAGGTTCAAACAGACAAATAAGCATGGGTTTTAGTAATTTTTATAAAGTCTCTTAGAAATAATATTTTGTTACCTCTGGACCTAGAAGGATGATATTTTAAAATAATAGCATATGTTGGTATAATATATATAGAGAGATATAAATATAGAAAAATATAGATATGTAAATAGGGATTGGGTATAAACAAGTCAGTTTCTTAGGGATTATATAAGATATAATGTTACATATTTCTGACATAATACATAATTTGTATGTATTCTTAATGTGGGAGATTCTGTGATATGCTAAATGTCTGGTTATGTTTAGAGTTTTTAGTACTTAGTGTCAGGAAGATTAAAAAATACATTAAAAGTATGTTTTGAAACTACCTGTTTTGGTTTTAAGAACAAATGTACTGGCCAGGTGCGGTGGTATATGCCAGTAATCCTAGCACTTTGGGAGGCTGAGACGTGCGCATCACGAGGTCAGGAGATCGAGACCTTCCTGGCTAACACAGTGAAACCCTGTCTGTACTAAAAAAAAAAATAAAAATAAAAATAAATTTTTAAAAATTAAGTGTGGTGGCACATGCCTGTAGTCCCAGCTACTTGGGAGGTTGAGGCAGGAAAATCGCTTGAACCCCGGAGGTGGAGGTTGCAGTGAGCTGAGATCGCACCACTGCACTCCAGCCTGGGCAAGAGAACAAGAGAACAAACTCTGTCTCAAAAAACAACAACAAAAAAACAAGTGTACCAGGAGCGGTTGCAATCCAAGCTAACTTGGTGTTTTACTGGCAACTGCAGTGAATGAATATAGAAAAAAATTATTTGACTAATATTTATAATATATGATAAAAGAAACACTTGTGGAACTTAATAAATAATGCGAGTAGAACAATTTATTCTTAACATGGAGCATCTTAACTATTAGTTGATTTATAAACATTCATCAACAATACAGTTCATAGCTGATAATTATAATTTAATCAAAATGACTCAGCTGAAGCAAGCACAGAAAAAAAAAAAGATGCCACCACTGAGTATTTGCTTTACACCATTTACTGTGCTAGGAATTAGAGAGACAAAGTTGAAAAACATAATTTATGCCTCATAGTAGTCTTATATTCTAAAGGAAAATACTTCTTATATTTATCGTTTAGTACTTTAGGGAATACAAGTGATTTCATTTGATCAGATGAGGTATTTGTCGAGTATTTGTCACTAATGTAATATGTGGTTGACATTTCAACCTCACTGTTTTGGACCTTGGGTTGGAATATAGAAATAAATATGAGTGATTGTCAATTTTAGAAAAGAACATTAATTCCGTTGTTTAACACATTCAACAAATGGTTACTTGTTTTCTTCTTTTTATGCTTACCAAGGATGACTATAGAGAATAAGACATTAAGAAAAAGACTAATGTACTTTCTCTTTCCTAAAGACTCCTCAATGTGTAGTTTTTTGTTTTCTTTTTAAGTCAGGATCTTTCCTTGTCACCCAGCCTAGGGTGTGGTGGCATGATCATGGCTCACTGCAGCCTCGAACTCCTGGCCTCAAGCAATCCTTCCATTTCAGCCTCCCAAGTTGTAAGATTGCTGGCATGAGTCACTGTACCTGGCAATATAATTTATCTGAATTTTATGAACTTCATATTATGGCAGGGTCTTTTAGACCACCTTAAGGATTTTTGAATGTTGCCCTAAGAGATTTTCCCTGAATGCAAGCTGCTGTGTTAGGCCAGTATATTTATCAATTTATAAGTATTATATAAGTTAGCTGGGCACTCTCCAGAGCTGCACTGTTTGATATAGTAGCCATTAACCACATGTGGGTGTTTAGCAATTGAAATGTGGCTAGTCTAGATTACAATGTGCTTTAAGTGTAACATACACTAATTTTACAATTTCATGTTAAGATGATATTTTAGATACATTGAGTTAAATAAAATACATTATAAAATTAATTTCACTGTTTTTGTGTTTTTTTAATGTTTCTGCTAGAAAATATAAGTATATATTGGCTTTTAATGTACTTCTATTGGACAGTGATGAATTAGACTAGGAATATTTAAAATGTTTTAAAATATTTTTCAGTTGTTTATTTTCAATCTGTAGGATTAATTTGTTTGTTTCTTAATATGTAGTCCCCACCTTTAAGATTTCTCTGTGACTAGGGTGGCTGATATTTTGTCTTCTATTCTTAGTAGAGTATGAAAGATTATGGTCTAAGCTTTGATTTCTAAGTTATTTATTTACAACCAAATGCATGCAGAAACAACCTGGTCAGATAAAGATACTAGCCCTAGTATGTTAACATAGTTTACCTGAAATTAACATGTCCCTAAACCTACCTGTCCCAAGGTCTCTAAGGCCTAAATTGAGGTCCTGAACTTTCTACACTTGTTTATCTGAATCTATTACTGAGAAATCCCCTGAAAGTTAAAAAGGATGAGAATTATAGGGCAAAAGGTGGCTCACTCATGTAAAATATGAAGCAGTTTCTGTTAGCCGAAAACTTTTTCACCAATAAATTAGGTTCATCCTCAGAAAGATGAAAAAGGGACTCCATGGTAACAATAGAGGAGTGGAGCCAGCAGAGTATTTTCTTCCAGCTTTTTAATGTGGTCTTTTAAAATATGGTTGTAAGCATAGTATAAATATAATTTTGGAGTCAGGCATGCTGGCACATGACGGGAATCCCAGCAATTTGGGAGGCTGAGGCAGGGGGATCACATAAGCCTAGGAGTTTGAGACCAACTTCAGCAACATAACGAGACTCCATCTCAAAAAATAAAATAAAATATAATTTTGTATTTTTTCCACTTACTGTATATAGGATTTTTTATCCTGTTGCTTCATATTCTCCTTGATTACTATTTTAATGAATGCATACTATTTCATTGAATAGGTATATCATAATTTACTTAACTGTTCCTCTAATTTGAGAAATCACTTGGTAATTAGGAAAGCTGAAAGCTTATTATAGCTGTATACCTTGTAATCTTCATCTTTTATGTTGATCTTTTAAAATTATCTTAAAGATTTTTATCTACATAGTTATAATTATATATTTATGTTAATGTGGTAAAATGTGTATGATTCTTTTGCCCAAGTAATCTTATGAATTGTTGAAGTAAAATAATCAGAATATATTAAACTTAACTTTTAGTTCAGTTTCATATTTATTGAATAGCTAAACGTTTCTCAAATATGTGAGATCTATGACATTAGATTGGATATGGTTTACTCTTCCTAAGCAAGACTTAGATTACATTTGGAAAACCAAGTTATTCAATTTTCAGAGGCTGTTGCATGAGCAGATTTTAAATATTAAAAAATTTGCATTGTTGTATGTCACATAGCCTTTCAATAATAAAATTTGTTTATTAAGTTGTGTTAACTATCAAAAGTATTTTTTATTAAGATGATTGCCGTTTCATCTTGTGACTAGTTACTTATAACAATGCTTATCTAGTCTAAGTAGTATATTACAAAATTCCATTGACCACAAATATAGTTGGTAAACCCTAATTGAGAACAAGAAGATTTCTAACTAAAATAGAGGTGTAGTGTTATTATATAAAACCTTATATACTTTACTCCTCAAAGAATCCACTAAACCTTTACCTAGTGTCTGTTAGCTTCTAATTTTAGACAGAATTTGGAAAGGTTACTAGACTGTAAACTTTTGAAGTTTGAATCTGCTGCTACTATGTAATTTTGGAAGAATCACTGTACCTTTCTGAAAATTAATTTTTAAAAATCCTTGACCTTTCCATGACTTTCAAATTCTGTTGTAATTGCCTATTTGAAATCTCTACTTAGATGTATAATAGGTACTTCAAATGGTGTGTTTATTTTTCTGTCTCAGTCTGTCATCTTAATCTTCCTCATATCCTAAAAACTATTTTTCACTCAAGCAAAAAGTCATCTTTGATTTATCTCTTTTTTTCCCCACCATCTTACATTTAAGTCATCATCAGATCCATTGACTGTACCTTGAAGAAATAGCCTGGGTTCAGGAACTTCTCTCCATTTCTTCTGCTGACACTCCAATATAAACCAACATCACCTTCCACTTGTATTACTGCCATAGTTTTATGCTACTTCTCAGTCTTTTTTCCACATGGTAGCCAGAGACAACTTTAAACATACAAATCATATTATATTATTCTTCTACTTAAAATCCTGCAGAGATTTTAATTGTGTTGAGAATAAAAATCCAAGATCTTTGCTATGACCTACCTACAATTCCTATCTTTCTTTCTCATCTCATGTGTGACCACTTACTCAGCCATTCTAACCTCTGTACAGTTCCTTAGAATTTCAAGTTAGTCCTGATTTTGGTGGTCTACTTGTAGATCTTTATTTTGCCTGGAATGTGCTGAGATAGCAAATTTTTTCATGGCCTGGTTCTTGTCATTTTATTCTCAACTCAGATCATCTCTCTTGAGGCACCTTTCTAGAAACCTAATTTAAGGTGACTGTTATGTCTCACTCTCTATTATACCATCTGTGAAAATGTATTCATATGAGCATTTGAAACAATTTTTAAATTAGTAAACATGTTGGTTTTTTGTCTCCCACCCTAATTAGAACGTAGTAAGCTACATGACAGCAGAGACTTTGTCTACCTTATTGAGTGTTTGAACAGTTTATGCCACATAGAGGAGATATTCAAGAACTATTTGCCAAATAAGTGAGTGATTCCAGCTATAAATGAAAGATCAGAGATTTTTAAAAATGTATCCTGTTAGGAAAGCCCAAAGTCGTCATCTATTTTAGAGTAATTATCGAAAATAGTTTTATACACTCACACCTACACACACATATAAAGTAGTCCTTACTTGAAGACCTTTAAATGAAAAAATTTATCCAGTTATCTAAAATAAAATCATCTGATCATCTAGTGAATACTCAAGTATGTTAAATAAGGTATTCATGTAAACTGATTTTCAACCTCGTAACTTTTACATAGATTATGGCATGGAGCCAGGTTTGTGAGGAATACTAGAGTGGTGGAATTCCAGCATATAACACTTGGACTGAGTGTGTGGAGTGGCTGTCATCTCTGATTCTGAAATTTTGAGCCTAAGCCACATCCTATAGGGAGCCAGAGAAAAAGTGTGAAAATTATGTAATGTATGTCCTTGGTATCTATCTGATTTATGATAAATATATGCTGAAATTTTAATATCTATTGTATGAATATCTTAAGCTTATGATGTTTACACTAGTTTAGGAGGGACAGCATGTTCCTGGGTTCATCTGAGATGCCTAGTTAATGCTTTTTAATTAACTGACAAAATAAATACATATTATTATAAACAATGAGGTATGTTTACTGTATATTTTTGTTCTTCCAGCTAAATAGTATCATCTAGTTTTGTTTTTTTTTTAATTATTATACTTTAAGTTCTAGGGTACATGTGCACAATGTGCAGGTTTGTTACATATGTATACCTGTGCCATACTGGTGTGCTGCACCCATCAACTTGTCAGCACCCATCAACTCATCATTTACATCAGGTATAACTCCCAATGCCATCCCTCCCCTGTCCCCCTTCCCCATAATAGGCCCTGGTGTGTGATGTTCCCCTTCCAGAGTCCAAGTGATCTCATTGTTCAATTCCCACCTATGAGTGAGAACATGCGGTGTTTGGTTTTCTGTTCTTGAGATAGTTTGTGGAGAATGATGGTTTCCAGCTGCATCCATGTCCCTACAAAGGACACAAACTCATCCTTTTTTATGGCTGCATAGTATTCCGTAGTATATATGTGCCACATTTTCTTAATCCAGTCTGTCACAGATGGACATTTGGGTTGGTTCCAAGTCTTTGCTATTGTGAATAGTGCCGCAATAAACATACGTGTGCATGTGTCTTTGTAGCAGCATGATTTATAATCCTTGGGGTATATACGCCCAGTTTATTTTTTAAAATAGAATATGCACTCACGAGTAGCCTGTATTACCAGTATTTGATAAATGGATATCCAAAACTTACACTTCGTATGGAATTTCATAAATGAGTCATCTTATTTCAGTAGTCTAGTGAGTCGCAAATATGTAAGACAAGTGTATGTTAAAATCGGTAGTCTGGTGTATGTTTGTAAGGTCAGTAGTCTGGTGAGTCTCAAATATGTATACACAGGTGGGATGTAGGATGAAGCTTGTAACACTTAAAATGTTTCTGGTCTGCTAATTATGATATGTTTTGAAAATGCTTAGTAGTTAGAACCAATTGAAAAGGAAAATGGTATATATTTAGAACGACTATCTGGATTAAATATAAAGCACTTAAGATAAATGATCACGAGACTCTCAGTTTTCTGTTTAAAAGCAAATGCTGATTTGTTAAGAAATAATTTCAGTTTAACTTTATGTATTCATTAATATATAAAATCAATATGAAATGTTTTAAGTTAGAAGAACGTCAAATATTTGGAAGCAAAGATTAGCTGCATTTCATTAGGTATTGTGTATGCAGGAAATATAAATAAAACAAACATTATTAGCATGTAGTTCTAAAGTTGAGTAAAATAGAGTTTTGATATAACCCACATTCTTCTTCTTCTGTAATCATTTGTTTTCTTAACTTAAAGCATTTGTGAATATAATTTGAATATCATTCAAATACAAGAAATCTATGCATAATGGACATCAATTATTTCATGTGCCAGTAGCTTAAACCAGTTCACAATATCAAGTATACTGAGCCCTCTAGTGATTTTTTTTTTTACTGCCATCACAATTGCTGTCTGTGCACATTCCTTTTATTTTTACCAACAAGTTTATTGGTGAAAATTATTTCATTCATTTTCCTTAATTTGAAATGAAAAATAAAAAGAAACTTTATAGGGAATGGTACAAAACTTGGGCTGTTTTAAATATGTTTGTAGCTTTGGAGGGTTTTTCCTTTTTAATTTGCTGTTTCTATTCAGCATGTTCTTATAATATTCTTATAAGAACATTATAAGAATATTATATATATTCTTGCATATATATACATCACTCTATATATATGTATATAGAGTGATGTATATATATGCAAGAATATTATAAGGACTTTTTTGAAATGTTTATTTTGAAATAAATGTAGAGAATACTTAACCAGCAAGATAAATCATCATATTATTTTAAACAGTAAATTGGGTGGTAATTTGCATTTGAGCTAGGACAAAACTGAGTTTAGGTCCGTCTCGACCAAATTTATTAGCAGTGTGGACTTGGGTAAGTTATTTAACCTCTCTAGGTCTCAGTTTCCTCTGATAATTTCTTCACATAGTCTCTAAAATAACCTTTTAGAGATGTTTCCAGAGGAGTCTTTATAATGTCTTTTCTTCATATTGAATTTTTCTTTCATAATTTAAATATAAGCCTTCTTATTCTCAGAAGAGAAATTTATTATTGCTATGGTTTTAAATATTTTTTTTATTATATTCCAAATAGAAAATATAATATGCTGCTTCCTTGCTTAAAAGAGACCTTAAATAGTAAGTGTCACTTTTGTTCACAGTTACATCCCTAGTGGCTGAAAAAGTCCCCGGCTATTTCATTCAATAATTTGGTGCTCATTTAGTAACTTGGTAAATGAGTGAAGCAAAGGTCAGCTCCTTCAGTGTGGCATATGTGGCTTTTTGTAGTCTGCTCTTGGCCTACTTTTCCATCTTCATCATCTTTGCTACTGCTTTTCACTAGCCCTAAGTGTTTTTCTAATATCCTGTTTCTTGTACCTGATATGGCATGCTTAGTGACTGCCTCTCCCTCACATACCTCAGCATATAGTTAATATCCTTATTATAGAAACCTTAGTGATTTAATCTAATTTTAAACATGCCTTTTTCTTCCTTTAAACGACAAACTAGGGCTAGGTGTGGTAGCTCACAACTGTAATCCCAATGCTTTGGGAGGCTGAGGTGGGAGGATAACTTGAGCCCAGGAGTTCAAAGACCAGTCTGAGCAAGACCAGCAAGACCTTGTCTCTACTAAAAATAAAAGAGTTAGGGCCGGGCACAGTGGCTTATGCCTGTAATCCCAGCACTTTGGGAGGCTGTGCTGGGCGAATCACGAGGTCAGGAGATCGAGACCATCCTGGCTAACATGGTGAAACCCTGTCTCTACTAAAAATACAAAGAATTAGCCAGGCGTGGTGTTAGGCGCCTGTAGTCCCAGCTACTGAGGAGGCTGAGGCAGGAGAATTGCTTGAACCTGGGAGGTGGAGGTTGCAGTAAGCTGAGATAGCGCCATTGCACTCCAGCTGCAAAAAAAAAAAAAAAAAAAAAAAAAAAAAAAAAAGAAGTCACTTGAGTGTGGTAACATGCACTTGTAGTCCCAGGTACTCAGAAGGTTGAGGCAGGAGGATCACTTGTCTACAGAAGTTTGAGGTTGCAGTGAGCTACGATTGCTCCACTGCACTACAGCCTGGGCAACAGAGCAAGATGCTGTCTCAAAAATCATCAACAAAACCCAGAAACTAGTCAATTTTAAGGATCATTTTAAACGTTGTCTAACTTTTGTTATGAAAACAAATATTTGCATTGACAGAACTCCTTAGTATAATAACAATCAGTAAATAATTGTTGAATTGATTAGAATGTTATAAACCTCTATATATGTAATAGGTTTTGTTTGTTAGTATATTCTTCTGATACTTTATTTATTTCTTGAACTATAACCTTCAAAAACAAAGAAATAAGTTTTTTACTGAAAGTTGATGATAGGGCTTTTGCTAAACTGCTACATATTTTGGTTAGATTCAATTTAGTATTTCTTTGGAGGATATTATGTATGCAGTGTATACTTTAAACTTTTCCCCTCATTTAATTATAGTTCTTTTTGCAAGTAGCCAGCATAATATCATTCAATAAAAATTTATTTAGCAGCCTATTATGTTCCTGGCAATTGATTAGGTACTGGGGTAATACAAAGAGTAATAAAAAACAGAACCCTTAGTTTCAATCCAATGGGTCAGAAATACATATAAAGGACTCATTTCTTTTTTTTTTTTTTTTTTTTGAGACGGAGTCTCGCTCTGTCGCCCGGGCTGGAGTGCAGTGGCCGGATCTCAGCTCACTGCAAGCTCCGCCTCCCGGGTTTACGCCATTCTCCTGCCTCAGCCTCCCGAGTAGCTGGGACTACAGGCGCCCGCCACCTCACCCGGCTAGTTTTTTGTATTTTTTAGTAGAGACGGGGTTTCACCATGTTAGCCAGGATGGTCTCGATCTTCTGACCTCGTGATCCGCCCGTCTCGGCCTCCCAAAGCGCTGGGATTACAGGCTTGAGCCACCGCGCCCAGGACTCATTTCAATATTTGTGGTTATCGGTCATAATAATAATACATAAAGGGGATTGTCTGAGTGTCTAGTTGTCAAGAGAAGCTATGGTAGTTCCTTAAATCTTCTAAAATATGGTGAAGCGTAAAGAAATAAAGATAACAATTGTTTAGGGAATTGGAGAGAACCAGAGATTGCTTTTGAGCTTAAACTTGAATGGTAATGAAGAGTCAATGAGAAGTCTTGGAACATTTTGCAAGCTGGAATGTGATATGATCAGATTTGTAGTTTATGAAGAGTATACTCTGTTTCTTGTCATAAGTCTATAAAAACTGGAAATTGCTGCATTCATTCGTAGCACTATTTTAGTAAACCTTATATAAAAATGAAATGACGTATGACAGTAATGATAATAGCTACCATTAATTTATTTCAACATATTTAACAAGTACCATCTCTGTGTATGGTTTATAGTATATGATTTATATATATTATCTAATTAAAGACTGGTTTTGAAGTTATACTATATGACTTCAAATACTAGCTTTACCATTTATAGCTGTGTGAACTGAAACAAGCTTTTTCAAGTTTCAGTTTCCTCATCTATAAAATAGTCTGGTATGGCTATAGAAATAATTAAGACATTTTATGTCAAGGACTCCTGTGCTTAGCCCATAGTGAGCCCTCCATAATTGTTAGCTGTTTTTAAATTAATTTTTGTAAGTTCCTTGTGTTATAAAGATAACACCTTTACCTTGCAATATTACCTTGCAGATGAGAAAATATAATTTAGAGATCTTAAGTTTGTTAAAAGTTATATTGCAAATAGTGGCAAAGCGAATATTTTAACTTGGGTCTCTGACTGTAAGCCCAGTATCCTGAAAAATGTGCTGTACTATCCTTCTGAGGCTAAGTGATCAAGAGAAATTGATGAAGAAAGTATCAGTGGTACTCTTCAGATGTTTAATTGGCCTACCTAGGCCTAAGAGATACTACTATGATCTCTTTTTGTTTTGTTTTGTTTTGTTTTGTTTTGTTTTGTTTTGTTTTGTTTTGAGATGGAGTCTCGCTCTCTCGCTCTGTCGCCCAGGCTGGAGTGCAGTGGCACGATCCCAACTCACTGCAAGCTCCTTCTCCCAGGTTCACGCCATTCTCCTGCCTCAGCCTCCTCAGTATCTGGGACTACAGGCACCTGCCACCATGCCCAGCTAATTTTTTGTATTTTCTTTAGTAGAGATGGGGTTTCACTGTGTTAGCCAGGATGGTCTCAATCTCCTGACCTCATGATTCACCCGCCTCGGCCTCCCAAAGTGCTGGGATTACAGGCGTGAGCCACTATACCCGGCCAATACTGTGTAGTATTCCATTGTATGAATATATAACATTTTGTTTATCCATTTATCTGTTGATGGACATTTGAATGGTTTTAGGCTATTAAAGGTAAAACTGCTATAAACATTCATATACATCTTTTTGTATGTGCATATACTTCTTTTTCTCTTGGGTAGAACCTCAAAGGGGTAATTTAGGTATAGGTTTAACTTTTAAAAACTTGCTAGATTGTTTTATTAAAGTGATTGTACATTTAGTTTAGTTGTATGTTTGTTTAACTTTTAAAAACTTGCTAGATTGGGCTGGGTGCGGTGGCTCACGCCTATAATCCCAGCACTTTGGGAGGCTGAGGCAGGTGGATCATGAGGTAAGGAGATCTAGACCATCCTGGCTAGCATGGTGAAACCCCATCTCTACTAAAAATACAAAAAAAATTAGCCGTGCGTGGTAGCTGGCACCTGTAGTCCCAGCTACCCAGGAGGCCGAGGCAGGAGAATGGCATGAACCCAGGAGGCAGAGCTTGCAGTGAGCCGAGATCCTCCCTCTGCAACTCAGCCTGGGCAACAGAGCGAGACTCAGTCTCAAAAAAAAAAAAAAAAAAAAAAAAAAAAAAAAACTTGCTGGATTGTTTTATTAAAGTGATTGTACATTCAGTTTATCTGCAATCAGTATGTGTGAATTCTTTTTTTTTTTACATCCTCAACAATACTTGCAATTAAAAATCTTTAAATTATTAAACATTTTGCCAATTTTTAAAATGTTAGCCATTTTAATAGTTGCATAATTGTAATTTTAATTTTTATTTCCCTAATGACTAATGATGTTGAGCATTTTTATGTGTGTTTATTTGACATCTATATATTTTCTTTGGTGAAATGATTCTTCACATCGTTACCTACTCTTAAAATTAAATTGCTTATTTTCTTTATTGTTGTGTTGAGTTTTTAATATATTCTACATATAAGTATTTTATCTGATATAAGTATTGCAAAGATTTTTCTCCCATTTTATGGCTTCTCTTTTTATTTTCTTAACAGTATCTTAAAGATAATAGGTTTTCCATTTTGCTTAAGTCAAATTTACTGATTTGTTTATAGATTTTTATTTTATTTAAGAAATCTTGGCGTAACTCAGATCCACAAAGAATTTCTTTCATCTTTTCTTCTACATGTTTTATACTCTCAGGCTTTACTTTTAGTCAGTGATTCATTTTGAGTTAATTTTTGTATGTGACACAAGGTATGGATTCAAGTCATTTTTTAAACGTGTGTATACCCATTTGTTCTAGCATCATTTATTGAAAATGCTGACCTTTGTCATCTACGTTGCCTTTCAGCTCTTGTCAAAAATCAGTTGTCCAAATATGTGTGGATTTATTTCTGGATTTTCTATTCAGTTCCTTGATCTATTTGTTTGTATTTATGTAAACACCATGCTGTTTTGATTTCTCTAGTGTTTTAATAATTTTTGACATCAGGTAGTTTTAGCTCCCCAACATTGTTATTCTTTTTCAAATTTATTTTGTTCCTTCTAGGTCATGTGTGTTTCCATAGGAATTTTAAAGTCAGCTTGTCCATTTCCATAGGAAAGCCTGGTGGGATTTTGATTGAAATTGCATTGAATCTGTAGATGAGTTTGGGGAGGGGAAGACATCTTAAAAATTTTATCTTTCATTTAGCAAAATAGTGTAGTTTTCAGTATACAGCTCTTTCCCATCTCTTTTCATATTGATCCTTAAGAAATTCATAACACAGTGCTATTTTTACTGATTAAAAAAATTGCTTTCAGGTATTTCATTGCTGGTATATAGAAATGTAATTTTTTAGTTGTTAGTCTTGCATCCTCCAGCCTTCCTGAATCCACACATTAGCTTTAGGAGCTCTTTTGTAAATTCCATCTGATTTTTTACATAGACAATCAGGTCATCTCTAAATACAGGTATTTTTTTCTTCGTTTTTTATATTAATGACTTTATTTCTTTTTTTTTCCCTCCCTTTTCTGATTGCACTCCAGTACAATGTTAAGTGGATAGAACCTCCAATACAATGTTAATTGATGAGTGAGTGTAACAGCCTTCCTATTCCTGGTTTTGGAGGAAAGCATTCAGTCTTACCCTGTTAATATGATGGGAAGAGCTGTAACATTTTTGAAGATGCCCTCTATTGGGTTAAGGGATTCTCCTCTACTTCTGGTTTGCTAAAATTAAGACAAAAAATAATAATAAATGGATGTTTGATTTTGTAAAAAGCTTTTTGTGCATTTATTAAGATCATGAAATTTTTCTGTGATGTATTATGTTGTTTATAATTTTTATATTTATGCTTTGAGGAGTATTAGTCTGTGATTTTATTTCATCTGGCTTTTATATTGAGGCAGTAATAGCTTCATAGAATGATTTGGGGAGTATTCCTTTTTTTATATTTGTTTTTGAAATAGTTAAAACCTCCATGTAAAATTGATATTATTTCCATCTTATATTTTAGGTGGAATTCATTCGAGAATCTCTCTGGCCCTCAAGGTTTTTTTGTTTTTTTGTGTGTAAATAATTTTAACCTTATTCTTAGTTTCTTTAATAGATATGGGTTAAGTTGTGTATTTGTTTTTGAGTGAGCTTTGGCAATTTGTGTTGTTTAAGAAAGTTGCCCATTTCATCTGAGTTGTCAAATTTACTGGCATGTAGTTGTTCATTATATTTTCTTACTATTCTTTTAATGTCTATATTATCTCTAGTGATGCCACTTTTCTCATTCTTGGTATTGATAATTAGTATCTTCTCTTATTTTTCCTGATCAGTCTGCCCAGAGGTTAATCAATTTTATTAATTTCAAAGAATCATCCTTTTCTGTTTTTTGTTTCATTGATCTTTATAATTACTTCCTTTATTCTGCTTTGGTTTTGTTTTTCCTTTTCTTTTTATTTTGGAAGATAAAGTTATTCTTTTGAAACCTTTTTTTTTTTTCTTTTTTAATGGATTATTTTGAAAAATTTTATTTGTAATTGACAAATAATAAATAGGTACTATGTGATGTGTTAATGTATGTGTATAGTGCATAATGATCAAATCAGAGTAATTAGCATATCTCTTACTTTAAATGTTTATTATTTCTTTGTGATTATAACATTCAAAGTCCTTTCTTCTAGCTATCTTGAAATACACATTATTATTTGCTATAGTCTCTGTATAATAAGACACCAGAACTTAATCTTCCTGTCTAACTATAACTTTGAACTCATTGACCAACCTTTTCCCATGCTATTCTTCCCCCCATCCTCTGTAGCTTCTGGTAACCACTGTTATACTCTCTACTTCGATGATATGAACGTTTTCATATTCCACATATGAGTGAGATCGTGTGGTATCTTCTTTTTTAATATAGTGGTTAGTGCTACAAAATTTCCCCTAAGTATTATTTTAGCCGTCTCTACAAATTTTGACATAATAAACTTTTATTTCCCTTCAGTTAAGAATACTTACAAATTGTTTTGATTTCTTCTTTCATCAGTGGTAGGAAGTGTGCTCTTAAGGAGGCGTGCTGTTTTGTTTCAAATACTTAGATATTTTCCAAGTATCTTTCTAATAAGCATACCTGATTTAATTCCATTGTAGTCAGAGAATATGCTTTGCATGATTGTCTTCCTTTTCAATTTATTAAGACTTGTTTTTTGACCAAGAATATAGTATAACTTAACTGTTCCAAGAGCAGTGGAAGAGAACGTGTGTTCTACTATTGTTAGATGAATAAGTGTCAATCAGGTCAAGTTGGTTTATAATGCCATTCAAGTCTATGGTAGCCTTGCTGATTTTCATGCCTCCTTGTTCTACAGATTTTGAAGAGTGGTATTGAAATCTTTGACTATAATGGTGGATTTGCCTATTTCCCTTTGCATGTCTTCAGTTTTTACTTCATGTATTTTGAAGATCTGTTATTAGTTATACAAATGTTTAGAACTATTATATTGATTAACTTACCTCTTTGTCATTACGAAATGACTTTCCGTTTTGCTAGTAATATTCTTGGCTTCAAAATTTATTGTTTCTGATATTAATATAGCCATTCCAAGTTTCTGCAAGTAATCTCAACCAGTGTTTTGTTTAGTCTTAGACCTTCAGTTTTCATATAAGACTTTTATATAGGAAAATTTTAGGAAAAAATTATTTAACTGCTCTGGGTCTTAGTTTCTTTTTGATTAAAGGGACATAATAAGAGTACCTACACCAAATAATTGTTTTGAGAATTAAACAAAATAATATCAAAGATTCTACACCTGCACATGTTGCAATGCAAACTGTGTAAGTGTAGTCTATGGCTTTTGTTCCTACTATTACAGCTGCATTTTTTTTTAAGTTTTTTAAAAAAACACATGAAATAGAATTTGCTATTGATTTATATCTTCAAGAAGTATCTTGTTTTCTGTTTCATTAGTCATCTTTAATCTAGACTAGATAAATTAGAACATCATGATGAAATTTGTAAATGAACATGAACTCAAAAAATACCTGTCTTTAATTTTGTTTTCTTACATTACTAATTTATCTTTTTTACTTAAGAATTGTATTCTAAAATTTAGATATAGAGTCATATTTTTCAAATTTATCGAGTTACCATTTCAAGTATATTCGAATTGTACAATATTTTTCAGTTATTCTCAACTGCATACACCTCCGTTTAAACAAAAGACACATTGTGAAACTACAAGTTAGTCTTTTTTTAAGAAACAAAGGAAATAAATGTTTGCACATAACGATTTGTATGGGTCCTTCACATTGTTACTATTTATAATGGATGATGCCTTTTTTTTTTTAGATTGGACAGCTGGCTTTTAAAGGAATGAAGAGACTCAATAGAATCCAGTCAATAGTGTTTGAGACTGCCTACAACACCAATGAGAACATGCTGATTTGTGCCCCTACAGGAGCTGGAAAAACCAACATTGCAATGCTTACGGTCTTGCACGAAATTCGCCAACATTTTCAACAAGGTGTTATCAAAAAGAATGAATTTAAGGTAAGTAAATAGACCAGACAACAGCTTTTTAAATTGTAAGGAATAAAATAAATTTGCGGTTATATATAACATGAAATTTGAAAGTTCTTAAAGATATTGTACTTGAAGTCAGATAAGTAATACTGCTTGACTTACTTCATTACTATTAAGACAGTTCTTATTTGTGTTATGAAAATTCTATTACCATGTAAGAAGCTGTGAAAATACATTTAGCTTTGAAAGCAAACCAATTTTCAAAGCGATGCAGCTGTGTAAACGAATTCTATTGTTCTTTAAACAGCTACACACGTATCTCAGAAAGATAAGACTTTTCATATATCACTATTAAGATTTTTCACTGGGAGTAGTTACAATCATATTTCACAATAAATTGTGACTTGTATTGGCTACTGTAAGACAAATGACATGGTGGTTTTTGCTCATTAATCAAGCTAGTGTTCCTTTGGTATAGATTGTATATGTTGCTCCAATGAAAGCCTTGGCAGCTGAAATGACAAATTACTTCAGCAGACGTCTAGAGCCACTAGGCATCGTTGTGAAAGAATTGACTGGTGACATGCAGTTGTCAAAAAGTGAAATTTTACGAACTCAGGTATGTTGTTTACCTAGATTTTTTGTTTAATACCATTCTTTTTTAGGTAATTGCAAAAGTTTTAAACGACTATATCTTAAGTAACTAGAATAGGTGATACAAACATAATATAATGAACTTTTATTTGTAACCACATCTTATCTCTGTACTACAAAGAGTTTTTGCTGGTACTTTGTTTTCTGGTGTCCCTTCTAACTCCTGTAATTCTTACTGCATCTTGAATATTGTTAGGTTCCAAGTCTAATGGCAGTAAGGCTATTCTTTTAAAACAGTAGGGGATGAGGATATAAATAAGACCAGAGTTTAATTTTAAGAGGAGGGACATATATAGATCTTAAAATGATTGCACTAGTATTCCAAACTATTCCATAAGAATGATTTAACATACAATAAAGCTTTTTGGTCGTTCATTATTTCATCAAATGCAAAGTTATTATTATTAAATCATGCACTGTATATAGCACTATATTAGAAGAAATGAATGAATGCATGACAGTAAAGACACTTAAGATACAGTTTCTGTCTTCAAGAATCTTATGATTAAGTAAGAAAAAATATTTACATTTCAACTAGATGATTATTTATTGAAAGCAATATGTAAGTTAGGTGAAGTTCATTGTGTTTTTAAAAAACAAAATAGGCTGGGCATGGTGGCTCATGCCTGTAATCCCAGCACTTTGGGAGGCTGAGGCGGGCAGATCACAAGGTCAGGAGATCAGGACCATCCCGGCTAACAAGGTGAAACCCC
Organism: Rhinopithecus roxellana; assembly: GCF_007565055.1. NCBI lineage: Eukaryota > Metazoa > Chordata > Mammalia > Primates > Cercopithecidae > Rhinopithecus > Rhinopithecus roxellana. The sequence goes on from NC_044552.1 coordinate 112,810,382, forward strand.
ATCTCTACTAAAAATACAAAAAATTAGCTAGGCATGGTGGTGGGCACCTGTAGTCCCAGCTACTGAGGAGGCTGAGGCAGGAGAATGGCGTGAACGTGGGAGGCAGAGCTTGCAGTGAGCAGAGATCATGCCACTGCACTCCAGCCTGTGCAACAGAGTGAGACTCCATCTCAAAAAAAAAAAAAAAAAGAAAAGTAAAAAATAAAATAGTGGATGACCAGATATTAATGGAAAAATTCATAGTTTGATGGAAAATATGGAAAACAGATAATAGAACTTTTAAAACAGTGGGTGGATATTGATTTAAAATGTGATTGGAGTGTGAATTAATTTCCTAGGGCCCCCATAGCAAAATACCATAAGCTCAGTGGTATAGACCAAAAGTATCTCAGACAGGTCTCAATTGATTTTGAAAGTTTATTTTGCCAAGGTTGAGGATGCACCAGTGACAACCTCAGGAGGTCCTGATGACATGTGCTCAATGTGATTGGGGTACAGCTTGGTTTTATATATTTTAGGGAAACATGAGACATCTATCAATATGTAAGATGTACATGGGTTTGGTCTGGAAAGGCAGGACAATTTGAAGTGGAGGCTTCCAGGTCATAGGTAGATGTAAAGATTTTCTGATTGGCAATTGGTTGAAAGAGTTATTATCTGAAGAAAGGAGGCCTATCTATTCAGTGAGAATACTTTGTAAATGTTTCTTATCAGACTTAAAAAAGTCTATTCTATCAGTAGTTCCAAAATGAAGGAGAGTATAATGAGGCATGTCCTGCTCTCACTTCCCATTATGGCCTGAAGTAGTTTTTCAGGTTAACTTTGGAATGCCTTTGCTAAGAGGAGGGGTCCATTCAGATGGTTGGGGGGCTTAGAATTTTATCTTTGGTTTACAGTGGCTTAAAACAACAGTCTTAATTCTCTCACAGTACTGGAGTTTAGAAGTCTGAAATCAAGGTGTCAGCAGAGTTGATTCCTTCTGGAGGCTTTAAGACAATATCTGGTCTATGCCTCCTGGTTTCTGGTGGCTGCTGGGAATTTTTGGCATTCTTTGGTTTGTAGATACATCACTCCAAGCTCTGCTTCCATCTTTGTGACCTTTTCCCCTGCTTGTCTTTTCCCCTACTCCCCTTTTTTAAGGATACTAGTCATTGGATTTACAGCCCACCATAGTCAAGATGATCTCATCTTAAAAACTTTTCCTTAATTACATCTGCAAAGACCCTTTTTCCAAATAAGGTCATGCATATGGGCTGAATGTCTACATACCATCTCCCCCACGCCCAAACACCATTTATATGTCGAAGCCCTAGTCCACAAGTAATGGTATTTGGAGGTGAGGCCTTTGGGAGATAATTGAACTTAGTTTAGGTCATGAAGTGGGGAGGACTGGGTGACAGAGTGAAACTCCATTTCAATAATTAAATAAATAGAAATATTCAAAAAGACAAAGTTCTTTGTGACCTGAATTATTTTAAAGATTACAAAGGAGTCCCAAAGCCAAAACAATTTGAAAACTACCATGATACGTCAAAGTGCCTTATATATGACATCGGATTATTTTTATTGTCTAAATCCAGCCTGGTTTTCAAACTTATCTTCCAGATGCTTCCCAATATAAACTATAGTCAGGCCATTTTTGCTTTTTCTAAAATAGCCTTGCTCAAATAACATTTTCTTAAATGAACGTTGCTTTTTAGTAAGTTTCCTCATGTGTTTTCTCCTTTTTCTTAGTATCTTCCTTTATCTATTGACATTTGTTCAAATCTTGCCCAGTCTTTAAAACCCAGTTCAAACCTTGTATTTACTTCTTCTTCCCTGAATCCTGTAGCACCATTCACTTATATTCATAAAATAATACCTAGTGTACAAAGTCTATGCTTTTGGACCTGATGTAGTTTTAAAAATCTGGATCACTCTCAAGTAAAACTTTGATTGCTCTTGTCCTGTATCCAAGTATGTTACTGATGCTAATGCAAGGATGTTTATGGAAAGACAAGGGAGGTAACATTTGAATTCAATTTATGAGTCAGTTACTATGCTAAATGCATATGTGCAACTTCCCTGAGTCTTCACAAGAACGCTGTTGGGTAGTATCTCCATTTTACAGGAGCAGAAAGTAAAACCAAAAAAATCTACTTAGATTTATGCGTAGTCTGTCCCGCAGACTGGCTGAGCGACAGATGTAAGAAGTACACAGACACAGGTATTTTGCCTGAGACCGCGGCTAGGGGACTGCATGGCTTAGGATCACTGATGAGAGTGCAGCTCTGCCAATGAGAGTGCAGCCCCGATAAGCCGGGGACGTTTGTATTTATTTAGTACAGATTTAATGACAAAGACTTGGAGCGAACACAATTTGTGGGTAATTAACATTGTCGATCCCCCGAATAGATAGTGATCCTGTGTGCAAATGATCAAAGATTGGTTTCCGGAGACATAAGTAAGCCAGTTTATCTAGATGAGTTCCCTTACATTCCCTTGTTATCTACCCTTTGCCCTCTGCTTCAGGGTAAGAGAATTAGCCACCTTCAGCTTTTATTTTCTCCCGAAACTTTACAAAACCTCCCAGCCTTCCAAGAAGGTTTCCGTCTTTCTCTGTTGATTTTTCCAACCACCCTGACTGATCTCCTACAGAATTTTATATAATTTTTTTAAAGTCATTATGAATTAATTTTTTTTTTTATACTGTAAGTTCTAGGGTACATGTGCATAACGTGAAGGTTTGTTACATACGTATACTTGTGCCATGTTGGTGTGCTGCACCTGTCAACTTGTCAGCACCCATCAACTCGTCAGCACCCATCAACTCGTCATTTACATCAGATATAACTCCCAGTGCAATCCCTCTTGCCTCCGCCATCCACGTGATAGGCCCTGGTGTGTGATGTCCCCTTCCCGAGTCCAAGTGATCTCATTGTTCAGTTCCCACCTATGAGTGAGAACCTGCGGTGTTTCTTTTTCTGTTCTTGTGATAGTTTGCTGAGAATGATGGTCTCCATGTCCCTACAAAGGACTCAAACTCATCCTTTTTTATGGCTGCATAGTATTCCATGGTGTATATGTGCCACATTTTCTTAATCCAGTCTGTCACTGATGGACATTTGGGTTGATTCCAAGTCTTTGCTATTGTGAATAGTGCCGCAATAAACATATGTGTGCATGTGTCTTTATAGCAGCATGATTTGTAATCCTTTGGGTATATCCCCAGTAATGGGATGGCTGGGTCATATGGTACTTCTAGTTCTAGATGCTTGAGGAATCGCCATACTGTTTTCCATAATGGTTGAACTAGTTTACAGTCCCACCAACAGTGTAAAAGTGTTCCTATTTCTCCACATCCTCTCCAGCACCTGTTGTTTCCTGACTTTTTAATGATTGCCATTCTAACTGGTGTGAGATGGTATCTCATTGTGATTGTGGTTTTGATTTGCGTTTCTCTGATGGCGAGTGAAGATGAGCATTTTTTCATGTGTCTGTTGGCTGTACGAATGTCTTCTTTTGAGAAGTGTCTGTTCATATCCTTTGCCCACTTTTTGATGGGGTTGTTTGTTTTTTTCTTGTAAATTTGTTTCAGTTCTTTGCAGATTCTGGATATTAGCCCTTTGTCAGATGAGTAGATTGCAAAAATTTTCTCCCATTCTGTAGGTTGCCTGTTCACTCTGATGGTAGTTCTTTTGCTGTGCAGAAGCTCTTTAGTTTAATTAGATCCCATTTGTCAATTTTGGCTTTTGTTGCCGTTGCTTCTGGTGTTTCAGACATGAAGTCCTTGCCCATACCTATGTCCTGAATGGTATTACCTAGGTTTTCTTCTAGGGTTTTTATGGTATTAGGTCTAACATTTAAGTCTCTAATTCACCTTGAATTAATTTTTGTATAAGGAGTAAGGAAAGGTTCCAGTTTCAGCTTTCTACTTATGGCTGGCCAATTTTCCCAGCACCATTTATTAAATAGGGAATCCTTTCCCCATTTCTTGTTTTTCTCAGGTTTGTCAAAGATCAGATGGCTGTAGATGTGTGGTATTATTTCTGGGGACTCTGTTCTATTCCATTGGTCTATATCTCTGTTTTGGTACCAGTACCATGCTGTTTTGGTTACTGTTTCCTTGTAGTATAGTTTGAAGTCAGGTAACGTGACGCCTCCAGCTTTGTTCTTTTGATTTAGGATTGTCTTGGCAATGCGGGCTCTTTTTTGGTTCCATATGAACTTTAAAGCAGTTTTTTCCAATTCTGTGAAGAAACTCATTGGTAGCTTGATGGGGATAGCATTGAATCTATAAATGACCTTGGGCAGTATGGCCATTTTCACGATATTGATTCTTCCTATCCATGAGCATGGTATGTTCCTCCATTTGTTTGTGTCCTCTTTTATTTCACTGAGCAGTGGTTTGTAGTTCTCCTTGAAGAGGTCCTTTACATCCCTTGTAAGTTGGATTCCTAGGTATTTTATTCTCTTTGAAGCAATTGTGAATGGAAGTTCATTCCTGATTTAGCTCTCTGCTTGTCTGTTACTGGTACATAAGAATGCTTGTGATTTTTGCACATTAATTTTGTATCCTAAGATGTTGCTGAAGTTGCTTATCAGCTTAAGGAGATTTTGGGCTGAGACAATGGGGTTTTCTAAATATACAATCATGTCATCTGCAAACAGGGACAATTTGACTTCTTCTTTTCCTAACTGAATACCCTTTATTTCTTTCTCTTGCCTGATTGCCCTAGCCAGAACGTCCAACACTATGTTGAATAGGAGTGGTGAGAGAGGGCATCCCTGTCTTGTGCCAGTTTTCAAAGGGAATTTTTCCAGTTTTTGCCCATTCAGTATGATATTAGCGGTGGGTTTGTCATAAATAGCTCTTATTATTTTGAGATATGTTCCATCAATACCAAGTTTATTGAGCGTTTTTAGCATGAAGGGCTGTTGAATTTTGTCAAAGGCCTTTTCTGTATCTATTGAGATAATCATGTGATTTTTGTCTTTGGTTCTGTTTATATGCTGGATTACTTTTATTGATTTGCGTATGTTGAACCAGCCTTGCATCCCAGGGATGAAGCCCACTTGATCATGGTGGATAAGCTTTTTGATGTGCTGCTGAATCCAGTTTACCAGTATTTTATTGAGGATTTTTGCATCAATGTTCATCAGGGATATTGGTCTAAAATTCTCTTTTTTTGTTGTGGCTCTGCCAGGCTTTGGTATCAGGATGATGTTGGCCTCATAAAATGAGTTAGGGAGGATTCCCTCTTTTTCTATTGATTGGAATAGTTTCAGAAGGAATGGTACCAGCTCCTCCTTGTACCTCTGGTAGAATTCAGCTGTGAATCCATCTGGTCCTGGACTTTTTTTGGCTGGTAGGCTATTAATTATTGCCTCAATTTCAGAGCCTGCTATTGGTCTATTCAGGGATTCAGCTTCTTGCTGGTTTAGTCTTGGGAGAGTGTAAGGGTCCAGGAAATTATCCATTTCTTCTAGATTTTCTAGTTGATTTGCGTAGAAGTGTTTATTGTTTTCTCTGATGGTAGTTTGTATTTCCGTGGGGTCGGTGGTGATATCCTCTTTATCATTTTTTATTACGTCTATTTAATTCTTCTCTCTTTTCTTCTTTATTAGTCTTGCTAGCGGTCTATCAATTTTGTTGATCTTTTCACAAAACCAACTCCTGTATTCATTGATTTTTTGGAGGGTTTTTTGTGTCTCTATCTCCTTCAGTTCTGCTCTGATCTGAGTTATTTCTTGCCTTCTGCCAGCTTTTGAATGTGTTTGCTCTTGGTTCTCTAGTTCTTTTAATTGTGATGTTAGAGTGTCAATTTTAGATCTTTCCTGCTTTCTCTTGTGGGCATTTAGTGCTCTAAATTTCCCTCTACACACTGCTTTAAATGTGTCCCAGAGATTCTGGTATGCTGTATCTTTGTTCTCGTTGGTTTCAAAGAACATCTTTATTTCTGCCTTCATTTCGTTATGTACACAGTAGTCATTCCAGAGCAGGTTATCCAGTTTCCATGTAGTTGAGCGGTTTTGATTGAGTTTCTTAGTGCTGAGTTCTAGTTTGATTGCACTGTGGTCTGAGAGACAGTTTGTTATAATTTCTGTTCTTGTACATTTGCTGAGGAGTGCTTTACTTCCAACTATGGGGTCGATTTTGGAATAAGTGTAATGTGGTGCTGAGAAGAATGTATATTCTGATGATTTGGGGTGGAGAGTTCCGTAGATGTCTATTAGGTCTGCTTGCTGCAGAGCTGAGTTCAATTCCTGGATATCTTTGTTAACATTCTGTCTCGTTGATCTGTCTAATGTTTACAGTGGGGTGTTGAAGTCTCCCATTATTATTGTATGGGAGTCTAAGTCTCTTTGTAAGTCTCTTAGGACTTGGTTTATGAATCTGGGTGCTCCTGTATTGGGTGCATATGTATTTAGGATAGTTAGCTCTTCCTGTTGAATTGATCCCTTTACCATTATGTAATGGCCTTCTGTGTCTCTTTTGATCTTTGATGGTTTAAAGTCTGTTTTATCAGAGACTAGGATTGCAACCCCTGCTTTTTTTTGTTCTCCATTTGCTTGGTAGATCTTCCTCCATCCCTTTATTTTGAGCCTATGTATGTCTCTGCATGTGAGATGGGTCTCCTGAATACAGCAGACTGATGGGTCTTGAATCTTTATCCAGTTTGCCAGTCTGTGTCTTTTAATTGGAGCTTTTAGTCCATTTACATTTAAGGTTAATATTGTTATGTGTGAACTTGATCCTGCCATTATGATATTAACTGGTTATTTTGCTCGATAGTTGATGCTGTTTTTTCCTAGCCTGGATGGTCTTTACATTTTGGCATGATTTACCAATGGCTGGTACTGGTTGTTCCTTTCCATGTTTAGTGCTTCCTTCAGGATCTCTTGTCAGGCAGGCGTGGTGGTGACAAAATCTCTAAGCATTTGCTTATCTGTAAAGGATTTTATTTCTCCTTCACTTATGAAACTTAGTTTGGCTGGATATGAAATTCTGGGTTTAAAATTCTTTTCTTTAAGAATGTTGAATATTGTCCCCCACTCTCTTCTGGCTTGTAGAGTTTCTGCCGAGAGATCTGCTGTTAGTCTGATGGGCTCCCTTTGTGGGTAACCCGACCTTTCTCTCTGGTTGCCCTTAAGATTTTTTCCTTCATTTCAACTTTGGTGAATCTGGCAATTATGTGTCTTGGAGTTGGTCTTCTCAAGGGGTATCTTTGTGGTGTTCTCTGCATTTCCTGAATTTGAATGCTGGCTTGCCCTACTAGGTTGGGGAAGTTCTCCTGGATGATATCCTGAAGAGTGTTTTCCAACTTGGTTCCATTTTCGCCCTCACTTTCAGGCACCCCAATCAGACATAGATTTGGTCTTTTTACATAATCCCATACTTCTTACAGGCTTTGTTCATTTCTTTTTCTTCTTTTTTCTTTAGACTTCTCTTCTTGCTTCATTTCATTCATTTGATCCTCAATCGCTGATACTCTTTCTTCCAGTTGATCGAGTCGGTTACTGAAGCTTGTGCATTTGTGACGTATTTCTCGTGTCATGGTTTTCATCTCTGTTAGTTCATTTATGGCCTTCTCTGCATTAATTATTCTGGTTATCAATTCTTCCACTCTTTTTTCAAGATTTTTAGTTTCTTTGCGCTGGGTACATAATTCCTCCTTTAGCTCTGAGAAGTTTGATGGACTGAAGCCTTCTTCTCTCATCTCGTCAAAGTCATTCTCCGTCCATCTTTCATCCGTTGCTGGCAATGAGCTGCGTTCCTTTGGTGGGGGAGGTGCCCTCTTATTCTTTGAATTTCCAGCTCTTCTGCTCTGCTTTTTCCCCATGTTTTTGGTTTTATCTGCATCTGGTCGTTGATGATGGTGATGTACTGATGGGGTTTTGGTGTGGGTGTCCTTCCTGTTTGTTAGTTTTCCTTCTAACAGTCAGGACCCTCAGCTGTAGGTCTGTTGGAGATTGCTTGAGGTCCACTCCAGACCCTGTTTGCCTGGGTGTCAGCAGCAGAGGCTGCAGAAGATAGAATACTGCTGAACAGCGAGTGTACCTGTCTGATTCTTGCTTTGGAAGCTTCCTCTCAGGGGTGTACTCCACCGTGTGAGGTGTGGGGTGTCGTTCTGCCCCTAGTGGAGGATGTCTCCCAGTTAGGCTACTCAGGGGTCAGGGACCCACTTGAGCAGGCAGTCTGCCCGTTCTCAGATCTCAACCTCCGTGTTGGGAGATCCACTGCTGTCTTCAAAGCTGTCAGACAGAGTCGTTTGCGTCTGCAGAGGTTTCTGCTGCTTTTGTTGTTGTTGTTGTTGTTGTTGTTGTTTAGCTGTGTCCTGTCCCCAAAGGTGGAGTCTGCAGAGACAGGGAGGCCTCCTTGAGCTGCTGTGAGCTCCACCCAGTTTGATCTTCCCAGGGCTTTGTTTTCCTACTTAAGCCTCAGCAATGGCAGGCGCCCCTCCCCCAGCCTCGCTGCTGCCTTGCAGTTAGATTGCAGACTGCTGTGCTAGCAATGAGGAAGGCTCCGTGGGCGTGGGACCCTCCCGGCCAGGTGTGGGATATAATCTCCTGGTGTGCCCGTTTGCTTAAAGCGCAGTATTGGGGTGGGAGTTATCCGATTTTCCAGGTGTTGTGTGTCTCAGTTCCCCTGGCTCGGAAAAGGGATTCCATTCCCCCTTGCGCTTCCCAGGTGAGGCGATTCCTTGCCCTGCTTCAGCTCTTGCTGGTCAGGCTGCAACAGCTGACCAGCACCGATTGTCGGGCATTCTCTAATGAGATAAACCCAGTACCTCAATTGAAAATGCAGAAATCACCTGTCTTTTGTGTCGCTCATGCTGGGAGCTGGAGATTGGAGCTGTTTCTATTCGGCCATCTTGCTCCGCCCTCCCAGAATTTTATATTTTTAAAAGGTTTATGAACATCTATTTCTTACCCATTTGCCCATTTTTGCACTTTGCTAGACTCTGTATCCTTCGTCAGTAATTTTTGACTGTGTAAGAGCAGGGACTAGGTGCTTGGCCTCAGAAGTAGTTTATTCATTGAACCTTTTGTGTTTGCTCTAATTCTGGAGTTGCTAATTTTTGTAGAATTGAAACTGTATAGTTTTTAATCTTTTTACCCTGTCCTTCTACCCTTCTCACAGATTCTTGCAGATTAAAAACCGTTCTGCTGTTGCTGCCTTTGAGATGAGGCTATAGATAAAGCAAACCAGAGAACAATGTAAAGAATGTGGGAGTACATATATATTCAACTTTTTTGTGGAGTTTGAATTTCTTGCTTTCCTCACTTTCATTTTGAAATTTTTTAATAGCTTCTTATTTATTCATGTTATCTATTTTTGATGTTTCCCAGTAATCAGCATTGATTAAATTAAATATAATCTTAAATTTGCCTTGTGTTTTTTTCTTTCTCAGTGTTGTTTATCTTCTTTTAAATATAGGAAGGCAAATTAATCTCATTTGCAAATTTTCTCCCATGCCATTCTGATCATATTACTCTCATGCTCATAAACTTCCATTGGTTCTTTATTGCTTATTGAATTAAGTCCAACTACCTAGCTTGTTAAGAATATTGTATAAATTAAGTATAGTATGAGATGTGATGTATTTTGTGGTTCACTAGGGACCTTCAGGTATAGCAGCAGTTATGATTTTATTGAGGTTTGAATGTAAAATTTCCTTTTACAAGAGAGAATTATATAGTTGTAAGATTTACTGTTAGGAGAAACAGTATAGACAACAAATATCTTTCTGGTGTACAGCTAAAATGCAATTTTGTGCAACTTTGAAAATCACTGTAAATTTGTCATTAGTTAAAACACTGATCTACTTTTCCAACATTATTTTCCATTATTCTATATCTACCATCGGTTTCAAACTTCTCCCTCTAAATGTATCCTTGATGAAGAGTTACTATTTTACAATATTAACTGTACTTTTCAGTGGTTCCATTCAGCAATGTTCCTTTGAACATCAGTGAAAACACTGGTTACAAATTTTAGAGAAGATTTCTCCTGTCCTGGCAATAACTTTGTGTTAAATCAAAGCATTTGCTCTGAGTTCTGGAATTGTTCTCTGCTTTTATATTTGTTTCCTCATCCTTTTATGGGGAGGCATTTATCTGTGTACCTTTGGGAGTTGAGATAGGATATTTCATGTTTTGCTTTTGTTTATTTTTTGGTTGAGGATAGAGGGAGATTCTGTTCAGATCTCTTAGGCCCAAGCAATTGCAAAGGCAAATCTGAATTTTCTTTGTATTACTCTGCTAGACCAAAGCTCCAGTAATTGTGGGTGACAGGGTGTGGTGCTGTGAATACGCATGAGCTCAGATCACAGGCAGTGTTCAATGTCACACTGCTCTAATCTACTCTTCTTTCAAGGGGATTTTTCCTATGGTATGTAGTCTATTGAATATTTCAATATATGGGAGAAGGGTGGGAATAAAGGGTAGATGGAGATAGGGGCAGATATTTTATATGCCCAGGTTGCAGTTTTATCTTAATATCTGTAAATTATATTCTTATGTCCCATAAATGTACTGTTTAGTTCTCAACCTGGCATTGGGCTTATTGCTTTAACATTTTTTAAAAATTATTTATTTATTTATTTTGTATTGTACTTTAAGTTCTAGGGTACATGTGCACAACATGCAGATTTGTTATATATGTATATATGTGCCATGTTGGTGTGCTGCACCCATTAACTCATCATTTACATTAGGTATATCTCCTAATGCTATCCCTCCCCCCTCCCCCTACCCCACAACAGGCCCTGGTGTGTGATGTTCCCCTTCTGGTGTCCAAGTGTTCTCATTGTTCAGTTCCCACCTATGAGTGCGAACATGCGGTGTTTGGTTTTCTGTTCCTGCGGTAGTTTGCTGAGAATGATGGTTTCCAGCTGCATCCATGTCCCTACAAAGGGTATGAACTCATCCTTTTTTATGGCTGCATAGTATTCCTTGGTGTATATGTGCCACATTTTCTTAATCCGGTCTGTCACTGATGGACATTTGGGTTGGTTCCAAGTCTTTGCTATTGTGAAGAGTGCCGCAATAAACATACGTGTGCATATGTCTTTATAGCAGCATGATTTATAATCCTTTAGGTACATACCCATTAATGGAATGGCTGGGTCAAATGGTATTTCTAGTTCTAGATCCTTGAGGAATAGCCACAGTGTCTTCCACAATGGTAGAACTACTTTAAAGTCCCACTAACAATGTAAAAGTGTTCCTGTTACTCTGCATCCTCTCCAGCACCTGTTGTTTCCTGACTTTGTAATGATCGCCATTCTAACTCGTGTGAGGTGGTTTCTCATTGTGGTTTTGATTTGCATTTCTCTGATGGCCAGTGATGATGCGCATTTTTTCATGTGTCTGTTGGCTGCATAAATGTCTTCTTTTGAGAAGTGTCTGTTCTTTGAGAAGTGGATTAGTCATAAATAGCTCTTATTATTTGGAGATACGTTCCATCAATACTGAGTTTATTGAGAGTTTTTAGCATGAAGGACTGTTGAATTTTGTCAAAGGCCTTTTCTGCATCTATTTAGATCATCATGTGGTTTTTGTCTTTGGTTCTGTTTATATGCTGGATTACGTTTATTGATTTGCGTATGTTGAACCAGCCTTGCATCCCAGGGATGAAGCCCACTTGACCATGGTGGATAAGCTTTTAGATGTGCTGCTGGATTCGGTTTGCCAGTATTTTATTGAGGATTTTTGCATTGATGTTCATCAGGGATATTGGTCTAAAATTCTCTTTTATTGTTGTGTCTCTGCCAGGCTTTGGTATCAGGATGATGTTGGCCTCATAAAATGAGTTAGGGAGGATTCCTACTTTTTCTGTTGATTGGAATAGTTTCAGAAGGAATGGTACCAGCTCCTCCTTGTACCTCTGGTAGAATTTGGCTATGAATCTATCTGGTCCTGGACTTTTTTTGGTTGGTAGGCTATTAATTATTGCCTCAATTTCAGAGCCTGCTATTGGTCTATTCAGGGATTCAACTTCTTCCTGGTTTAGTCTTGGGTGAGTGTAAGTGTCCAGGAAATTATCCATTTCTTCTAGGTTTTCTTTTTTTTTTTTTTTTTTTGAGACGGAGTCTTGCTCTGTCCCCCAGGCTGGAGTGCAGTGGCCGGATCTCAGCTCACTGCAAGCTCCGCCTCCCGGGTTCACGCCATTCTCCTGCCTCAGCCTCCCACGTAGCTGGGACTACTGGCGCCTGCCACCTCGCCCGGCTGGTTTTTGTATTTTTTAGTAGAGACGGGGTTTCACCGGGTTAGCCAGGTTGGTCTCAATCTCCTGACCTCGTGATCCGTCCGTCTCGGCTTCCCAAAGTGCTGGGATTACAGGCTTGAGCCACCGCGCCCGGCCTCTTCTAGGTTTTCTAGTTTATTTGCATAGAGGTTTTTATAGTATTCTCTGATGGTAGTTTGTATTTCTGTGGGGTTGGTGTTGATATCCCCTTTATCATTTTTTATTGCATCTATTTGATTCTTCTCTCTTTTCTTCTTTATTAGTCTTGTGGTCTATCAATTTTGTTGATCTTTTCAAAAAAACAGCTCCTGGATTCATTGATTTTTTTGGAGGGTTTTTTGTGTCTCTATCTCCTTCAGTTCTGCTCTGATCTTAGTTATTTCTTGCCTTCTGCTAGCTTTTGAATGTGTTTGCTCCTGCTTCTCTAGTTCTTTTAATTGTATTGTTAGGGTGTCAGTTTTAGATCTTTCCAGCTTTCTCTTGTGGGCATTTAGTGCTATAAATTTCCCTCTACACACTGCTTTAAATGTATCCTAGAGATTCTGTTATGTTGCATCTTTGTTCTCATCGGTTTCAAAGAACATCTTTATTTCTGCCTTCATTTCATTATGTATCCAGTAATCATTCAGGAGCAGGTTATTCATTTTCTATGTAGTTGAGCGGTTTTGAGTGAGTTTCTTAATTCTGAGTTCCAGTTTTATTGCACTGTGGTCTGAGAGACATTTTGTTATAATTTCTGTTCTTGTACATTTGCTGAGGAGTGCTTTACTTCCAACTATGGGGTCGATTTTGGGATAAGTGCAGTATGGTGCTGAGAAGAATGTATATTCTGTTGATTTGGGGTGGAGAGTTCTGTAGATGTCTATTAGGTCTGCTTGTGCAGAGTTGAGTTCAATTCCTGAATATGCTTGTTAACTGTCTCTCTCATGGATCTTTCTCATGTTGACAGTGGGGTGTTAAAGTCTCCCATTATTATTGTGTGGGAGTCTAAGTCTCTTTGTAAGTCTCTAAGGACTTGCTTTATGAATCTGGGTGCTCCTGTATTGGGTGCATATATATTTAGGATAGTTAGCTCTTCCTGTTGAATTGATCCCTTTACCATTATGTAATGGCCTTCTTTGTCTCTTTTGATCTTTGTTGGTTTAAAGTCTGTTTTATCAGAGACTAGGATTGCAACCTTGCCTTTTTTTTGCTTTCCATTTGCTTGGTAGATCTTCCTCCATCCCTTTATTTTGAGCCCAGGTATGTCTCTGCATGTGAGATGGGTCTCCTGAATACAGCACAATGATGGGTCTTGACCCTTCATCCAATTTGCCAGTCTGTGTCTTTAATTGGAGCACTTAGCCCATTTACTTTTACGGTTCACATTGTTATGTGTGAATTTGATCCTGTCATTATGATATTAGCTGGTTATTTTGCTCGTTAGTTGATTCAGTGTCTTCCTATCATCAATGGTCTTTATATTTTGGCATGTTTTTTCAGTGGCTGGTACTGGTTGTTCCTTTCCATGTTTAGTGCTTCCTTCAGGATCTCTTGTAGGGCAGGCCTGGTGATGACATAATTTCTCAGCATTTGCTTCTCCGTAAAGGATTTTATTTCTCCTTCACTTAAGAAACTTAGTTTGGCTGGATATGAAATTCTTGGTTGAAAATTCTTTTCTTTAAGAATGTTGAATATTGTCCCCCACTCTCTTCTGGCTTGTAGAGTTTCTGCCAAGAGATCCACTGTTAGTCTGATGGGCTTCCCTTTGTGGGTAACCTGACCTTTCTCTCTGGCTGTCCTTAACATTTTTTCCTTCATTTCACCTTTGGTGAATCTGACAATTATGTGTTTTGGAGTTGCTCTTCTGGAGTAGCATCTTTGTGGAATTCTCTATATTTCCCGAATTTGAATGTTGGCCTGCCTTGCTAGGTTGGGGAAGTTCTCCTGGATAATATCCTTCAGAGTGCTTTCCAACTTGGTTTCATTCTCCCCGTCACTTTCAGGTGTAGCAATCATACGTAGATTTGATCTTTTCACATACTCCCATATTTCTTCGAAGCTTTGTTCATTTCTTTTTACTCTTTTTTCTCTAAACTTCTCTTCTTGCTTCATTTCATTCACTTGGTCTTCAATCACTGATACCCTTTCTTCCAGTTGATTGAATTGGTTACTGAAGCTTGTGCATTCGTCACATAATTCTCGTGCCATGGTTTTCAGCTCCATCAGGTCATTTAAAGACTCTACATTGGTTATTCTAGTTTGCCATTCATCTAATCTTTTTTCAATGTTTTTAGCTTCTTTGCAGTGGGTTCGAACTTCCTCCTTTAGCTTGGAAAAGTTTGATCGTCTGAAGCCTTCTTCTCTCAAGTCGTCGAAGTCATTCTCGGTCCAGCTCTGTTCTATTGCTGGTGAGGAGCTGCGTTCTGTTGGAGAGGGAGAGGCACTCTGATATTTTGAATTTTCAGCTTTTCTGCTCTGTTTTTTCCCATCTTTGTGGTTTTATCTGCCTTTGGTCTTTGATGATGGTGATGTACAGATGGAGTTTGGTGTGGATGTCCTTTCTGTTTGTTAGTTTTCCTTCTAACAGTCAGGACCCTCAGCTGCAGGTCTGTTGGAGTTTGCTTGAGGTGCACTCCCGACCATGTTTGCCTGGGTATCAGCAGCAGAGACTGCAGAAAGGTAAATATTGCTGAACAGCAAATGTTGCTGCCTGATCGTTCCTCTGGAAGCTTTGTCTCAGAGGGGTACCCGGCCTTATGAGGTGTCAGTCTGCCCCTACTAGGGGGTGCCTCCCAGTTAGACTACTCAGGGGTCAGGGACCCACTTGAGGAGGCAGTCTGTCCATTCTCAGATCTCAAACTCTATGCTGAGAGAACCAGTACTCTCTTCAAAGCTGTCAGACAGGGACATTTAAATCTGCAGAGGTTTTTGCCGCCTTTTGTTTGGCTATGCCCTACCCCCAGAGGTGTAGTCTACAGAGTCAGGCCTCCTTGAGCTGCGGTATGCTCCACCCAGTTCGAGCTTCCTGACTGCTTTGTTTACCTACTGAAGCCTCAGTAATGGCTGGCGCCCTTCCCCCAGCCTCGCTGCCCCTTTGCAGTTAGATCTCAGACTGCTGTGCTAGCAATGAGGGAGGCTTCGTGGGTGTGGGACCTTCCAATCCAGGAGCAGGATATAATCTCCTGGTGTGCCGTTTGCTAAGACCCTTGGAAAAGCACAGTATTAGGGTGGGAGTGACCCAATTTTCCAGGTGCTGTGTGTCACAGTTTCCCTTGGCTAGGAAAGAGAATCCCCTTGCCCCTTGCCCCTTGCCCCTTGCCCCTTGGCCGTTGTTCTTCCTGGGTGAGGCGATGCCTCACCCTGCTTTGGCTCTTGCTTGCTGGGCTGAACCCACTGTCCTGCACCCACTGTCCGACATGCCCCAGTGAGATGAACACGGTACTTGAGTTGGAAATGCAGAAATCACCCGTTTTCTGCCTTGCTCACACTGGGAGCTGCAGCCTGGAGCTGTTCCTGTTCGGCCATCTTGGAACCATCCTTTGCTTTAGATTTCAAGCTACTTTACTAGCTCTGAATCCCAGCTCTGGGCACCTTTCACTAATTTGGGGCATCTTTCACTAATGAAGCTGTAGTTTTCTCTCCTCTTTTTGTGCAGCTATAGTCATGCATGTTTGATTATACCCTTGGGCCAATAATCTCCAAACTCCAATTCTTACTGGCAGTTGCTGCCTTTGTGCATAAAATCTGAGAATGTCTTTATTTCACTTCCATTCCTGAAGGACATTTTTGCTGGAAATAGATTCGTGGGTTGTTAGTTCTATTCTTTGTTTTTTTTATATTTTTATTTTTTAGAGACAAGGTCTCACTCTGTCACCAATGCTGGACTACAGTAGCACAGTAATGGCTCACTGCAACCTCAGCCTTCTGAGCTCAAGCAGTCCTCTCCTCTCAGCCTCCTGAATAGCGGAGATTACAGGTGCATGCCACCACATTATTTTTTGTAGCAACGAGGTATTGTCGTGTTGCTCAGGCTATTCCCCAACTCCTGTCTCAAGTAATCCTCTTGCCTTGATCTCCTAAAGGGCTGGGATTATAGACATCAGCTACCAGGCCAGGCCTTCTTTTCTTTCAGGCCTTTAAAAGTATGCCACTTTTCTTCTGGCCTCTGTGGTTTCTGAAGAGAAATTCACTCCATTCAAATTATTATTCTTTTATAGTTAATATGTTGTTTCTTTTGGGCTTCTTTAAAGATTTAAGATTCTATCTTTATCTTCAGTTTCCGACAGTTTTATTATGAGCTGCCTAGGTGTAAATTTCTTTAAGTTTATCCTGTTGAATGTTTGCTCACTTTCTTGAATCTGCAGGTTTATGTCCTTTGTCAAATTTGGGAAGTTTCCAGCCTTTATTTCTTCATCCTGTCATGTTTTCTCCTTTACTTTTTGGATTTTGCTGACAGGAATAGATCTTTTGTTATCCCACAGGATACCGAGATCTGGGTTTTTTTTGTTTGTTTTGTTTTCCAATCTGTTCTCTCTCTGCTGTTCTGTCTGGGTGATTTCTTTCATCTATGTTTGATGTCACTGATTCTTTTACTTTGTTGTCTACATTTTGTGGTTGATTTCTTCCAATGAGTTTTTAACTTAGGTTATTAGACTTTTCAGTTCTGAACTTTCTATTAGACTTTTAAAACTATTTTCTATTTCCTTGCTGAGACATTTCTATTTTTTCATTTGTTTCAAGGGTGTTTGAAATTGCTCCTTGAAGGATTTTTATAATTACTTTAAAAGTCTTATCAGAAACAAATCCAGCAGCACATCAAAAAAAACTTATCCACCATGATCAAGTCGGCTTCATCCTTGGGATTCATGGCTCATTCAACATATGCAAATCAATAAATGTAACCCATAAACAACATGATTATCTCAATAGATACAGAAAAGGCTTTTGCTAAAATTCAACATCCCTTCATGTTAAAAACTCTCAATAAACTAGGTATCAATGGAATATATCTCAAAATAATAAAAACTATTTATGACAATCCCACAGTGAATATGTGGGCAAAAGCTGGAAGCATTCCCTTTGAAAACCAGTACAAGACAAGGAGGCCCTCTCTCACTGCTCCTATTCAATATAGTATTGGAAGTTCTGGCCAGGGCAATCAGGCAAGAGAAAGAAATCAGTATTCAAATAGAGAGGAAGTCAAATTGTCTCTTTTTGCAGACAACATGATTTTATATTTAGAAAATGCCATCAGCTCAGCCCCAAAACTCCTTAAACTGATAAACAACTTTGGCAGTCTCAGGATACAAAAATCAGTGTGCAAAGATCACAAACATTCCTTTACACCAACAATAGACAAGCACAAAGCCAAGTCACGAATGAACTCCCATTCACACTTTCTACAAAGAAAACAAAATACCTAGGAATACAGCTAACAAGATATATGAAGGACCTCTTCAGGGAGAACTACAAACCACTGCTCAATGAAATAAAAGAGGACACAAAGAAATGGTTGTGATTCTTATTCATTACATGCTTGTATCAAAACATCTCATGTACCCCATAAATACCTACTGTGTACCTACCAAAGTTAAAAATTAAAAGAAATCAACACCAGTTCAATGTTTTATGTTGCATTGGCATTTACTTTAAAGCATTTTGTCTTGACCAAACCAGATTAGGTACAAGTACATTTGTTTTAAACCAAACCTTTTTGTCAACACTTATAATTTCTTGGAATATTTTATGACTAATTATACTTTTTTTGCTTTATAATGTTGCAATTGATATTTAATAAAATTGTGTCCATTGTTAGTAGTGGCCTGCAAAATATCTGTTTTCTTAAAACAAATTGCTAAAATACATTAAATATAAAAAGGCTATGCATTTTCAGCACAATTACTGAATAGTAAAATAGTAGGAATTTGAATTTAGTCATGGTTTAAAATTGATGATGAACTCTTTAGATCTTCTCTAAAACATTAAGAAATTGCAGTGTCGTATAATGACCTTATTAGTAATTAATATCAAATATTTTGAGATTAGTAGAGCAAATAGATTTTATGTTCAGCCTGTTACCTTAGGCCTAATGATTTTGGTTCTTTATGCAGTGTTTCCTTTAGCCCAACTAATATAACAAAAGCAGTTGTCTCTTAGCATATAGTGTCCTCCATATTACAGGTAAGATTGCTTTTTTCAAAATGTCAGCACATTCTTTGATCACTGCCACTACTCTAATTTTCTCCTCCAGATAGAAGACATTTTGCAGGATGCAGTGGCAAGAGCCTGTAGTACCAACTACTCTAGTGACTAAGGCAGGAGGATCACTTAAGCCTGGGAGTTTCAGGCTATAGTGCACTATAATTGTATCTGTGATTAGCCACTGCACTCCAGCTTAGGCAACATATTAATAGCAAGACTGTTTTTTCAAAAAAAGGGCACCTATTTGATTTGTCCATTTTTTCATGCCCTTTACTGATGACATTAATACAACCTTCCTCCTTATCATGTCACTTTAGTTTTTTTCATTGGATGCTGAAGTATAAATATCACTTTAAATTTAATGGTGATAGTTTAGTATAGCTGATAGCCATTCTGTTGTCAAAAATAAGCTTTTTTTTTTTTTTTTTTTTTTTTACTGTTGAATGTTTTAGCAATAAACTACTTGCCAATGATCTTGGGCAAATTTAAAATTTTAATTAGAATTTTTAACCTTTTCTTTCTCTAATTTCAATTTCCATGGAATATAAACATCATTAACTTTATTTTGTTCACGTTACTTAGGATTTTGATGTATATTAATGTGAAATTTGAATAAGCTATGATCTTCAAAGTTTTTGATTGGTAAGAGTGTGGTGCTTAAAGAATCAGGTTAGAGCCATATAATTTAGCCCAGCTCCTAGCTTTAGAAATCCCTTCATGTCTGTACTCTGAAAGGGGCCTATTCACTTCAGAATTATCTCTGCACAGAATTATACTATACAGAAGGAAAATAAGCAGATAAATAGTTTAATAATTATATTTCTTATTTTGGGTTTATCAGATCATTTACTTTCTTTTTTTCATACTTACACTCACATTTTTCTACATTTGAGACTGTTCCATTTAATTTTAAACCAGAGATCTGGATTATGAAAGAAACAATTTTTTATTAAGGACTTATTATGTACAGTATTGAACTTTCTGCTGCAGAGTTCTTATAATTTGATCAAAATATATACAGTGGTTTTGGGGGGCATAAATTTTGATTGGCTCATGAAGATAGAATTTAGCCCATTTAATGTTCTGGACATCATTCTAAAAGGTTGGAGGATAAACAGATGTCATATACCAAAATAACTTTCCTATCAGGCCGTTTTCAATCTGAGCACATAGGATGACAAAGGAACTTTTATAATAGTGAGTTTGGTTTTAAACATGTTGAGTACGAAAAGATGGCTGAAGGTATTAACAACCTGAATTAGATGGACAAACTACTTCAAAAGGATTCTGGAAACATTTCTAGAATAAGTTGGAAATATAATGCCACTTTATTTGGGTTTCCATATGTAATTTCTAGCCTATCTGTTTAAATGTACTGTACTTAGAGAGTAGGATTTCCTGAATCTCATTAGCTTTGCCCTCCTGTTTCATAAATGATTTAATCTCTTTTACATGGAGATGTTTAAAAAAATAAACACAAACCAGCAAGATAATGTAAACTTTAGGTTGGTAAGAAAGGAGAAGAAAAATATGAGTTGGATTAAAAAGAGAAACTGAGAACAATACTGATGCAATAATGCAGGTAATAAAGTCCAGGAAAACTAAACAGGTTTATAAATCACAGTGACCATTTGATCTGGAAAAGCACAGCTGTTCTTAAGGGTATGAGGCAGAAACATTTCCCAAGGACTCATAAAAAGAACAATCAGTAATATAATGAAAGAAATTCTCAAAAACATCTCTCCAATAGATGCTATGGTAAATTGTATGGACCTTTTTTAAAAACATGGGTCTGATGTTTAGGAATCTATAGATCTGTATAAAGTACAAGGGTAGTCTGTGTTTCCTTCTCTTTTAGAGAGTAATATGGCATATTTCCTCATGGTCAAATGTTTAGTATTGGGGACTTTAGCACACTTGCTAAGGTCCTTACTGTTAAATTATAGACGTCCTTGCTTTCCATGGTAGTGTGTGACCATATAAATGACCAGGTAAACTGAAACCCTGCAACTTGATGTTAGCAGTAAATGGAAAAATGTTTACAATGGGGTCTTGGGCAGCTCCCTATAATCAAACACATTAATGTTTTTACAGCGAAACTTTTTGGGGTTTATATCAAGCATAAAAAATAACTTGTCTTGCCGGGCGCGGTGGCTCAAGCCTGTAATCCCAGCACTTTGGGAGGCCGAGACGGGCGGATCACGAGGTCAGGAGATCGAGACCATCCTGGCTAACATGGTGAAACCCCGTCTCTACTAAAAAATACAAAAAAAAAAAAAAAAAAACTAGCCGGGCGACGTGGCGGGCGCCTGTAGTCCCAGCTGCTTGGGAGGCTGAGGCAGGAGAATGGTGTAAACCCAGGAGGCGGAGCTTGCAGTGAGCTGAGACCCGGCCACTGCACTCCAGCCTGGGCGGCAGAGCAAGACTCCGTCTCAAAAAAAAAAAAAAAAAAAAAAAAATAACTTGTCTTTAAGAGGTTTTTTTTTTTTTTTTTCCATTGGATGTACAGTTATGGACCTGCATGATAAAGTGTCTATGGGAAAATCCATTTATATTCACACACTGGGAAGCCAGAAACATAGCATTGCCTCTGGCTACTTTTGTAAGCTTTTAGTAGGGGTCTGGGGTCTCTTTCCTTATTTATGATTCTATTTGTCAGAAATTCAAGAACCCTAGGTAAGGAACTCCTATAGAATAAGGTATAAGTGTGAGGTAGGAAGTAGTATAATTTTTTTTTCCAAAGAATTGAAATAAATTTATGATAGACATTTAATTTTATTTTCTATAACTAGCATCAATGCTAAATGTAATAGGTTACATATGTAATGTTTATATTGTAAAATATTTACATTTTACTGTTAAAATGGATTTGCATTTTTTAAAACATTTCATTTTATTATAAATTTTGAAAACCCCTTTTTTATGTAGTTTGTATAAAAAACTGGGGTCAGAAATATTTCTGTCATATGAATTGAGTGAATTGAACTACCTTGAGGAAGATTTTGATATAGTATATCTGGATTTATGTAAGCATGAGGGAATAGTCTAAGGGCTATTTGATTTATTTGGATTATGAGCCAGTGAAAATCTGATAAGTAATGGTACTTCCCTCCCACTAGAGTTTGAATTAGGGGAGCAAATAAGCACAAATATGTAAAATTCCTCACAGCCTGTTGTAGTGGTTCATTCCTGTAAGGTGAAGAAACCCTGCCCCAAGGTGACCATTAGAGGAAAGGGTACTTTGATTCAGGAAATCACAATTCTGGAGTGACTTTGACATCCACTGACATTTCTACACACTTGAGTGGTCACCAGTATTAGTAGGACCCTATAGATTTTACCTGTGTCATGCTGGCACTTTGTTTGCTTTTGTCTGTTAAGCGTCTAATGTTTTATAAAAGAATGGTGAGGTATATATTGCTAGGTATTCAGTGCCACAGAAGCAGATGAAAAGGTTCCATAAACTATATTCTTAAAAAGTATGCAATTGTAAGGAGATATAGATCTGGTTAGTGAGAATCTTATACAGGAATGGTTTTTAAGGATGCTGGGGTAAATGCACTTCATGAGTCTTATGATACAGCTTGTATTTTTCACAAATGTTGGTATATAGCTAGAAATTCTAAGATAGTTCCAGGAAAACTATATTGTCTTGGTAGACATAATTCACTCTTTAAACAATCAGTTCCTCTAAAAATTAAACTTTATTAACAGAGCAGGAACTTCATAATTCAGACACATCAGATTTCTTCTCCTAAAGCATCCACAAAAACATAAGGGCATTCTCCATACCCATTGGTATCTGTAATATTTTCTGATATTGTCTATTTTTTCTCATCATACACCTTTGAAATTTTTAATGTTATTTTATTAAATGTCTAAAAGTTCAAATTTCACTTGTGATGTCACATGAATAAGCAAGTATAGAGATCCTGGAATCCTGAGAGCTTGATAGTTTGGGGCAATTTTTTTTACTTTCAAGTAGTTCTTGATCTGAAGCAAGTTTTCTATTGTTTGGGGCAGTTATTTTGGTCAATTTTCCAGGCAATTTTTGTCATAAAAGGTTCCTGTCTCACAAACACTGCAATAGAACTGCAAGTTTGCTGTAAACCTAAAATACAAGTTTTGAGCTGGTTAATTATAGGAATTGTAGAGAGCTATATTTTCTGTAACTTCCTAGTTTCTCTTGAATTTATATTTTACACTTTAAATATTAATTTTATTTGTAAAATTTTTGACATAATTTTATATAAAATGTATCGCTATATATCAGTACTAGAAATATATGTAATCTTATTTTTCAGAGCTTTGTGCCATTAGACTCATAAATAGTTTTCTAAAGGAAATTAATTGTGCTTGGATTTATCATTGATTTTAACCTTGATTGAATACATTATATAGACATATTTACTACCTATTGTTCTTGGATAATCGAAGTCACCAGAATATTAGAGGGCATTCCTCTTTATGATAAATATTATTTTAGATCATATATTTTAAACCATTTTGAATCCTAAAGGTCATTTTCAAGGTATGTTGTTGCATAGTTTTACACTTCTAACTGTGGCTTTGTAGCACTTTTAAAAATCAATTCAAATGAAAAGTTACTTTTATTTTTAGTATTTCCATGCCACACAGTTTTTTTCTGATTCTAAAAGGGTAGTATTCTCATTGTAGAAAAGTTTAAAAATGCAGATTATAGAGATATTTAGTATATACCCTTTTAATAATTTTTCTAGCAAAATATTTAAAAACGAAAGTTGATTGTATATTGTTTTGTTAAATTCTTTTTCCAGGGAATATTTTTGCATATTATTAAATACTAGTTCATATTATGTGACACTCGATAGCTGCAGAGTATTCCCCGTCTTAGATATACCAAGTTAACTGTATACTTCCGATGACTTACTTATTAAGAATTAGGTTTTTCACTTACTCACCTACAGCAAATTGAACACTGTTTGATGGGGAAAAGGCAAAAAGAATATCTCAAAAACTAAGTTGATATGGAGGAGAACAAATAGTTCCCTTTTAATATTAAAGTTGATTCTTCATGGACTTCAGGAAATTTCCTCACATTCATATTTATCAGTCACATTAACCACAGATGTCTTCTGTTTTAGCCATCGGCATAGGCTTAAATTTCTTTAAGCCCAGAGTTTCATTGGGTTTGGTCCCCTTAAAGTGTTCTTTGTTTTTTCTGCTTATGGATGATAGGCATGTATATAATGCACCCCTCTAGACTTACTCATAGAATGGTCTATGAGTTATCCACTTCTTGGTGCTCCAGGTAGAACTCTTCTTTTTCTCCAGTCATGAAAGCACATCTGAATGCAAACTAATCTTGGATCTGCTATGTCTAAAAAACAAGATTAAGATTATTTTCAAATATAATACTTCAGTTTTCATTATTTCATTATTGTTTAATTTATATATTGTAAAGTATTTCATGTATTTTAAATAAATATTGAGCAAGTGAATACATTGTGTGAAAGATGTGGTGCTTTTTCTTGGGGATTCAACTGTGTCTAAGGCAGGCCCAGAACTCCAAATTAATCGTTTGAAAGAATAATATTGGCCGGGCGCGGTGGCTCAAGCCTGTAATCCCAGCACTTTGGGAGGCCGAGATGGGCGGATCACAAGATCAGGAGATCGAGACCATCCTGGCTAACACGGTGAAACCCCGTCTCTACTAAAAAGTAAAAAAAAAAAAAGAAAAAAAAAAACTAGCCGGGCGAGGTGGCAGGCGCCTGTAGTCCCAGCTACTCGAGAGGCTGAGGCAAGAGAATGGCGTAAACTCGGGAGGCGGAGCTTGCAGTGAGCTGAGATCCGGCCACTGCACTCCAGCCCGCGACAGAGCGAGACTCCGACTCAAAAAAAAAAAAAAAAAAAAAAAGACAGAAAGAATAATATCTGTGCTCTCTAGTCTTTCCAATTTGCCTTAAAAACATTTTCACTGGATAGTTCCTTGTTTCATCAAGTTATAGAAGACTAAAATATTCAAAAACAGTATCTTGTTTTACTGTTATTATTTGGTACAATGTATAAAAAACAATTTGAGGATAACGGTTGGTACATAATTGGCTTTCAACAAATACTCCTTTCTGCTTCCTCATTTTTTTTTTTTTTAATTTCTCCCCCTAACTTACTATACTTCGTGAAAAATAGCCCCAAAGTATTGAGTTCATGATCGTGCTACGTTGACTGTTCAAACTAGCCCTGTGGCTCTTACAATTCAAAGAGAAAAGAAAAAGTAGATTGTTTTCTTCCCTGTTTAGAAATGGCAATACAGTAAATGTGAGTGTTGATTATTTGGAAGTAAGTAGACTTCTGTTTGACTTACCCATTTGGCAGAACAGTAATCTATAGAATTGATCCTAGGAGAAAATCTTTTGAAGAGTCGATTTTAAAAAAGGCTCTTATTTTAAATTTTATCCTTTTTGTAAATATGAAGATAAAAGCCATTTATTCATTCCTAAATTTCAGACTTTTCTTACTAGAAAAGAAAATAGTAATCAATTATATTCTAAGGAAAGCACTAGTAACTACATGATACATTTAATGCATGTATACTGGTTGATCTTTAAACATTTTATATCAATTTTATTGAGTTATAACTAATGTACACAAAATATACATTTTAAAAATACAATTTGATGAGTTTTGACATGTATATACCTATGGAACCATCATCACAATCAAAATAATTCATCCCTCTCTCTTCCTCCTGCTGTCTCCAAACAACCATTGAAATGCTTAATGTGACTATAGATTTGTTTACATTTTTTAAAATTTATATCTGTGGAGTCACACAGTGTATACATTTTTATCTGGCTTCTTTCACTAACATAATGACATTGATATTTATCCATGTTGTTGCATGTATTAATAGTTCATTTTTTTGGTACTGCTATGTGTATCAACTTGCTTGTTAATTTTTATGGACATGTGGCTTGCTTCCAGTTTTTGGCTGTTACAAATAAAGCTGCTGTGAACATTCATGTACAAATATTTGTATGGACATATGCATTCATTTTTGGATAAACACCTAGGAGTGGAATTGCTTGACATACAGTGGGTGTTGTTATGAGAAACTACAGAACTGTATTCCAAAGCAGCAATACCACCCACCAGCCGAGTATGAAAGTTCCAGTTTATCCATATCTTCTTCAAAACTTATATGGGTACTCTTTGTAATTTTAGTTATTCTAGTGGGTGTGTAGTATCATCTTGTTATTTTCACTTGTATTTCCCCAACAACTAATGATGTTGAGCATCTTTTTATGCTTTTGGTTTTGCAACTATATATTTTCTTTGGTGATGTTTGTATTCAAGTCTTTTGCCCTGTCTAAAATATTTCAAGTGGGTAGTTTGTCTTGCAATTGAGATGTAAGATGTTGTATGATTGAATACAAGCTCCTTGTTGGATGTGTGTTTTGCACGTATTTTCTTCCATCTAGTAGGTTTGCCTTTTGAGGTTTGTAACAGTGTCTTTTGAACCTCCAGCATCAAATTGCCTTGGCACCTCTATGGAAAACAAAGTGACTGTATATGTGTGGATTTATTCCTGAATTCTACTTCTTTGCATTAATTTATATATTTATCTTTATGCTAATACCATACTCATGATTGTTATAACTGTACGTTAAATTTTGAAATCAGGTTAAGTCTTCCAACTTGTTCTTTTTCAAAGTTGTTTTGATTCTTTCAGGTCTTCTCATTTCCATATGAATTCCATGTGTTTTTCACTGATTTTTGATAACTTTTTCCACCTATTACTATTTAATTTTACCTTGTAACTGTACAGCAAAGAATGTTATAAAAGTGCAAATAGTGAGGCTTCTAGCTATTATTAATTCATTTGCAAAACCTGAACTCCCAGAAAACATTGCATTAGTGGTAGTACAACCTTAAGTGAGTGAAAGGAATCTGAAGTTTTAGAAAGTAGGAAAAAATTACCCACAACCCTTAGGATATTGATCCTTCTAAAATATTTAATTTTTTAAACACTTTTCGTTTTGTTTTCCATCTCATTTCAATGCATATTCTTTTTAACAGTAAAATTAAGGGACAAAACTAACATATCTAGTCACAAGTTATTACAAGTACATATACTATTTAACTTGTTCTAGGATAGATTAGATTAATGTATTTAATTAGAGGCAGTGTGGCGTAAGCAAAATAGTCTATGGAGTAGATCACTGGGATTGAAACCCTACCTCAGCCACTTAGGTCTTTGGTCAGGTTACTCAAATTCTATGTGTTTTAATTTCCTTATTTTAAAAATTGTTCTGTTAAAAGTTGGATTGATGATTTTACCTGAAAGTTAACTGATTTTATACATGTGAAGTGTTTGGAATAGTTCTTGGCACATAATAAGTTTTCAATAAGTATTAGCTATCTTTTAATAAAGCTATACAAATAAGCTGCTTTATATCCTGCTTTTTTATTATTTAAAAATATACCATGACCTATCTATGTCAATAGATACATATCTAAAAGGAATTTAATGACATTGACAAAGTGGGTTACTGATTGATGGGAAAAGACCAAAAGGTTACTGATTGATAGGAAAAGACAAGACACACAAACCTGCCACATATCCCTCATTTATTAAACTAGGAAATAGAGCAGTGCTGCTCAATACAGTAGCCACTAGCCATAAATGACTAAATAATTTCATTTAAATATAAATTTAAAATTTGAAATTTAAAATTTAAAATTATGAAATAAAATTAATTTCATAAAATGAAATAAAATTAAAAATTCTTTTCCTCATTTGCAATTAGCCTGATTTCAGCTGTTCAGTAGTTACCAGTGGCTACCAACTTGGATAATGCAGATACACAGAACATTACAATTATCACAGAAAGTCCCTTCCAACAGTGCAAACATATGCTTACAGAAAGCATGATGGCAATACAGAACAGGAGGAGAGGCAGTGTATGTGCCTGCATCCACATTTTCTTGTTGTTGTTGTTGAGTTTTTTTGTTTTTTTTTTTTGAGACCAAGCCTCACTCTGTCACCCAGAGTAGAGTGCTGTGATGCAATTTCGGCTCACTGCAACCTCCGCCTTCTGGGTTCAAGCAGTTCTCTGCCTCAGCCTCCCTAGTAGCTGGGATTACAGGTGCCCACCACCATGCCTGGCTAATTTTTTTTTCTTGTTGGAGATGGAGTCTCGCTCTTTCACCCAGGCTGGAGTGCAATGATGCGATCTTGGCTCACTGCAACCTCTGTATCCCAGGTTCAAGTGATTCTCCTGCCTCAGCCTCCTGAGTAGCTGGAATTACAGGCACGTACCACCACGCCTAGCTAATTTTTGTATTTTTAGTAGAGATGGGTTTTCACCATGGTCAGGCTGGTCTCTAATCCTGACCTTGTGATCCACCTGCCTCAGCCTCCCAAAGTGCTGGGATTACAGGCATGAGCCACCACACCCAGCCCACATTTACTTTCATTATGAGACACACAGTTGCTTGTGAACAAAAGGTCCTGCAATAGTTCAGAAAAAAAGCCAATTGTTGCTAAGTCACTCCACTCCCCTTTAATAGAAGTTAAGCTTGCAGTCTGTTGGCTTTAGCTTAAGGGAATGTTTACAGACGTCATGCTTTCCTGATTCTTGAACCAATTTTGACACGATTCTCAAACATACAATGAGAATTCTCTGCTTCTAGTTTCCTAGGGTCTTGCAGAGTGCTGTCTGCAACATATGAATATTTGATATTTATTTAACTCTTCCTTGGGAGTTTGTTTATAGCGTTTTCAAGTTTTTTCCATTGGAAAAATCAAGAGTGTATATGATTAGCTAAAAGTGCATACCAGAAAACAAATAGTATATAATAGCTAATAAAAACTCTGTAAGTTGAAAATTGGACATGCCTCCTGAATAAAACACTGAAGCTTACAAAATGACCCTGTACGACTCCAGGATTTTAACACATTCAAATTAGTAACTGGAAATAGTATTTTTATTAGTTTGTCGTTTCATAATTTATCATTATAAAAGTTAATTTTGATGTTATCCTTTGTTATCAAGTTACCTGTAGTCATTCATAGAAAATTAGAAACCAGTTTGACTTCTAGACCTTGGCTGTTTATATTACATATTTAGGCACAGAAATTATTGTTGCTATGTTGATTGTACTTTGCTCTGGAAAATATAGTTGAGTTTTATAGACTACCTATAATAATCAGTAATCTTTGCCCCCACTCCTCCCTTCTCCTTCCCAGTGCTCTATTTGGTATAAAGAGCTAAAAATAAAATAAAATAAATTTAAGCTACTTGATAAAATATGGAATAACTAAGGGTAAGTAAAATGATACACAATGTAGATTTTATCAGCATAAAAGGATTTGTTTCAGCTTCTGGATTTGCTAAAGGTTTGAGCTTCTGCTAAGGATAAGTAAGAACATTCAGGGTAAAGTCCTTTATGTAGCTTGATAAAGTACTGTGTATCTTTTTCATATATAAGTTCAGTATGTTAATCATTTAACAGTCAGTGTTTAATAAGCTACTTAAGCATGGATACAATTTTAAAAATGGTTTAAAAACCCTGCATGATGGTAATGATGCTGATGTTAGAAAACACAATTGATCCCTATCTGTCAGGCATTATTCTAAAGATTTGTGAGTATTAATGTGTCTCATATTCATTATAATCCAATGATGTGTAGGTACTGTTACCTTTTCATCTTACGTTGTAGGGAACTGTAGGATTTGTACTAGTAGCTGTATAATAAATATTTGATAAATGCATGACTGAAAGATATTGAATATGTTTTCATTAAACCATAATATATCAGATATAGTATATTGATAAATGAGACATGGCTCTAAGAATATAGATTTAAGGATGTTAATACGTTACTATTTATACAAATATAGAATTAAAACCATGTTAATAGGACCACCCACTTTGCTTTCTTACTTTGGAGGACATAAACCAGGAGACCTCAGCTGTTGCCTTTTGGAAGATAAGGGAGTAAAAGGTAGCCTGTTTTGATAGGAGAGGCCAGGGGGTGAGGGAGGAGACTGAGGATTGAAAGGGATGGGGAAGTCACGAGACAGGAGCATTATAAAAATCTGTAAGTCAAGAATCAGCTTGTGCCTGAAAACAAAGAGGGTCAATTAGAAGCAGCTGCAGTCTGTGGCAATCATGGAGAGGAATGAAAGGGGCACGTGATAACAGCACCTCCACTGAAATATCCAGGTTCTCACATTGCGACTGATTAGGCAAACAACTCAACCCATGGATAATGCAGAAAAGCAGGGTGGGATGATGGCCCACCCAAGAGTGGCACAGAGGCAAAGGACTCCCCACCCCCAGCCAAGGGAAGAAGTGAGTTATTGTGTGAGCCCACCTGGGAAACCACGCTTCTCCCACAGATCTTTGCAACCTGTGGATCAGGAGATCTCCTCATGAACCCACTCTACCAGAGCCTTGGGTCTGATACACAGAGCTGTGTAGAGTCTTGGCAGAGCAGCCACTCAGGCACACACAGAGACCCAGGACTTTTGCATACTGTGGCCTCAAGATCCCTGGCAAGGCGAGAGAGATCCACCTGTACATTCCCCTAGGTAGAGGGCTGAATCCAGGAAGCCAAGCATCATTGTTCTGCAGGCCTCACTTCCACCACACCTGACAAGATAAGACCCACTGACTTGGAATTCCAGCCAGCCAATGGCAACAGGCTCGAGTCTGCCTTAAACAGGATGGAGTTTCTGGGGTGGGGAGGATGGGGGCTGCCATCTCTGCAGTTTGGCCAACTCAGCCACTCCAGCCTGCTGGCTTTGGAGAGCCCAAATGGTCTAGATGAAGAAAGATCCCCTCCAAAGCAACACAGCCCCTTTGCCAGACCATGGCCAGACTGCTTCTTTAAGCAGGACTTGGATACGTTCACCCTCACTGGGCAGTACCTCCCTGTAGGGTCTTCAGCCACTCCAGCCAGTGTTATACAGTCAGGGCTCTGATCTCTCCCTAGGATGGAGCTCCTGCAGTTAGGGACAGCTGCCATTTCTTGGTTCAGTCAATTCAGCCGTTCCAGCCTGGTGCCTTTGGAGAGTCCAAACGGTCCAAATGAGGAAGGGTACCCCCTAATGCAGCACACCTGCTAAACCAAAAAGCAGTCAGAATGCATCTCTGAATGAGTGCCAGATTCTGTTCCTCCTGACTGGGTGAGACTTCCCAACAGAGGTCTTCAGCCACCTCCTACAGGCACATTCAGGCCAACAACAGGTCAGTACCCCCTGGGATGGAGCTTCTAAAGGAAGAAGCAGGCTGCCATCTTTGCTGTTTCATAGTTGTCACTGCTGGTGATACCTCCAGGTATGAGAAAAACTGAGCCAACTAGGATCTGGAGCAGACCTCCAGCAAATCACAGCAGTCCTACAGAAGAGTGGCTTGACTGTTAAGAGAAAAACAAACAGAAAACAGCAATATCAACATTGACAAAAGGACCCCACAAAAACCCCAATCAAAGCTCAACAACCTCAAAGATGGGAGCTAGATAAGTCCACAAACATGAGAAAGAAGCAGCACAAAAATGCCAAAAACTCTAAAAGCCAGTGCCTCTTATCCAAATGACCGCAGCACCCCTCCAGCAAGGACATAGAACTGGTTTGAGACTGAGATGGCTGAATTAACAGAAGTAGGCTTCAGAAGGTGGGTAATAACAAACTTCACTGAGCTAAAGGAACATGTTGTAGCCTAGTGCAAAGAAGCTAAGTACCCAGATAAAACGCACAAGAGCTGACAGCCAAAATAGCCAATTTAGAGATAAACGTAACCAACCTCTTGGAGCTGAATAACACTACGGGAACTTCACAATGCAATCACAAGTATCAGTAGCAGAATAGACCAAGCAGAGAAAATCATCTCAGATCTCGAAGACTATCTTTCTGAAATAAGACAGGCAGAAAAGAATAGAGAAAAAAAGAATGAAAATAAATGATCAAAGGCTCCAAGAAATATTTGATTAGGTAGAAGCTGAACCTATGACTGATTGGGGTACCTAAAAGAGATGGGGAGAATGGAACCAAGTTGGAAAACATACTACAGGATATCATCCAGGAGAACTTCCCCAGCCTAAAATGACAGGCCAACATTCAAATTCTGGAAATGCAGAGAACTCTACTTAAAGATAATCCATGAGAAGATCAATCCCAAGGCACATGATCATCAGATTCTCCAAGGCTGAAATGAAAGAAAAAATATTAAGGGCAGCCAGAGAGAAAGGCCAGGTCACCTACAAAGGGAAGCCCATCAGACTAATAGCAGACCTCTTAGTGGAAAACCTATGAGCCAGAAGAGATTGTGTGCCAATATGCAACATTATTAAACAAAAGAATTTCCAGCCCAGAATTTCCTATCTGGCCAAACTAAGCTTCATAAGCAAAGGAGAAAGAGAAGCAAATGCTGAGGAAATTCATCACTACCAGCCCTGCCTTGCAAGAGCTTCTGAAGGAAGCAGTAAATTTGGAAAGGAAAAACTATTACCAGTCCTACAAAAACACCTTGAATTAAACCGAGCAGTGACACTGTGAAGCAACCATATAACTAGCCAATATCATGATGACAGGTTAAATTAATGTATAACAATATTAATGTTACATGTAAATGGGCTAAAAGCCCCAATTAAAAGACACAGAATGGCAAATTGAACAAAGAGCCAAGATCCATCAGTCTGCTGTTTTGAAGAGACCCGTATCACAGGCAAAGACACACATAAACTCAAAATAAAGGAGTACTTACCAAGCAAATGGAACACAGAAAAAAAGCAGGGGTTGCCATCCTAGTTTCTGACAATGCAGATTTTAAGCCAACAAAGATTAAAAAAAGACAAGGGTGTTACATGATGGTAAAGGGTACAATTTAACCAGAAGAGCTGACTAACCTAAATATATGTGTCCAGTATAAGAGGAATACTTACCAAGCAAATGGAACACAGAAAAAAAGCAGGGTTGCTATCCTAGTTTCTGACAATGCAGATTTTAAACCAACAAAGAAAAAAAAAAAGACAAGGGTATTACATAATGGTAAATGGTGCAATTTAACCAGAAGAGCTGACTAACCTAAATATATGTGTCCAATACAGGAGCACCCAGATTCATAAAGCAAGTTGTTAGAAACCTACAGAGAGACTTAGATTCACACACAGTAATAGCAGGAGACTTTAAAATCTCACTGACAATTTTAGGTCACTGAGACTGAAAATTAACAGAGATATTCATGACCTGCACCCAGGTTTGGATCAATTGGAGCAGATAGATATCTACAGAACTCTCCACCCAAAAATCAACAGAATATACATTTCTCTCATTGCTGCATGGCATTTACTCTAAAATTGATCACATAATCGGAAGTAAAACACTCCTCAGAAAATGCGTAAAAACTGAAATAATAATCAACAGTCTTTCAGACCACAGTGCAATCAAATTAGACTCAAGATTAAGAAATTCAGTCAAAATCACACAACTACATGGAAATTAAACAACCTGATCCTGAGTGAATCTTAGTTAAATAATGAAATTAAGGCAGAAATCAAGAAGTTCTTTCAAAATTTTGAAAACAAAGAGACAGTACAGCAGAATCTCTGGGACACAGTGAAAGCAGTATTAAGAGGGAAATTTGTAGTGCTAAATGCTCACATCAGAAAGTTAGAAACACCTCAGATTAATAATCTAACATGTCAACTGAAAGAATGAGAGAACCAAGAGCAGACAACCCCCAAAGCTAGCAGAAAATGAGATAACCAAGATCAGAGCTGACTGAAGGATGTAGAGACATGAATAACCCTTCAAAAAATCAATGAACCCAGGAGCTGTTTTTTTAAATAAAAAAATCATTAGATCACTAGCTAGATTAATAAAGAAGGAAAGAGAGAAGAATCAAACACAAACAGAAATGATAAGGGGTATATCACCACCGACCCCACAGAAATACAACCAACCACCAGAGAATACTATAAACTAGTGTTCTATGCACATAAACTAGAAAATCTAGAAGAAACAGATGAGTTCCTGGATACATATACCCTCCCAAAACTGAACCAGGAAGAAATTGAATCCCTGAATAGACCAATAGTGAGTTCTGAAATAGAGGTGGTAATCCATAGCCTACCAACCAAAAAAAGCCCAGGACCAGATGGATTCACAGCTGAATTTTACCAGAGTTACAAAGAGCTGATACCATTTCTACCGAAACTATTTCAAAAAATTGAAAAGGAGGGACTCCTCCCTAACTCATTCTGTGAGGCCAGCATCATCCTGATGCCAAAACCTGGAAAATCCAACAACAAAAAAAAAAAACAAAACATGAGGCCAATGTCCTTGATGAACTTCAATGGAAAAGTCTTCAATAAAATATTGGCTAACCATACCCAGCAGCACAACAAAAAGCTTATCGATTATGATCAAGTTGGCTTCATATCAGGATGCAAGGCTGGTTCAATATATGCAAGTGAATAAATGTGATTCATTGTATAAACCGATCTAAAGACAAAAACCACATGAATATCTCAATAGATGCAGAAAAGCCTTTGATAAAATTCAACATTGCTTCTATTAAAATCTCTCAATAAACTATGTATTGAAGGAATGTACCTCAAAATAATAAGAGCCATATATGACAAACCCATGCCTGATATCATACTGAACTGGCAAAAGCTGGAAGCATTCCCCTTGAAACCCAGCACAAGACAAGGATGCCCTCTCTCACTTCTCCTATTCAGCATAATATTGGAAGTTTTCACCAGGGCAATCAGGCAAGAGAATGAAATAAAGGGTATTCGTATAGGAAGAGAGGAAGTGAAATTACCTTTGTTTGCACATGACATGATCCTTTATCTAGTAAACCCCATTGTCTCATTCCAAAAGCTTCTTAAAGTGGTAAGCAACTTTAGCAATATCTCAGGATAAAAAATCAATGTGCAAAAATTGCTAGCATTGACATACTTCACAGAATTAGAAATAAAAGCTATTTTAAAATTCATATGGAACAAAAGCCCAAATAGCCAAGACAGTCCAAAGCAAAAAGAACAAAGCTGGAGGCATCATGCTACCTGACTTCAAACTATACGGCAAAGCTACAGCAACCAAAACAGCATGGTACTGATACAAGAACAGAGACATAGAACAATGGAACAGAACAGAGAACTTAGAAATAAGACTGTGTTCCTACAACCAACTGATCTTCAAAAACCAGACAAAAGCAAGGAATGGGGAAAAGATTCCCCATTTAATAAATAGTGCTGGGATAACTCACTAGCCACATGCAGAAAATTGAAACTGGATCTCTTCCTTACATAAGTGCCACTGCAGGGGTTGGTTGGTGGGTAGGTTCCAGACTCTTTTTAACTGCCAGTCCTTCTGGGAACTAATAGAGCGAAAATCCACTCACCCCCAAAGGAGGGCATTAATTTATTCATAAGGGATCTGACCCCATGACCCAAACACCACCCAACAGACCTCACCTCCCAATAGTGCCACATTGGGGAACAAATTTCACTAACAAGGTGGTACTGAGTGAACGTACTGTGTCATTCAGTCTCCAGAATAGTGTTGTGTAGAAGAAATGCTCTTAAAGTTTGATGCCAGAATAACACTTTTATTGAAGTTCTGTTTTGTCTCTATTTGAAGCTATGTGCCAGTTTTTCTTTCTCAATATAGTGTCAAAAGCTTAGGGCAAGGTTTTATATATAATCACATAGTATGTATACTTTGGTCATATTTGCTTTTCTCCTTTATCACTTTACTAAACCCTATTTTTAGTGTATATGAACTTCTGTTAAGCCACTTCAAAACCAATAACAAATCATTGTTCCTTGATTTTTTTCTAGTGTTGTTAGTTAGTTTTCCAGTGTTGTTAGTTAGATTGTAGGAAATGGAAGGAAATGAAGGGGAAAATACAGAAAATGTATAATTTCACTTGGCTCTACACTACATTCATATTAGTGCTGTATCAGTAATGTGGACCTTGAGGTATAGTTTGTGGCAGTGGCAGCTACTCGAATTGGGACAGCTGTGCCACGTAGATGACCCCTGCATTTCATAACATTGTGTGAGAGAGAGTTTGGACCACATTTCTCCTCTGTTTTGCTGTATTTTCTCAAAGTATGACTTCTAGTTCTAGTTATCTTTGTATTCTAACCATAGACACACATCTAAGGACATTGAATGAGTGAGTTAGTCACAAATTTCTATCAGGAAACTCTTCTTGGATAAACATAAATTGTGGTGAAATTCATAGATGTACTTTTTCCAATTAAAAGAGAAATGGTTTAAATAATTGAAATGGGTGAACAATAGGGAACTACAAAAACATCTATTTCTTAGTTATGGTCATTTTCAGTAGCCTTTATCATACTGTAATTTGTTGATAGGGTTTTAGATTCCCCTTTCCTCTGTCTTCCTTTCCCAAAAGTACACCCCAAACAAACTTTTGACTACTTATTCTTGAATAAATGTAGTCTGTTAATATTGACTGTCTGGAGTTACTTTGAAGAGATAATTTTTTTTATTATTTTGAGTCTTTTTTGTGGAGAACTGCATAATACATTTATTTAGTTCATCACATTTAAGGTGTAATAGTGTTGTATTGCAATATGACTTTTTTTTTTTTTTTTTTTTTTTTTTTTGAGATGGAGTCTCGCTCTGTGGTCCAGGCTGGAGTGCAGTGGCACGATCTCCACTCACTGCAATCTCTGCCTCCCAGGTTAAAGCAATTCTCCTGCCTTCCCGTCCCAAGTAGTTGGGATTATAGGCACCCACCACCATGCCTGGCTAATTTTTGTATTTTTAGTAGAGATGGGGTTTCGCCATGTTGGTCAGGCTGTTCTCAAACTCCTGACCTCCGGTTATCTGCCTACCTCAGCCTCCCAAAGTGCTCGGACTACAGGTGTATGCCACCACACCCAACCTGCAGTATGACATTTTAAAGTGTTTTTTTTTTTTTTTTTTTTTAATTTTTATGTAAGAGATTGATCCTCAAACTGGGCTTTACAAATGTGGCAGGTAAGAGGTAGTGACTCTCAAACGTTCAAAGTTGTGTTTTGTTTTGGTTGGCTTGGTTTTGCTTTGGCTTGGTTTTGCTTTCAAAGAGCACACAAACCAGTCTGATTTGAAAAACACAGCTTTACAATAAATGAAAGAAACCTGTTCTCTATGAGTATCCCAATTGTTAACGATTAGGCTTCACTGCAGGACAGCTTGCTACCACAAATTAGTCATATGTGAACAACAAACTGTCTTTATGAGCGTGAAGAGGCATTCTAAGTTGTAGCCTGCTCTACGAGATGTTAATGGAGTGAAATCCTGGAGTATTACAGATAAGCAGTTAGAGTGATGAACAAGGGCTTTATGGTTTGTATAAACAGAAATATAAACAACTTTGTATTTTTCTCAATTATATGTAATTAGTTAAGGTTTCAGGGTAACGAAGTGTTGTGTCCCTTTTTCTTACAAGCTTATGCTAATGAGGCTAGACTTCAGTATGTATATTCTGGCTTTGATGAAAAATGTCTTAACAAAAAGAACTGCAAAGAGAATAAACTGCAAAAAGAATTGTATTTCAGATGTAAACACACATAGTCTAGAAATAATTTTTTTACATGTTCAGTTTTGAATAGGAGAACTTCTCTCGCCGATTCTCAGCATTTCCTGCTCTGTTCCTTCAGAAGCTTTAGAATTTCTTATTGAATTATACTTTGTTTTTTTGTAAATGTCAATTTGAAATTTTAGCTAAAAATAGTATCATTTATTTTTCCTAACATGAAAATACCGAGATACATTTCAGGTGACACTCTTTGGGCTTTAGCTTTATTATATTGTACTTTTCAACAAACAGTATGCTGTGAGAATGCTTTTGTATTTGAATACATTTTTATTTTGTAATTGAAAGCCACCATCCTTGACATAAATATAACTCGATATTTGAGACTATACTTTATGTGTGTGACTGTGCATTCGTGCATGTGAATTGATGGGAGAGCAGGGAACATAAAAAATGTTGAAGAGGAAGTGGTTGGAACTAACTGATTTGTTGTAGAGTCCCAAGGGGCAGATATAATCTGCAAGCTGTCAGATTCCATTATGGGGACCGTTGCCATCAATCAGAACTGACATTTGTATATCAGAGGTTAGTATAACTAATTATATGTATGTTTATGGAATGTAAACCATGTGACATTTTAGATTTAATCTTTAAATTAAAACATTCATATAATTTATAAGCTTATTGGTTGACTGAGTATGTGATTATGTATTTTAGAGAGGAAGACAGTATTTCTTAAATCTTGCAAGCTGTTGCCTGGTCTACACCTATCGTGTTAGAATATGATTTGTAGCAATTCCAGGCTATTTTCACCACAGAAGATGTACTAGGCAAGCATTCTTGAAGGTTGCTCTTTAGCTTAGTTAACAGATTCCTAACATTTTTCAACTAAATGTACCATATTTTATCAATTGTAAGATACATTTTGAAAGTATACTTGGTAGTGGCATTTGTTTTGTCTTGTTTTGTTTTGTTTTCAGAGATGGAGTCTTGCCCTGTCTCGCAGGCTGGAGTGCAGTGGCATGATCACAGCTCAGTGCAGCCCGGAACTCCTGGGCTCAAGCGATCCTCCCACTTCAACCCCTTGTAGGACTACAGGCGTGTGCGACCACATCCAGTTAATTTTTATTTTTTTATTTTTCTGGAGGCGAGATCTCACTATACTGCACAGGCTGGTGTCAAACTCCTAGCCTCAAGTCATCTTCCCACTTTGGCCTCCCAAAGTGCTGGGATTACAGGTGTGAGCCACTGCACACAGCCCAGTGATATTTTTTCACCTTCTTAGTGACAATAAAATATGGTATAGCTGGAATCAATGGCTTCTGAGATTTGATGATATATAATATACTGTTGGATTTTGGTGGCTATGTTTTGATATTTTATCATTCTGGTTTTTAAAAAGTCACATATGTAATCATACAGTTTGTTCCCAGTTTTCTACAGTCTACGTACTAAAAATTTCAAAATCAATTTTAAATGTTATAAAGACAAGAAAGTATACTCTTATCTGTAAAATTTCTGTATTCCTTTTGATTCACAATTTTAAATCTACTTTTTAGCCATGTGCTTCAAAGAAACAAACTGTTCCAATAGTCAAAATGATAAATTATTTGAAATTCAATATGATACCAGTATGACTTGCATAACTTCACATTAGCTATAACAAGATGAGTTAAACATACAGCAGACTACTTTTATGCATCACAAACATTTTTGTGTCTTAAGCCAGATATGTATTCTCAATAATAATAATAAAAAAAAAAACCTTAGGACTCCATTTTATGTATAATGAAACAATTAAAATTGGGAGGTTTTAAGGATTAGGTGCATCATTGCCTAGCTAGTTTTTCTTCACTGAAGAAAAATTGAAGCATAGCTTCCAGTACACATTTGCTTTGTCAGATCTTTGTTCAAGATATTCTTCTAGAAGTTTGTTCAAGAAGTTGAAACGTTTCCATGAAATGTCTTCTCTGTACACAAACACATTCTCTCTGCCTTCTTTCTCTGTTTACACGCACACTCTCTCTCCCTCCTTATCTCTTTCTCTTCCTCTTAATTTCTCTAGTCCTCTTCCTCTCTTATTTACCCCCTCACACTAGCTCCTTCATTCTAAAATAATGACTATTTTGGTTTTGATTTACTTTTTGCTCTTGTTCAAGTACCAATCTTTCAGTGAGATTGTTCAGAAACCCATAGTTGTATTATTGGCCTTCCCTGTTTTGTCTTAGTCATAAAGATATCATGGGCAA
Source organism: Rhinopithecus roxellana (assembly GCF_007565055.1). NCBI lineage: Eukaryota > Metazoa > Chordata > Mammalia > Primates > Cercopithecidae > Rhinopithecus > Rhinopithecus roxellana. Next base: position 112,849,595 of record NC_044552.1, read on the forward strand.
GCTTTGTCAAAAGTTTCAGTGTATACAGAAAACTGTGTATATAGTGTGTCTGGTGCTTTCTCTTCACTACCTTCTTGTTGACTTTATCCGAAGTGAAAATGAGGTTGAATTGGCATGACTATTTCTGACGTATTCATGCTATCACCAAATGCGCTTTCTTCCCTAAGTGCTAACATATGCCCCATAAACATGGAATATGAGATTTATCATAGGCCATCCCCGGCTATGGATGCTTTCGTTTTTGGGAAGAGACTTCTTGGCAAAGGAGAGAGTGGGAAAGGAGAAGGTAAAAAGTGATTATACTTAATATGAATTTTTTTTCCATGCTGTTGCATGTAATTTAGTAGTTTACTTATTTTTATTGTTCAGTATGTATTTTATTCCACTGTATAAATACATTACTTATTATTTATCCATGTTATTGTTGATAGACATTTGGTTTGTTTTTGATTTTGGAGTATTTATAATATAGTATTTATAATATATGTGGCAATAAAAATTCTTATACATGTCTTTGGGTGCACATATATGTGTGTTTCTGTTGGGTATATAGTATATTAGGAAATGGAATTTCTGGGTCACAACGCATGCATATTTCAGCTTTACTAGATGTTACCAAGCAGTTTTTCAAAGTGGTTGTGTAAGTTTATATTCCACCATCAGTTTAGGAGAGTTCTAGTTGCTCCACATCCTCTGTAAACATATCCTCTGGTATTTCCATTATTCATTCTAACTTTTATGCTAGTTGTATAGTGATGTCACTTCTGTCTGACTGTCTGTCTGTCTCTCACTCTATCATTCCCCCCTTCTTTCTTGTGTTTTTTATTAAATATGAAAAAATATATATTCATTATTTTCAATTAATTTTTTGGCTCCTGTGTTTACTGAATGTTAAGCACGATAGCATAGTTATATACTACAGTAACATTTATATGTGCAGCTTAATGTTTGTTCCCAAGCTCACATATTGCATTTGTTATGTCTAGTTAGACAATTTGATTGTTACTTTTGACACATAGAGAATAATGTTTTGTTTGCAGATGTTTATCTTTAGGGAAGAAAAAATTATTTTTAGACTTTCTTTGACTTACAGTCAAATAGAAGAGATACACTGTGTTTTGGCAAATGTGTAAACCACACTCTTAAGAAGGTATAGAAAAATTTTTTCTCCTTGGACTGATCCCTACTGCCACTTTTCTGTCTGTTTCCCCCTCCCGCTCCAAACCACTATTTTGATTTCTTTCTCTTCATTCTGGCTCAGTTCTTTGTGAAGCCACGTTAATAGCATTAATCATTTTTAATCTTTGCCTCTAATAACTACTTATAGAGTAAAAATATGAATAAAATATATTTAAACCCTTTTTGTTGTTGTTGTTGTTGTTACAAACCCAGAACAGAAAGTTCAGATCCATAGCTCCATAGCTCTGAGGTCTAACACTGGAGCTGGTCATCTGCCTGTAATTGCTGCCTGACTGACACAGTAAAAGTTCCTTCAACCTATTGAATCTTTGCATTTTCTGTTTCTTAAGGAGCATTAGATTAATTCAATCTAGTAATTTTTGGGGGGAAAAAGAACCAAATGTAAAATGCACAAACTCATTTCTCTTGGAGGCATTATTTCACGAGAGGTTTGATGATCTCTCTCATAATTCTTTAGTTCAAAATTCAAAAAATTCCATTTGGGACAAGTCTATGAATACGTGGGTTTGGGCGTGATGTTCTTCATTCAGTGAAGCACTGCCCTCTGGTGTGTTTGATATAGGGCTTGCTATAGTATTCAATTAGTAGATTATGCAACTAATCATTAAAAGTTCAGATTAAAATTTTTACTGTGTTTTTCTCTTTTCCCCTCCTCAAGGAGGAATACACTTTACCTAGGATAAACAATAATGGAGTAGTCATTAAACAATTGTAGAAAATGAAATAGTCTAACTTTACTATATACAGCTGTAAGGAAAGTTTTTAATAATAATATTTAAGATGAATTGGTTCTGGCAAGTCTTAGGTCCTTTGGTTTTGCTGTGAAATTAATGAGCATTTAAAAATTAAATACACCAAATGTTTGGCATAATGATGGTTTATAAACATCTCAACTATGCCATTTTCCCAGTGGACAGTCTAAAGTTGGAACAGTTTAGAATACTGATTTTTATACTGCTGAGGGATTAAGTACATGTACTGAGAGAAATTTAAGTTGACAGTAAAAATATTGACAGTTAACCCAGGCCCTAATGCAAGAGCAGATGGAAATGTCTTGCATGAGTTCCAATTCGTTAAGCAAATATGACACTTTATTTTCTAGTCATTTTAGTTCAGGGAACTAAAGTAGTAAAATAGTATTATAAATGAAGCCACTTCTTACTGTGCTGAAATTAAAGCATAGAAAACAAAATACTAGAAAGGATTTTTAAGATTTGGTGGTACAGGTTGAGCATCTCTCATTTGAAAATCTGAAATCCAAAATGCTTCAAGATCTAGAACTTTCTGAGTGCTGACATCATACTCCAAGAAAATATTCATGGAGCATTTGGGTTTGGGATTTTCAAATTAGGGATGCTTTCTGATATCTGAAAATTTTGATTTTATGATTTGTTACCACATTTTTTCTCTGCAAATTAATAAGAAAGGGCTGGCATACTATTCTAAGTTGGTGGTGAGGTAGATAGCCGTGTAATTGTTAAATTACACATTATTATAATTTAATAATCTACTTTGTACCTCTCCTAATATTTACTAATAACTAGCTAGTTTTATTTTATATTTTAATGTGCCATTAATTTAAAGTTTAGGAGAATTATGGTGTCTTTTTGTTTTACAATACATGGGCATGTTTTTCAATGAAAAGCACTGTTAGTAAGTGATCTCTGGGTGTATTTATGATACTCTATCTCGGGTTATTTTTAATCTGTCATTATCCAAAGTTAGATTATCAGTAGAGTGAATTGTTGATTTTTCTTTCTTTCCTTTTAATGCTTTCATCATTTTTTAGTCCCTTTTCAAATAAAGACCATTATCAGTATATGCTACTTTAAAAAAATGTGTACTGTTTTTTTTTTTTTTTTACATTGTAAGATACTTTTTTTTAAAAAAGTGTGTATTTTGTACACTGCCCTACAATTCACTGGCAGATTACCTTCAGTGAGCTTAAACTGCCTAATATCACAGCTTAAAGAGAGTTCTTCTTGAAATGACTGTTGTCTATAGTAAATTAGATATAATTCTAAGCTATTCTAAACACTTTTTATTTGATTTATATAGAGGTGGCCAAAATATTTCTTTCTGAATGCCACAGTTCAATTTTAAATAACCTGTGTAACTTTTCCTCTTTTAAAATTTGTCTTATCTTATAGATGCTTGTGACCACACCGGAAAAATGGGATGTAGTGACAAGAAAGAGTGTTGGAGATGTAGCTCTTTCCCAGATTGTAAAGCTCCTTATTCTTGATGAAGTTCATTTGCTGCATGAAGATAGAGGACCAGTATTAGAAAGCATAGTTGCCCGTACTTTACGGCAGGTAAGAGGAAGTTAATTATAAGCTTATTTTGAAGGGATAAATATGTTTTTCAGCTTAAAATGTAGCATTCTAAGGAAATATTAATATGCATTGTTCATGGGAATTAACATAATTCTAGTATGGAGAAAACTTTAGCTATTTTATTTTCATAATAAAAGTCCCCTATCTTTTTTTCTTCCAAATTGTATTTTATTGCAGTCTCTTTAATTAACCAGAACAAATGTAAGGAAACTTTCATTGTAGACCTGTGCTACAAAGCTAAATCTACTATTGACATAATCTTCATATTTTTAAAAGGGGGAATGTACCTGTTGTCCGTGGTTTTAGACCTCATTGGCTTTTCATAAATAGTCCAAACCAAAATTGGTAAATTCCTAATGCCAAGAGTCTTAAAATATTTTCTGTCAACCATTCTTTTCATTAAATGAAAAGACAGGATATCTTATAATATTCATGAGTTTTTAACTGATGTTTTCTTGTAGATTGTACATATATAGAAAATAGATGAACACTTAATTTTTGACCTAATCAAGAACTCTAGTTTCTTGACTCCTCATTTATTGTCTCATATTCATATTCTCTTGCCTTTATTTTCTTCCGAAATAGCTGAGACTCCATGACTAATTACTTATCTTCTTATTAACTTTAACTTATCCCCTGAGCACCTGACAAAATTACAACAGTGAATCAATTGAGCCATGTCTGTACTTCCAGCCAGATTGCTGATTACTAGTGGCAAAGATTGCCAGAGATGCTGACTGGCATCAGTATACCTTCATAGACTGTGATTTAGAGTAGACATTCCTAGACTACATTCACATGGATCCTTGGGATTACCTTGTAACTTCTAAGCAGCTTTTTTTCTGTGTCCCTAATGTGACCCTTTTCAAGCTTCACCAGTTCCCTTTTTCACTCTTCATCACCCTGTCATGCCTTATTCTTATACAACAGTATTTTCTACTGAAAGGGAAATAGAGTCCCTCGTGCTTGAACTCTCTCAATTTCTATTCCTTTTCCCTCCTCTCCCTAAACAGGAAAATGCCCAGCGCTTCCCACCACAAGCATACCCTTCATTCCACCCCTTATTCATTTCTCAGAGGTCCTTTCCCCCCTTGCCTTGGACCCCATTTCTTTCACTCTATAAGTTACCCCTTTTCTTTCTCCTGTGTCTTTTAAGTTCTTTCTCAGTAGGCACTGTCTTTTTGGCGTAAAAGGATTGCAGAGTCCTTTCTGTCTTTACTAAAAAATTTCCTTAAACCTATCCCTCACCACCACCTAGTGTCTGGAAATATTAATCTCAATTCAGTTTCCCTTTTGACTAAACCACTGCAGTCTGGTCATTGCTCAAACATAGGTAATAAAATGTTTTTACCAAGATCACCAGTTACCGAAAGATAGTTCTCAAACCTATTTTTTTTTAACTTTTGATTCTACTCGTTTTTGATGCTTAGTACTACTCATTGTTTCCTCAATCTTGAAACTCTGCCCTTTGACTCTGTGATGCCACCCTGTCCTAGTTACTTTCACTTGTGTTTTTTTGGTTTGTTTGTTTGTTTTTGTAGCTACTGTTTCTTAGCCTTCCTTGCTTCTTCCCTGTTCTCAATCTGGAAATGTTTATTGTTTATGTTCTCTAAGACTCTGTCACTTGCTATCTTCTCTCTTTATTCTAAATATTTACTCTAGGGAAAACCACTTCTCTGCCTATCTTACCTAAATTATGTACATATAATATGTGTATGATGTGTATGCATGTGTGTGTGTGTGTATGTGTGTGTATAACCCAGTTGTATATTTTGACTCTGATATCCCATAGACATCTTTTGCCCATAAACATGTCAGAACTCTTGTCATCTTCCCTATATACCTAGATATGGCATCATAATCTACTTGATTCCGAAGCCAAAACCCTAGGAGTCATAGTCAAATTTTCCCTCTTCCTTAATACTTTCTTCCATCCCAGTATCTAATTAGATATCAATTCTTTATATTTTATTCTAAATACCTCTGATTCAGATTCAAGTGTGGAAATGTAAAGAAGTAGGTACAATAAGTGACATAATGTATTTTTTTAAAAGTTTGAAAGTGTTTGTTTTTTATTTTATACATTCACCATAAAATTCTAGATGGATTAATGATTTGTTTCAAACAAAGCTCTCAGTTCAATGAAGAAAACATAGGAGAGTTTTTTTTTTTTTTTTTTTTTTAATCTTGTTGAGGGAGTTCTATGCAATATGCAAAACTCAAGAAGTTGTGAAGGAAACCTGTGTCACATTTGGATGCATAACTATTTTAAAATTCTGATCAGTAAAACACACCCCTAAAATTTTAAATGTGAGACCAAATAACAAATTATTTTCAACACAGAAAACAACTTTTTTATTATTATTATTATTATTTTTATTTTTTATTATACTTTAAGTTCTAGGGTACATGTGCATAACGTGCAGGTTTCTTACATATGTATATTTGTGCCATGTTGTTGTGCTGCACCCATCAACTCGTCAGCACCCATCAATTCATCATTTATATCATGTATAACTCCCCAATACAATCCCTCCCCCCTCCCCCCTCCCCATGATAGGCCCCGGTGTGTGATGTTCCCCTTCCCGAGTCCAGGTGATCTCATTGTTCAGTTCCCACCTATGAGTGAGAACATGCGGTGTTTGGTTTTCTCTTCTTGTGATAGTTTGCTAAGAATGATGGTTTCCAGCTGCATCCATGTCCCTACAAAGGACGCAAACTCATCCTTTTTTATGGCTGCATAGTATTCCATGGTGTATATGTGCCACATTTTCTTAATCCAGTCTGTCACAGATGGACATTTGGGTTGATTCCAAGTCTTTGCTATTGTGAATAGTGCCGCAATAAACATACGTGTGCATGTGTCTTTGTAGTAGAATAATTTATAATCCTTTGGGTATATATCCAGTAGTGGGATGGCTGGGTCATATGGTACATCTAGTTCTAGATCCTTGAGGAATCGCCATACTGTTTTCCATAATGGTTGAACTAGTTTACAATCCCACCAACAGTGTAAAAGTGTTCCTATTTCTCCACATCCTCTCCAACAACTGTTGTTTCCTGATTTTTTAATGATTGCCATTCTAGCTGGTGTGAGATGGTATCTCATTGTGGTTTTGATTTGCATTTCTCTGATGGCGAGTGATGATGAGCATTTTTTCATGTGTCTGTTGGCTGTATGAATGTCTTCTTTTGAGAAATGTCTGTTCATATCCTTTGCCCACTTTTTGATGGGGTTGTTTGTTTTTTTCTTGTATATTTGTTTGAGTTCTTTGTAGATTCTGGATATTAGCCCTTTGTCAGATGAGTAGATTGCAAAAATGTTCTCCCATTCTGTAGGTTGCCTGTTCACTCTGATGGTAGTTTCTTTTGCTGTGCAGAAGCTCTTTAGTTTAATTAGATCCCATTTGTCAATTTTGGCTTTTGCTGCCGTTGCTTTTGGTGTTTTAGACATGAAGTCCTTGCCCATGCCTATGTCCTGAATGGTACTACCTAGATTTTCTTCTAGGGTTTTTATGGTATTAGGTCTAACATTTAAGTCTCTAATCCATCTTGAATTAATCTTCGTATAAGGAGTAAGGAAAGGATCCAGTTTCATCTTTCTACTTATGGCTAGCCAATTTTCCCAGCACCATTTATTAAATAGGGAATCCTTTCCCCATTTCTTGTTTCTCTCAGGTTTGTCAAAGATCAGAGGGCTGTAGATGTGTGGTATTATTTCTGAGGACTCTGTTCTGTTCCATTGGTCTATATCTCTGTTTTGGTACCAGTACCATGCTGTTTTGGTTACTGTAGCCTTGTAGTATAGTTTGAAGTCAGGTAGCGTGACCAAAAAAGAGCCCACATTGCCAAGACAATCCTAAGTCGAAAGGACAAAGCTGGAGAAAACAACTTTTTAATATCGTTTATATTTAATAGGTTTCTATAAATTAATAAGAAAAATAATCTTAATTGGAAGGAGCATTTTATAGTAGAAAAAATTATTGAGAAATATTTAAAAGATGCTTAAAAAGAATATGAATCAGTATGAGACATTTCTGTTCTATCACATTAACAAAAATAAGAACAGAATGGAATTTGAAAGCATCCAGCAAAATCAATGCTGTGTTTTCACTTCTATATCTAACTGTGGAAATAATAGCACAAATTTATAAAGATACAGTAACACCAGTATTCATTGAAGCTCTTTTTTAATACAAAATATTTTAGTAATACCTTGAATATTCAACAATAGAAGAAATTGTTTAATGAATTATAGTATATTTATGCAATAAAATGCTGCTTTGCAGCCTTTTAAAAAGTGAGAATGAACTCTGTGCTCTTATTTATATTCAGGGAGCTCTACCATAACAATCTATACATTCCACATTTATTTATGTGAACTGGGCTTAGAAGATGTTATATTATTCACTGAAAAAGCAAGCTGTTCTGTATGTATAGCACAATCCCATTTGTGTAAGAAAAACATGCAGTATATTTATGTTTTTATTCATTCATTCAGTTAATGAACATTTATTAAGCACCTACACATGTACCAGCTACATAGTTCTAAATGCTATAGATATAGTGATAAACAAAACAAAGTTCTTGCTTACACTTAGAATTTAGGCTAGTGTAGAATTGGGTGCATATACATGAAAAGATAGGCAACAAGTTGAAGAATGGTTTCTTTTCTTTCTTTTTCAATTTCAACTTTTATTTTAGATACAGGGGTACATGTGCAAGTTTGTTACATAGATATATTACATGATGCTGAAGTTTGGATGTCGTTCTTCATAGAATTAGGAAAAACTCTTCTAAAATTAATATGGAACCAAAAAAAGAACCCAAATAGCCAAAGCAATCCTAAGCAAAAAGTACTATAA